>NC_044561.1:3925988-4262238 GCF_007565055.1 Rhinopithecus roxellana
CTGCAGCAAGATAAGCTCAGCTGGGGCTTGGGCCAGAGTATAAATCATCTGGAAAATCTTGCTATAAAAAACCTCCGCTGAGCTAAACAGTGTGCTCAGTGACAAGGTAGATTTCTCTCCTGAGGCAGACTTCTTATCTCAAGAACTGGTAGCAAATGGTTCAGGGTCCCTGGCAGCTGGGCCACTATGGGCCACACTCAGAGTGGCACCAACCCTCCTAGCTCTCTATCTCCTTTCCTCTCCAATCCCTTGTCCACCAGTGACCAAATAATCTTCCCACCTTGCAAAACTTATCAAGTCACCCAACTTACTTAAAACTCTGTAATAACTCTCCTTTAACCTCAGGATAAGTTTAAACTCCTAGACTGCCCTGATGCTACCTCTCCAACTCATCTCTGACCACTTCCCATCTAGCATTCTACTCCTCACTCATAAGAGGCAGTGCTCCTCCATGTGCCATGCTCTCTCCTACCCTAGAGCTTTTGCGTCTGCTGTTCCCTCTGGCTAGAACTCATGACTCTTTTGAAATCAACCTTCCGGTTTCAGCATAGTTGCATTTCTCCAGAAGTCTTAGTCCCAGAGAGACTGGGTTGGATTCCCTTGGCAATGCTGCTTCAATACCCTGCGGTTATTCTCTTTCATACTGGTTATTGCAACATACTATAATTGTCTGCTTATGTTTTGGTCTCTCTCACACTAAACAGCTCCTTGAGGGTAAGGATGATGTTTTGTTCACCATAGTACCTCCAAATTTTAGGACAACGCTTGGCACCTAAGAATAATGAATGAACGAATGCTCTTAGAAAACATCTCAGAGCAAGCATGGCAAATCCAAGACCCATGAGCCACTTCTCTCCCCAGTGGTGCGCAAATGGCAGACTGCTAGTCAGTCATGGCACGTGTTCAGTGCTGAGGCCAGATGTAGCCTTTTTAACATAATGATCTAGGTGGCTACTACCAGATAATCAGCAGGAATGAGAAATGCACCTTATTTACCATCCCTGGTCTTGTCCAATTTCCTCTCTCCTCACCATCGTATCAGTAAAGAAACCAAGGCATGACTAATCCAAAGGCATTCAGGGAAAACAATGCAGGTGGGTCTGGAACTCTAGGCCCTTGTCCTCCCCCAGCATGGTTCTTTTTCTAATATAATCACAAGAATGCACTAGCCCAGTATTTCTTAGATCTTACTGTCTATAGGACTCTTCTGGAAGCCCAGTTAAAATGCAGATTCGGAATCATAGGTCTGGGGTGGGGCCTGAGACTCTGCATTTCCTACTAGTGTCCAGACAATGCCAAGGCTGCTTGTCAATTGCAAGTCTTTCTTGTGGGATTCTTGTACATGTTGAAGTTTGAGAAGCACCAGTGGGTTTCTTTCTTTTGAAATAGAGTCTTGCTGTGTTGCCCAGGCTGGAGTACGGTTGCATGATCCCGGCTCACTACAACCTCCACCTCGTGAGTTCAAATGATCCTCAGCCTCCTGAGTAGCTGGGACCATGCCTGGCTAATTTTTGTATTTTTAGTGAATACAGGGTTTTGCCATGTTGGCCAGGCTGGTCACGAATTCCTGGCCTCAATTGATCTGCCCGCCTTGGCCTTCCAAAGTGCTGGGATTACAGGCATGAGACACTGCGCCTGGCCTGATCAGTCTCTCTCTGTTGCCCAGGCTGGAATGCAGTGGTGCGATCTCAGCTCACTGCAAGCTCCACCTCCCAGGTTCATGCCATTCTCCTGCCTCAGCCTCCCGAGTAGCTGGGATTATAGGCGCCTGCCACCACACCCGGCTAATTTTTTGTATTTTTTTTTAGAAGAGACAGGGTTTCACCATGTTAGCCTGGATGGACTCTATCTGCCCCTGACCTTGTGATCTACCCGCCTCGGCCTCCCAAAGTGCTGGGATTACAGGCATGAACCACTGCACCTGGCCTGACCAGTGATTTTCAAATGCTCTGTAGCTGTGAAACTTTTCCTTGAAATGAAATCTTTTGCAGATATGCATCTGGAAAACAGGTGAAAGGGAGCCATAGCGAAGGAAGTGGAGGCAGAGGCCCTGCCTGCCCAGTCTCCTCCTCCTCCTCTCACAGTGCCCTCTCTGACATGTATCTTCACAGGACACTAAGCCTTCTGGGAGCACAATCTAAAAACCACTACACTAGAATGAAGAGTGGATATAGAGACAAGATGTTCTTTGGGTTCGAGTTCCTGGTCTTGCATGTATTAGTTTATGTTGCTCTGCACATATTTTGTTAGAAGAGGATTCATCTCTCTAGGACCATCTCAACTGAGGATAAAGATAGTTCTGCTTCAGGATCCACAGGGCTGATACAAAGATTTGTCTAACAAATGTGAATGTACAATATGCACTGTGAGGCAGTTTCAGGATGCAAAGTCCTTCTATTTTTCTTTTTAGTATCATTAAAAAGTGAAAACCTAAGCAAAAAACTGAATCACAGCAAAACAGACAATCACGACACTAGACGTACGCAGAGGTTGTCCCTTTTCCCAGTGGTCCTGGGACTCTGGGAAGGAGAGAATATGGAATCCAAGTGATGTTTCCCCGAGGCCCTCTGCAGTAAGCAGGAAACCATTCCCACCTGCCTACCGTCCCCCAGTGAGTAGTCAGACAAGGTGTTGGCCTGGATCATGGCTCTAGAATTCTGTAAGCTTATGGGGAAGTATTAGGCTCAGAAGGTGAATGTGGAGTCTCCCTACCTCCTCCTCCTGCTTTGCTGTAGGCCAGAGTGGACTGGGCAAATCAACGCTGGTCAACACGCTCTTCAAATCCCAAGTGAGCCGCAAGGCCTCCAGCTGGAACCGGGAGGAGAAGATCCCCAAGACAGTGGAGATCAAAGCTATCGGGCATGGTGAGGACCAGACAGGGACCCCTATGGGCTTTGTTCAGTGAGTGCCTCTGCTGGAAAGGGGAAAGAATGGGGCTTATTGAGGAATAAGATCAATAAAAGGCAACCTTAAGACAGAACACACTTGAGTACTGCACTCTGAAGCAAACCCCTTAGACTGCTGGTTCAGGGAAGAGAGAGCAGGGAGCTCAAATGGAAGGAGGGGGGATTTGAGGTGGATGATAAAGTACAGGATTTAGACAGGTAGAAAGAGGTAAGGAGAGGGTGGGTGTGGTGGCTCATGCCTGTAATCCCAGCACTTTGGGAGGCCAAAGTGGGAGGATCTCTTGAGTCATGGAGTTCGAGACCATCTTGGTCAACATAGTGAAACTCTATCTCTCTTTTTGTTTGTTTGTTTGTTTTTGTTTTTGTTTTTTGAGACGAAGTCTCTTGCTCTGTCGCCCAGGCTGGAGTGCAGTGGCGTGATCTCGGCTCACTGCAAGCTCCACCTCCTGGGTTCATGCCATTCTCCTGCCTCAGCCTCCTGAGCAGCTGGGACTACAGACGCCCGCCGCCACACCCAGCTAATTTTTTTGTGTTTTTAGTAGAGATGGGGTTTCACCATGTTAGCCAGGATGGTCTTCATCTCCTGATCTCGCGATCCGCCTGCCTCAGCCTCCCAAAGTGCTGGGATAACAGGTGTGAGCCACTGCGACCGGCCCGAAACCCTGTCTCTTAAAAAAAATAGTTAGCTGGGTATGATGGTGCATACCTGTAGTCCTAGCTATTGGAGAGGCTGAAGCGAGAGGATCGCTTGAGCTGGGGAGTTCGAGGCTACAGTGAGCAGTGATCGCACCACTGCACTCTAGCCTGGGTGACCGACTGAAACCCTGTCTCTTAAAAAAAATAAAAGAAGAAGGAAAAAAGAAATGAGTAGAGAGGGGTTTCCAGGTACAGGAATTATCGAGATGGAGAAGACCCTAAATTTGACTTTTCCAATAACCGATCCTGAAGAATAGGCCTGGGTCTCCCTAGCTAGTAGGCTGCCAGGTACCCGGGGTCAGCTGTAGAACTGACTTCTCTGGTATATTTTCTTTTCACCCCCAGTGATAGAGGAAGGTGGTGTTAAAATGAAGCTGACCGTCATCGACACCCCGGGCTTTGGAGACCAAATCAACAATGAAAACTGGTATCTGTCTGCCTCTGAGATCTTTGCCCTAAAGACTCTGCTGGGAAGATACTTGCTATGGTGCAGATTCATTCACGTTGAGAACCATCTGCACCCTCCATGCTCTGCAGTTCCCGACAGCCCAGGCAGAGGCCAGGGTCCCTGGGGAGCTCCACCCCTGCTAACTAACCATCCAGGAAAGCCATCGATGCGGGGGCTGAGGGGGAATCCAGCAGCAGGTATTCTAGGCCCACCAGGGAATGAGATGGATGTAAGGAGATTGCTACCAGACCATGCCTAAACTGAGCCCTAGGTCTTGTTCTTCTGATGCATCTATCTACTTTCCCCCGCCATCAGCTGGGAGCCCATTGAGAAGTACATCAATGAGCAGTACGAGAAGTTCCTGAAGGAGGAGGTGAACATCGCCAGGAAGAAACGCATCCCTGACACTCGTGTCCACTGCTGCCTTTACTTCATCTCCCCCACAGGACACTCGTATGTATCAACCCCACCCCTATTGCCAGGCCCGGTCTGGTTCGCATCATCTGTGTCCATTCTGGATCGGATGATCCATATGTTGACTCAACTAGGGAGGGCCAGATGGGCTGGAATATAGTCATGGCCCGTGACCTTGCAATTCCCCAGACTTTCCGTGAGGAAGTCTGACTTTCTTGCTAGGAGGTTAAAGCTGTCCAACATCAGCCACCAGTATCTGCCCACTTGTGTCCCAGCAGCACAGCACAACTGTTATCAGCAAAGAGGACTTGGTGTGTGTCAGCAGGGGGCACTTCATTTATTCACCAAATGCCTGCTTTGGAAAATAATTGGAGTTGGGAGCAGCAAGAAGGGTGAAATAGGGCAGGGCAGGGCTCTCGCATTGGGGCTGGTGTTTGGAGGGTAGGGACCCAGCCATAGGCATTTGGAAGGTACCAGCCTGGAGCGAGGCATCGTGTGTCCAGAGATGAAGGCCAACCATTGTAATGAAGTACTGTCTGATAGGCAGAATAAGACACACACAAGCGTGTTGGGAACTCTGATTGTGAGTGGCAGGTGGACCCATGAAGGAAGTGCTGGGAATAGGCAGAGAATGGAGATCCCAGGGCGGAGGCCAGCAACCTTCCTGCAGAGATGGGGGGAGGGGGTCCCATAATGTTACTAAGCCCAGATGCTGGGCCAGAGTTAAGCTCTTCAGAGAATGGCACAAGCAAGGTAGGCCCCAAATTTTGTAGGAACCAGGCAGTGATGGTAGGGGGAGGACAGAGATGAAACAAGACTCCTGAGAACTCAACAGAAGGCTGGTTTTATCCCTCCCTAGGCTTCGACCCCCCAGTCAGAATGAACCATCAGACAACCTATGAGTCCCCAAGGTTGCAAAATAGAGCCAAGTTGGAGTCTCAGAGCCTGAGGTAGGATGGAGGCATAGACTGTCAGATTGTGGGAAGGGCAGGGCCTCTAGCTTGGCCCTGGAGGACTAACTCTGGGGGCTAGGAGGAGACCTGTCAAGAAGTAGTCTGATAGGCAGAACAAGGCATACACACTAGGCATGGTGGCTCTCGCCTATAATCCCAGCACTTTGGGAAGCTGAGGCAGGAAGACTGCTTGAGCCCAGGAGTTCGAGACCAGCCTGGGCAACATGGCAAGACATTGTCTCTACACAGAATTTAAAAACTAGCCAGACATGGTGGTGTGCACCTGTGGTCCCAGCTCCTCTGGAGGCTGAGATGGGAAGATTGCTTGAGTCCTGGAGGTCAAGGCTGCCATAAGCCAATGACCTTACCACTGCACTCCAGCCTGGGCGACAAAGCAAGACCCTGTCTCAAAAAAACAAAAACAAAAACAAAAACAAAAAACAAAACACACACACACACACACACACACTGTCATTTTTTGTTGTTGTTGTTGTTGTTTGTTTTTTATTTTTAGGACAGACAAAAAAGGAAAAAAGACACACACGCAAAAGACATATGAGTAGAGACAACAGTCCACAGGTGCTCCAAGGAGAAAGAAATCCCTGAGTCAGAAAAGATGTCATGAAGTGGTGGTTTGAGGGGGGCTCACAGAGAGGCAGGATCTGCATGGGGACTGAAGAAGAAAAAGGCAGGTGTTGAGGCTGCTCTGCAGATGGCAAGGCAGTGGGGCTGTGTCGGAGAGGAGAGGTAGCAGCCTCTGGGCCTCAGCCAGATGCCCAGCCCAGTCCTCTTCTCCTGAGGTGTCCTGGAGTGGTAGCGGTGGCTGAGTTGGGGAGGGCGAGGTAGCTCTGACGATCCCACCTTTTCTGTGACCCAGCTTGCGACCTCTGGATCTCGAGTTCATGAAACACCTCAGCAAGGTTGTGAACATCATCCCTGTCATCGCTAAGGCTGACACCATGACCCTGGAGGAGAAGTCTGAATTCAAGCAAAGGGTGAGAAGGCCCCCTGTCTTCTTTTCCTGTTCCCATCCCCTCCTTTCTCTCCACTGGGTTCAGGCCATCTCCTAGCCCTCATCATTCTGACTTTACCCCCACCCTCAGCCCTCCCCCAATTCTCCACCCCAGCCCCTACTTAACCATTCAAAGGGCTGAGGTTGGTGGTATCTGGGGACTATGATGAAGAAAAGATGGCGCAGCTCCAGGCTGCTTTCTTCCTGCCTTCGAAACCTATCTGTGAAGACCACTGAATACATGTATCACTGTGAACATAAGAAATCACTCCTCAAACATTAGCCTACTTGAAGGACTAGACAACTAAACTGATGATTGAGTCATCTGCCCACTAGTCCTCACTGGCATCTTCTTCATTTTTTTTTTTTTTTTTTTTGGAGTCTCTCTCTGTTGCCCAGGTTGGAGTGCAGTGGCGCGATCTTGGCTCACTGCAAGCTCTGCCTTCCGGGTTCTCGCCATTCTCCCGCCTCAACCTCCTGAGTAGCTGGGACTATAGGCGCCTGCCACCACGCCCGGCTAATTTTGTTTTTTTATTTTTAGTAGAGACGGGGTTTCACCGTGTTAGCCAGGATGGTCTTGGCTAGTCTCGATCTCCTGACCTCGTGATCTGCCCGCCTCGGCCTCCCAAAGTGCTGGGATTACAGGCCACTGCCTGAGCCACCGCGCCCGGCCGTCACTGGCCTGTTCTATAAGCTCAGCCCTGTGCTGGATGTACAGGGTTGGGGAGGGGAGATTTGAGAGAAATAAAAAGACAATTGCTGCCTTTAAGAAACTTACAATTGGCTGGGCGCGGTGGCTCAAGCCTGTAATCCCAGCACTTTGGGAGGCCGAGACGGGCAGATCACGAGGTCAGGAGATCAAGACCATCCTGGCTAACACGGTGAAACCCCGTCTCTACTAAAAAAAATAAAAAATACAAAAAACTAGTCGGGCGAGGTGGCGGGCGCCTGTAGTCCCAGCTACTCGAGAGGCTGAGGCAGGAGAATGGCGTAAACCCGGGAGGCGGAGCTTGCAGTGAGCTGAGATCCGGCCACTGCACTCCAGCCTGGGTGACAGAGTGAGACTCCGACTCAAAAAAAAAAAAAAAAAAAGAAAAAAGAAAAAAGAAACTTACAATTGTCTGGGGGCGGTGGCTCATGCCTGTAATCCCAGCACTTTGGGAGGCCAAGGCGGGTGGATCACCTAAGGTCAGGAGTTCAAGACCAGCCTGGCCAACATGGTGAAACCCCATTTCTACTAAAAATAAAGAATTAGCTGGGCGTGGTGGCATATGCCTGTAATCCCAGCTACTCGGGAGGCCTAGGCAGGAGAATCACTGGAACCCGGGAGGTGGAGATTGCAGTGAGCCGAGATCACACCACTCTGTGCAGAGCAAGACTCTATCACAAACAAACAAACAGACAAAACTTACAATCAAATAGAACAATGAAGAGGTCCTAGATGGTATCCTGGAGAAGGCAAGACTTAAGTCGACCTTGAAAGAGGGCAGTCTCGGAGTAGGGGGAGCCTCACCTTTCTTCCTTCCAATCAGGAATATAACATGCAGGGATCTGAGCACTCCCCAGTGCACTCAGCTGTGCTGCTTGTGTAAATCTCAGTCTCATGGACCCTGAGATGAGCAAGCTGGTTGCGAGGCGCCTGGGACCTAAAGTTGCACCTCCTAGCCTCTTCCGCCTCTCAGGCTAGGCTGCAATTGTATAGCTGGGGCTTGCATTTATTCACCATCCTCCTGCTGCTCAGGGTCTCAGAGTTCAGAGATGACTGTGGATTATCCAAGGCTGGATTCGGCTCTCTGACCTCAGCTCACACACATAGGTGCACACACCCCTCTTTTCCATTATCCTGACACTTGACTACCTTGCTTCTTCTCCTCACCTCTAGGTTCGCAAGGAGCTTGAAGTAAATGGCATTGAATTCTACCCCCAGAAGGAATTTGATGAGGATTTGGAGGATAAGACGGAGAATGACAAAATCAGGGTGGGTGCCTGGGGCTCTGCTGCTCCACAGATACCCCCTTGGGACCTCTGGGATGTGTATTGTGCACGTCCTCTGTCTTTTCACTTTCTGTACTCCCCCCAACCTTGCCTGACCCAGACCAGAAGTGACATGGGGGGAAGAGGAGGACTATGGCCCTGAACTGTGAACCCACAGAAGGGCTCCCTGTACCAAAAAAGCCTTCTATCCCCAGACCACACAAAAGCCTTCTTTCCCCCTACAAGGTCTGGCAAAACAAGTATGTGAGGTGATGGGAGGGGCAGCAGGCAGGAAGAGCAGTGGGCTGGGGTCCAGGATGATCTATGCTCTGGTCAGACCCTACCTCAGTTTCCCCTCTATGAAATGCAGGGGTTAGATTGAGTGGCTTATAGGCTATTTTCCCCCTCTAGAATAACTTTAAAAAAATTAAATTGGCTGGACATGGTGGCTCATGCCTGTAATCCCAGCACTCTGGGAGGCCTAGGTGAGAGAATCACTTGAGCCCAGGAATTCAAGACCAGCCTGGAGAACACAGCAAAACTTATCTCTACAAAAACTGCAAAAATTAGCTGGGTGTGGTGGCGCATGCCTGTAATCCCAGCTACTCGGGAGGCTAAGGCAGGAGAATTGCTTGAACCTAGGAGGCAGAGGTTTCAGTGAGCTGAAATCGTGCCATTGCACTCCAGCCTGGGCAACAAGAGCAAAACTCTGTCTCAAAAAAGAAAGTACAGGGCCGGGCGCGGTGGCTCAAGCCTGTAATCCCAGCACTTTGGGAGGCCGAGACGGGCGGATCACAAGGTCAGGAGATCGAGACCATCCTGGCTAACACAGTGAAACCCCATCTCTACTAAAAAATACAAAAAACTAGCCGGGCGATGTGGCGGGCGCCTGTAGTCCCAGCTACTTGGGAGGCTGAGGCAGGAGAATGGCGTAAACCTGGGAGGCGGAGCTTGCAGTGAGCTGAGATCCGGCCACTGCACTCCAGCCTGGGCGGCAGAGTGAGACTCCGTCTCAAAAAAAAAAAAAAAAAAAAGAAAGTACAAAGCTCTCTGCAGCTGAAGGAGAGCTGATTCCTGAGGTTAACCAGCCAGGCAGTGGTACAATTGGGACTGGACCCAGGACTCTTGAATCTCAGTCAGGTGCTCTTTTCAAGAGACCAAGCCTTGCCCTTGCCATCAGTAGTATCTCTGAATGAGCATGAGAGGTGTGTGGTTCAAGGCTAGAAGACCATATGCCGTCCTGCTCCTGGATGTCCAGGTTGTTGGAGGATGACGGTGCACATGTGTCTGGTTTGTGTTTCTGCCCCATATAGCAGGAGAGCATGCCTTTTGCTGTGGTGGGAAGTGACAAGGAGTACCAAGTGAATGGCAAAAGGGTCCTCGGCCGAAAAACTCCATGGGGGATCATCGAAGGTAATTCACTGCATCTTCTGGAAGAACTGGTTGCTGATCAGTTATCCAGTCACCATTTATTAAGCATCTATAGATCAAGGCACTGTCTCAGGACATATGAAATGAATGCCAGCCAGATTCTGCTCATAAGGAGCTGTATTACAGTCTCATTAAGAAGATGATGCTCACAGGCAGGAGTAACGAGAGACTGATTCAGCACCTGACTGGGTGGCACTGACTTGGTGCATCAAAGGAGTTCAGAACATGGAGAGATTAGTAAGGCCTGGAAAAACTGGAGAAAGGTTTTCATAGGAAGAGGGTTGTGATCTGACAAACTGCCGAAGGGTTGTTCAGGTGTTGTCATTTCCATTTTATTATGAATGGATGTGACCTTGGGCGGGTCTTGATGATTCTGAAAGTGGTCAAAGAATCACTTCAGTGATTTCATTCAATATGATAACCCTATGAAGGGAAGAGGGCAGGTGCTCCTGTTCTCAGAATATAAGCCACTGAAGCACTGGAAGCTTACGTTAAAAGGCTTGTCCAAAGTCACATAACTCGTTAGTGGTGAAACTTGATTTCACACTTTGGGAGGCCGAGGCGGGCGGATCACGAGGTCAGGAGATGGAGACCATCCTGGCTAATATGGTGAAACCCCGTCTCTACTAAAAAAATACATAAAACTAGCCGGGCGAGGTGGCGGCGCCTGTAGTCCCAGCTACTCAGGAGGCTGAGGCAGGAGAATGGCAGGAACCCGGGAGGCGGAGCTTGCAGTGAGCTGAGATCCGGCCACTGCACTCCAGCCTGGGCAGCAGAGCGAGACTCCGTCTCAAAAAAAAAAAAAAAAAAAAAAAAAAAAGAAACTTGATTTCAGACGCAGATTTTTTTTTTTTTTTTTTTTTTTTTTTTTTTTGAGAGGGAATCTTGCTCTGTCATCCAGGCTGGAGTGCAGTGGCCCAATCTCAGCTCACTGCAACCTCTGCCTCCCGGGTTCAAGTAATTCTTCTGCCTCAGCCTCCCAGGTAGCTGGGACTGCAGGTGCAGACTCTAATTTTTGTATTTTTTATTTAGCCCAAAAAATTAGCCCAGCTAATTTTTGTATTTTTCATAGAGATGGAGTTTTTTCATGTTGGTCAGGCTGGTCTTGAACTCCTGACCTCAGGTGATCCATCTGCCTTGGCCTCCCAAAATGCTGGGATTACAGGTGTGAGCCACCATGTCTGGCAATTTCATTTTTATTTTTAATAGAAGTGGGGTCTCATTATGTTACCCAGGCTAATCTCGAACTCCTGGGCTCAAGTAATCCTCCCACCTTGGCCCCCCAAAGTGCTGGGATTACAGGCATGTGCCATGGCACCCAGCCCCTTGTCTTAATCCTCATTCTGTTCCAACAGTGCTTGGCCAGTAATTTGCAAATACTAGGTATTCAATATATGTTGAATTGGATTTGTCATGTAGTGTATGACCTTTTTAAAATGGCTCAATTATTTTCTCTGTGTTACTTCCAATCGGATTATAAGCTTCTGAAGAATGGGAAGTGTGTCTTAGGCCTTGGCCAGTTTCTCAGACTCAGTATTAGTTTTCTCTTCTATAAAATGGTAAAAATTATAGTCCCTCTTGGCTACTATTCCACAGCGTCTAGAAGAGTGTTGTGCCCATTGTAGCTGCTTAATAAATATTTGTTTAATGAATCAAATCCAGTACACCCAAGTGAGCAAACCTCTGGAAGGGTTAGAAAAAATAACCTGTCCCATAGCTTTCTCCTAAATGCCTCCGTGACCCGAACAGAAGTTCACCTCCTGGGTGTTGCTGTATTAATGAACTGACTACCTGTTTTGCTTTGTTTTGTCTTGTTCATAGTGGAAAACCTCAATCACTGTGAGTTTGCCCTGCTTCGAGACTTTGTCATCAGGTAAGATGTCTCCCCTCCAGCTGTGTCCTGATGGCAAGTTGAATTATTTGGGGTCAGGGTCTATATGTTCAGATTCATCTCCTGCATCTCCACGTCTCTCTGACAGAGCTTTCTGCTCCAGTTCCAGCTCCTGTTGCAAACTGGAAGGGGCTGTAGAAGAATCCTTAGCTCCCGGGATTGGGTCCCAGTCATTGGGTCCAGTCACTCGAAGTGATGTGTGTCACCACCTCCTCTTCCTGCCCCTAACTGCAGCCCTCTTCTTACCCTGTGTCCTCTAGGACCCACCTCCAGGACCTCAAGGAAGTGACACACAACATCCACTATGAGACTTACAGGGCCAAGCGGCTCAATGACAATGGAGGCCTCCCTCCGGTGAGCGTGGACACAGAGGAAAGCCACGACAGTAACCCATGACGACCACTTCTCTGTGTCATCACACATACCCACTTCACACACACACATCCCAAATACCACCAACAACCACCTCTTCCTCTCAACTCTGTCCCACAGGCAGGCCTGTCTGGTATTTGTGGAGCATCTTGTCTACATCGTATGTGTATGTGTGTGTGTGTGTGTGTGTGAAAGAGAGAGCGAGAGAGCCTGTGTATGTGCATGCAGGGGTGAGGTATTTTCACTGCCCTCCCTGGAGAGTCCCTTGTAAGTTTGGCTCCTCCATGCGTGTCCATTATCTGTCTCCTTTCCTTGTGTCCCAAAACAAAGCTGTTTTGCCTCACTCAGGAGATCTCGGGGAGGTTTCATTTAAAAGTGCTGGGAGCAGGTGAGCCACAGGCAACTCTTCTCTCGGAACCTGCACACAAACTGGGGCTATAGAGATTCTCCAAGGACAGATGGCAGCGGAGCTAGACCTGAGTAGGGGGCAGGGAGTTCAGGACAACCCTCCCTGTAAGTTGGGGGTGGTCTGGAGGTAAGGCTGGGGCTTCCTGGGAAAAGAAAGGCCATGAGAAGGCAGAGAAGTAGGCCAGAACTGCGTTCTTGCAGAAAGCATCAGTGCCTACAAGTGGAACTCCACCCTTCAGTCTGTGTCGTGTTCACTGTCCCAAAGCTACCACCTGTCACCAGAGCCTACCGCTGCTCTCCACTCACCTGGCCTCTGCTGCTGGGTCAGTGCCTGTCTCTGCTTCCCACTCTGTCTTCTTTCTCCCTTTCCCTCCTTCCCTCATACACTGCTTTCTCTCCCTCTCTCCTGCCTGTCTCTGACATCTCTCACTTCCTTTTAGATGAATCTACTTTAGGTTCATTCCTATATTTAGCATTTATGCCTAGTCTATTTCCAGAAATGACTTTAGGCTGCCTTCACATAAAATCACAAAAGTACAGGACAGTATAAACTGAGATTGCCAGATAAATCTGGGGCAAAGAAAGGAATAGGAAAGAAAGTTTCTGTAGTCAAGCACTGGAACAGGCCCTGAGCTCATAGGCAGCCAGTGCAAAGAGGGAAACACAGTGAGTTATGCAGTTCCCAGTGTCTAGTTAAAGGAAGCACACATGCTAGTCACGTGAGACAACCTTTTATGGGGACATCAGGTTCTAGAACTAACTCTAAAGAAGTATCAGAAACAATATACATTATTTGTCTTTCTTAGTGATTTGGCTTCAAAGACAGAATTTTGACCACACCTCTCTTTTTTCTGTCAGACTTCTCACCCTTCTAAGCAGGCTTCTCTGTTGCTCCATTTGCCTCATACATACTTGACTTCTCTTTTCAATTCCCCATCACTTTTGTGCTGAATCTAATTACATTTATGTCTGTCTTTCTCTGCTTTTCCCTAATTCCCTCTCCTCCTGACTCCTACAGACATTCCCAATGATACCCACCCTCGTATATTTAGGCTTTTCTTGCCTTTCCCTGAAGCCCTATATTAATGCATATATTTTCCCCGTTTGTTTTACAAGTAAGTTACTCTTTTCCTTTAATCTGTAAGATTCATGAAATTTGGGGCCGGGGAAACAATTTAGCCTTAGGAACGGGAAAACACCAAGTGAAACTGTTTACAATAACCTCATACAACCTCCTGTCCTATCTCCTGGTTCAGCCTAGGTGTTTCACTGGTCCTCTACGAATCCCAGCACTTATAATCCCAGTCTTTTATCACTCAGGTGCTAGGAAAAAACATAAGACTCAAGACCCAAGATTCAGTGGACCAGGAGAAAGGTGGGGGGTGATCAGGTCACTGGTGACCCCAAACCTATGGTCTCGATCTTTCCTGGAGGCTGCCAACCCAGCCCTCATCCTCCCTTGCTCACAAAGTTACAGGGTAGGCACCTGTCATGATAGAATAGCAGCAGTGCTACAGCCCAGAGGTTACTACATTTCAACAGAACAGGGATCCTTGGCTGCTATAGAAGCAGTCCTGTTTGGAGACCTTGGACCAGCAGGGGAAGATCTATGGGCATGGGAGGTGGGCGTTGGAGAGGCTGAGTAGGAATGGTGCCTGGCACCCCTGAACCATAATCTCAGCCTCCCTGGAGAAGCTATTTTATATGTCTTCTGCCAGCTGCTGGTCTCCACACCCTCAACCATTCTCAACCCCCCTGCAGGGAGAAGGCCTCCTGGGCAATGTCCTTCCACCTGTGCCAGCTACCCCCTGCCCCACTGCTGAATGAAGTCCATTTCAAGCGCTGCTTCTCCCTCCATTCCTCTCAGCTGTTATTGCTGCAGGGCCAGGCCCTTTTTAATGCTGTGCTCGTCCAGCTCACCACCACAGCCCCTCTCAGCCCTCAGTAGGTGGGAGGGGCCAGCTGCCTCTTTAGGACAGTTGCATCCTCCATTTATCCAAACCACTCCTCTCCTCCCAGTGGAGTGGGGTTCTGCCAGCACTGCCCTACCACATCATCTGTGTCAGCCGGTCCCAGCCCATCTGCAAGGCGAAAGAACTCATTAAGAGTTTCTTCTGCCCTTGTAAGCCCATCCCAGCTACTTGTAACCATCTCTAAGGGCAATGGCATTGCTCCCTACCCATTCATCTGCATGAGCTACTCTTGGCTTCCTTAAAAGGTCAAGAAAGCAATTTTTCTGTTTACTAGATTCATTGAGATCAGCTGTGTGAGCCCCAACGTGGGACAAGGGTGTCTCCTTCATCACTTAAAAGTATTCATGAGAGTGGGTCACTACAGATGTTGGGGAGCAAGGGCTAGGATCACTTTTTAAAAAATCACCACTTGTGGCTGGCCCAGAGTGCGGTTGTACATCCTCCCCACCTCGTAACGCAGCTACTAAGGAAGAGTGGTTTTCCTAAGAAGACATTGCTGGAGTTGACGTTCTTTTGTCCAAACAAACAAAAACTAAATACACAAACCCCCAGAAACCCACAATACGTACACACTAAGGAAAAACTAACACCCTTCTGTCCACTCAGCAATAAGAAGGATCTCTTCCCACCTACCCTACCTACTTCTACCCCCAACCCCCTTCCCCATTAATGTGAGTAATGAATTAGCCTGGCCACAGGTGGTCACTGTAGGCTAATGGAAAATACCCAAGGGAGGGCAAAGCCCCCCCCCCCCATCAGATGCATGAATGTTTGCGAATGTTGACTGCCACTGCCCCACACACTGTGTCTTTATAGAATTCCCCTTTGCCCGCCCCCTCCCTGTCTCCACCTGGACACAACTTGCTCGAAGGCTGGTGACTTGTGGGCCATTCATCTACAACCAAGTCCTGATGGAGCAAGAGGCCCATACCTAGGGGATGCAAGAACGACCCATTTCTAAAATGTTACCAGTCCCAGCCAATCTTATGGTGACATTACAGTTAAATTTCCCAATTGAAAACAAGCAAACAGACACTCAAACTGGTCCTGTAATTGTTGCTAGACTTTATGTGCTGTACAACTAAACATTGCTGTTTGAACAGTAACTGCCTGGCCTGTCTTATTTGTGCTCCTTGACCAAATCAGCCGTTACGTCATCTCACCCATGTGTGGAGGGTGAGGCTTTCTTGGTAAGAAATAGCCACAGCTATTAGAGATGAAAACACTTTGTGAGGTCAGTTCATGTTCAGCTGGCGTGAGGTCGGGCCTCAGTCATTATTTTCTAGTGTTTCATATCCAAAGTGAGTAATGGATGGGAGGTTGAGGTGGGAGGATGGCTTGAGCATGGGAGGTTGGAGGTGCAGTGAGCTGAGATCATACCACTGTGCTCCAGCCTGGGCAACAGAGCAAGACCCTGTCTCAAAAAAAAAAAAAAAGCAACAACAAAATGAGTGAGTGATGGAACTATCACACCTGACCTTGAGGGATGCTGTGCAAAGCACAGCCTGTCTCCAGTGAAAATGATGCTTATTTCCATTCAGTTAACTTTCTGGCTTTCCCCTCCTTTTTCCTGAATGTGTAAGGACCAAGTCTATGAAAGGAGTGGACCTGGCTGGGCGTGGTGGCTCATGCCTGTAATCCCAGAACTTTGGGAGGCCAAGGCAGGAGGATCACTTGAGCCTAGGAGTTCAAGACCAGCCTGGGCAATACAACGAGACCCTGTCTCAAAAATAAATACATAAAAAATAAAATAAAAGGAGTGGACCCATCTTACCTAGATACCTGCTTATTTTACAGTGAATAAGGATTAAAACTTAAGCACTAGCTTGTATCTTTCTTGAACTTAAACCAACCCTTCCTCTCCTTAAGGTGCACACTCTTTATGGTAGCCAGCAAATAACACAGTATTTCCTTATATATTATTTCTCTGAACGTGACGACTGTAGGCAGTTATGTTTGAGGCCTCAACATTCTGTAGGGTGAGTGCAAGGTACAGATGAATGGTGGGAAGTGGTTTGGAGGGGTCAGAGTTGGAGGAAGACGAGGCAGGAGGCTCTTGGAGTGATTGAAGTAAAATGACGAGGGCAGGAAGTAGAGTAGCATCATGACACTGAGATGGAGAGAAATGAAATGTGAGTTACAAAGCAGTTTGATGAACATAAAATGTCACAGCTGAAAGAAACCTGAGAGCTCTTCTATTCAATGCCTTCATACAGATACATGGAAACTGAAGTCCCGAGAACATAATAATCTTTGCCCAAGGTTGCTCTAGTAAGTCTTGTATTTTGAAGTAAATTTTCTGAAATCAAGATACATTTACAATTGATGGGATGTCAGTTTATTTGGCAACGTTTTTTTTTTTTTTTTTTCTCAGTGGTACATGAAAATTGTTGCATCTTATACTTAATAGCATTTTAAATTCCATGAAATACAGTAGTCAAGAAGAGGTTTACATCTCTTTGAAGATCTTTTTAATCTCTTTGAAGATCTCTGATACTATTTGTGAAGTTTATTTTCATTATTTGAAATAGGGTCTTGCTCTGCCGCCCAGGCTGGAGTGTGGTGGTGTGATCACGGCTCACTGCCATCCCCAGCTTCTATCTCCCTGGCTCAAGCGATCCTCCTGCCTCAGCCTCCTGAGTAGCTGGGACTACAGGTGTAAGCCACCACACACGGCTAATTAAAAAAAAAAATTTGGTAGAGACAAGGCTCACCATGTTGCCCAGGCTGGTTTTGAACCCCTGAGCTCAAGCGACCCTCCCGCCTGGGCCTCCCAAAGTGCTGGGATTACAGGCGTAAGCCACTGCGCCCGGCCTGTATTTGTGAAGCTTAAAGGAAATAAGAAAATGTACAACATTTTAGTCCTCAAAGCAATTCCAGTATAACGTGTCCCACCCCATTCCCACCATCACCCTGGAGGAAGCAGGGCAGGCATGAAAGATGACCCAGAGACAAAGGCGCTTTCGATCCTGGAACTGGCAGGGACTCGATCCTGGAACTGGCAGGGACTCACTCAAGGGCTTCTGGGCCTCCGCTGGTGGAAGAAAGTTCTGCGGGCCTAGGGAGGCGGGCAGTTGTTCTGGACCCCTTCTCCGAAAGGCAACAGTTTCCTGGCTGGGCGAGGAGGCGCAGGGAAATCCTGGCTGGGGTTCTCGTGACGGCTGCCTTTAATTTTCATTCCTGACAGGACCAACCCAAGTCCATACCTAAAGGCATGGGGCTAAGGGGGCAGGTGAGGTCGGGTGGCCACTCACCTATCACTCACCCCTTCGCGCTCTAGGGGGCGGAGCTAATTCTCAGGACCCGCCCCTTTATCCCGTTTCTCGGCGGGGGCCCACCCTGACTCCGCCCCCCGCCCTGCCTCGCCAAGTGACCCGCTCTCGTTCCTCCTCCTCCTTACGTCATAATCTCCGCCCTCCCCCTCAGAGCCACACCCCACGGCTCGGCGCCGGTCCCGCCTCTTTCCATCTGCGGGGCGGCAGGAGGAGGCCCGAAGCAAGATGGCGGTGAATCAGAGCCACACCGAGAACCGCCGCGGGGTCCTCATCCCTAACGGTGAAAGGTGCCTGAGGGGAATCACGGCGTGCTGTCAGAGGAGAGGAGATGAATGGGATAGACATCGCGGCTCGCAAGCTCTCAGCGAGTCAGGGACTTTGCCGCCTTTTTTGGGCGCGGTGCTCTCAGCTCCGCCCCCGACCGTTGGGAGCGCGCGCCCACTCACTGGTGTTGCGGCACGTGGAGGTGGCGGAAGCAGCGGAGGCCGGAACGCGTGGCCTCTCGCGTTTGAGGGGCGGGGGTGGGAAGGCGCCTCTTCAGGGCGCAGGGCCATGACGCGTGCCTCCTCGGGGCGGGGAGGGTTTGCGAGCCGCGTGTCTCCTTTTGAGAAAGGCCGGAGCTGACTGGCGGTCATGAGCAGCCGGGGGCCCTCGGTGGCAGCGCGGCTGCCTTTGGGTGCCTGTGACTTTGTTGGATGAGGACAGGTACTGGGCGTGTATCTCCCCCTACTCCCAGGAACCAAGTGTCGCCCTTTGGTAAGAGGGATGAGGAGGTGGAGTGTGGATTATTCTGGAAAGATCTCGAACTGTTGTGGGGCTTCTCCTTGGCTCTTGGAACTTTCCAAAGCCCAGTTTCCTCCTTGCTCCAACCAGGGAGATGTCTGCTTTTAAAAACAGAAGATTGAAAAGATTGAGGCCAAGTACAGTGGCTCATGCCTCTAATTCCAACACTTTGGAAAGCTGAAGTGGCCCAGGAGTTTGAGACAAGCCTGGGCAACATAGTGAGACCCCATCTCTACAAAAAGTAGAAAATTAGCGGGGCATGGTGGTGTGCACCCATAATCCCAGCTGCTTGGGATGCTGTGGTAGGAGGATCGTTTGAACCCAGGAGTTTGGGCTGCAGTGAGCCCAGACTGTACCACTGCACTCTAGCCTGGGTGACAGAGCCAGATCTGGTCTTAAAATAAAAGATGGGACTGAACAGATGCCTGGGCAGAATGAAGCACTCTTGGTCGCGGGAAGCTGTGGAACTTACACCAGTTGCTTTGCTCCTTGCGGTGCCTGCTGCTGGCCCCTGAGCTCTCTACTGGAGCAGATTCAGCCAGAGGGGTGCCCATCTCCACCTTCAAGGCAGACTTGTTCACTAAGGGCTGACTCCACTGCACTCCCCTCTTTACCCCACACGCCCCCTTTCCCGTTTCCCACACTCAAACTCAGTCTCCCCCGCTGTGCAGTTGTAAATTATGCTCCTTTCTGGGCTCTGACTTGCCCTCAAGTTCCTTTTCTCCCACCCAGCATTGAAACTCAAGCTGGATGATGTGCTTGGGACCAGCATACCCAGGTCGGTTTGAATGTGGTTGTCAGGAAGATTGAGGTAGACATTACCAAATGTTGATATCCAGATCTTTTCTTCTATCTTTCCTTCCTCCAGAAAGTTTTCTTGACAGATTTATATGGGCCTTAGAGGTTGTATGTCCTCACGTGCTTCCTATGTACCTTTGCTGCTTTGTTATATTTTGTGGTAGATGATTGCTCACCACTCTGACAGTGGTGTCCCTGTGCGCACTTACTGGGAGCCATTTGAGCATTTGTCATTCCAAGGTGTGAAGCCATTTCTTTTTTTTTTTTTTTTAAAGATATTTATTTCTCCAAATTTGTTATTTATTAGGAGTGACTGAAATAAAAAATATAACTGAGTCCCATCACCATCATCATCATCGAAATGGCTTTAAGAGAAAACTGGTCAGATGAATATTACTGCTTCCTATTTACAACCAATAAATAGTTGACACTGATAAATTGACAGCAAGGAGTCTGTCAAGAATGCTGAAGATAGCTGGGCACGGTGGCTCATGTCTGTAATCCCAGCACTTTGGGAGGCCGAGGCGGGTGGATCACAAGGTCAGGAGTTCAGGACCAGCCTGGCCAATATGGTGAAACCCTGTCTCTACTAAAAATACAAAAAAAAAAGCCAGGAGTGGTGGCAGGTGCCTGTAGTCCCAGCTACTTAGGAGGCTGAGGCAGGAGAGTTGCTTGACCCCAAAAGGTGGAGGTTGCAGTGAGCCGAGATTGTGCCACTGCACTCCACCCTGGGCAATAGAGGGAGACTCCGTCTCAAAAAAAAAAAAAAAAAAGAATGCTGAAATATGTTATATAATACAACATGCCTGTTCACAGGGGGAAAAATCCTAGGAAATAACTTACGTGTACTTCTTGGTTTCATCATACAAGAGAAGCACAAAAGCACCACCCATGCCTCTCAGAACATTGGACCATGCACCCTTGAAAAAAGCTTTGCCTCCTTCATCATGAGTAATCTTCCTCCAGCAGTCAAGTGTGCCTGTGTACATGATGTCAGTTCCTTTGCGTCCTGACTGCATCATCATGCAGCGGTGAACGGTGTTAAATGGATAGGAAGTCAACCCAGCAACGGCAGTGACAGTCTGTGCATCACCCAGCTGATGACGATGTGAGTGTCCTTGGGATCCGGAAGCTTTCCCTTTGCAGTGTCATAGATAATGAAGTAGGCAGCAGGCAGCTCGATAGATAATACCCTGCACATACGTGTTAAAGCCTTGGTACAGGCTCTTAATCTCATCAGATCTGTAGATCTTAACCAGTTGGTCACCGAAGACTTGGAATTCCCTTTCAGCTCCAGCTTTGCCCACATCAGCTGCTAGACGAGTATGGGCAAAATCAAGAGGGTACACAAAACAAGGACGTGGCCCCAGTGGTACCGCCTGATGCCAGATTCCCTGCAAAGTAGCACCAAAACTGGGACCTTTTGTCCTTACTACCCAAGAAGAGCCTCTTGTATTTATCTTTGAAGGCGAAGTTAAGAGCCTGGTTGGAGGAGGTATCTGATGACATTGATCAGGTTACTGCACCAAAATGACAGGACTCCCTGCTCCTTGGGAATATAGACCATGCAGTCTATAATGCCCTTGTATTGCTTATCTGCAGTGATCTGCTTGCTGGCATGCTGCACCTGTAGCAGCAGCTTGACCCACTTGATGGGTGCTACCGCCGTCTTGGAGATGGCTGTGGCCATTCCATCTGCCAGGGAGTCCTTGGCGACGGACACAGTGGCATCCGTCATATTGAAAAGAGGAGGCAGGCTGCTGTGGGATGGGACTGGTCTGGGAACCGGCTTTGACTCTGGGACTGCCTGTGAAGCCATTTCTAATTTGGTGTTTGGGTGTCTTCTCGCTTGGGCTGTGAGTGTCTCTCTACTTTGCTGCTTGTGTGTTGGAGGAAGGGAAGGAAGCATGTTTTAAAAAACAAAACACAGGAACACTGATTTTTGTGGTCCTTTGAATTACCGTCATGGGATCCATTTTGTGCTCCTGAATACTTAATAGCATTTATTGAATACTTAAATATTTCAAGTACTGTTCTTAGTTCCAAGAGCTTTATACTGTAGTTAAAACCACTCTATCGGCCAGGCATGGTGGCTCATGCCTGTAATCCCAGCACTTTGGGAGGCCAGGGCCAGTGGATACATGAGACCAGGAGTTCAAGACCTAGCCTGGCCAACATGATGAAACCCCCGTCTCTAGTAAAAATACGAAAAATTAGCTGGGCATGATGGTGCACGTCTGTAATCCCAGTGACTCAGGAGGCTGAGGCACGAGAATTGCTTGAGCCCGGGAGGCAGAGGGGAGGTTGTAGTGAGCTGAGATCGTGACACTGCACTCCAGCCTGGGTAACAGGGTGAGACTTTGTCTCAAAATATAATAATAATAAAAAAAAACTCAGTCTGTCTACAGTGAAGATCAGTACTGTTTCCCTCATTTCACAGGTGGGAAAACAAAAAGAAGTAATTTGCTTAAAGTGCATGTGGGAGAGCTTGGATTTAGATTTGAACTTAGGTACTGTGCATTAACTCCTCTACTCCAGCTGTCCCTCAAAAAAGAAAAGGATTCTTTCTCTGTTTTCTTCTCACGAAAGAAGGACCTATTAGTACCCTAGCTTCCTGGATAGAAACTAAAGAACCAGAGATAGTGGTGCACATCTGTAGTCCCACCTATTCGAGAGGCTGAGGTGGGAGGATTACTTGAGGCCAGGAGTTCAAGACCACACTGAGCAAAATACTGGGACCTCATCTCACAAAATAAAATTTAAAGAAAGAAAGAAAAAAGAAGGCTATAGCCAGGCATGGTGGCACATGCCTGTAATCCCAGCTACTTGGGAGGCTGAGGCAGGAGAATCGCTTGAACCCAAGGAGGCAGAGGTTGCAGTGAGACAAGATCACACCATTGCACTCCAGCCTGGGCAACAAGAGTGAAACTCCATCCAAAAAAAAAAAAAAAAAGTGCCAGCTTATGAGGTAATTAGATTGGTTCTCTCTAGAGGTAACCTGCCAAGAAGAGATGCTATAGATGTTACTCTTATACTGTAAAACATTGTGAAATCAGATTACTTAAAAATGATGTGTTACAAAGTTACGGAAAAAGGCAGTTGTGACTATGGAAGCCCAAGGCTTATATCCCAGCTCTGTCTTACACTAAATGTGGGTACAGTGTTTCCACTGTTTATAAAATGAAAGCTAATATCCTCCAACCTGTGTGCCTGACATGGTGGTTAAAAGGATTAAGCAAAACAATAGTTTGTAATTTATTCTGTCAGAGCAAACTGCTGGTAAATAAAAGGGAGTCAGTTGACTAAAAATAAATTTTTTTAAAAAATAAGAAAAATCCTAATAAAACAAGTTTGTACTTTATAATTGTATACAAATAAAAGATGTTATTAAAAAAAGAAACCTAAAAAAAACTTGAGTGGGAGAAGATTGATTCTATGAGGAGTCTTCAAAAAGATCATGGAAAATATGAGTTACGAAGAAACTATGCATGGATTCCAGATTATTTTTCCACCAAAATTAACTCGTACTAACTTGTTATAATATAACTGAACAGGATTTAGTTTGAGGCACTAAGAAAAATAAAATATCAATTTGAAAAAGGGCTCCTATCAGAGCAACATGAATACTGCTAAAATTGAAAGAAGAACAAACATTAAATTTATGTTAAAACTTGGATGGAAGAATGGTGAAACCATTGATGCTTTAGGAAAAGTTTATGGGGAAATGGCCCAAATAAATCAGCAGTTTACAAATGGATAATGTAATAAGCGGGGACAAGAGGCCAGGCGCAATGGCTCACACCTGTAATCCCAGCACTTTGGGAGGCTGAGGCAGGTGGATCACTTGAAGTCAGGAGTTTTGAGACCAGCTGACCAACATGGTGAAACCCTGTCTCTACTAAGAATATGTAAAATTAGCCAGGCATGGTGGCACATGCCTGTGATCCCAGCTACTTGGGAGACTGAGGCAGGAGAATTGTGGGAACCCGGGAGGTGGAGGTTGCAGTGAGCTGAGATCATGTGACTGCACTCCAGCCTGGGCAACACAGCAAGACTCCATATCAAAATAAGTAAATAAATAAAATTAAAAAAGAAGGGACAAGGGCTGGGTGCAGTGGCTGATGCCTGTAATCCCAGAACTTTGGGAGGCTGAGGTGGGTGGATCACTTGAACCCAGGAGTTTTTAAGACCAGCTCAGGCAACATGATAAAACGCTATCTCTACTAAAAACACAAAGAAATAGTTCGATGTGGTGGCATGTATGTACCTGTAGTCCTAGCTACTTGGAAGGCTGAGGTGGGAGAATCACTTGAACCTGGGAGGTGGAGGTTGCAGTGAGCTAAGATTGTGCCACTGCACTCCAGCCTTGGTTGGCAGAGAGAGACCCTGTCTCAAAAAAGAGAAGGGACAAGATTATGTAAAATACAAAGCCTGGGTGGGCACAGTGGCTCACGGTTGTAATCCCAGCACTTTGGGAGGCCAAAGTGGGTGTATTGCCTGAGGTCTGGAGTTCCAGACCAGCTTGGCCAACATGGGGTAACCCCATCTCTACTGAAAATATAAAAAATTAGCTGGGTGTGGTAGTGGCACCTGTAATCCCAGCTACTTGGGAGGCCAAAGCAGGAGAATCGCTTGAACCTGAGAGGCAGGGGTTGCAATGAGCCAAGATCACGCATTCCAGCCTGGGCAACAAGAGCAAAACTCCATCTCAAAAAATAAATAGGCTGGGTGTGGTGGCTCATGCCTATAATCCCAGCACTTTGGAAGGCCGAGGCGGGCAGATCACAAAGTCAGGAGTTCGAGACCAGCCTGACCAACATGATGAAACCCTGTCTCTACGAAAAATACAAAAATTAGCCAGGCGTGGTGGTATGTGCCTGTAATCCCAGCTACTCAGGAGGCTGAGGCAGGATAATCGCTTGAACCCAGGAGGCGGAGGTTGCAGTGAGCCAAGATCGCGCCACTGCATTTCAGCCTGGGCAACAGAGTAAGACTCCATCTCAGATAAATAAATAAATAAATAGGCCGGGCGTGGTGGCTCACACCTATAATCCCAGCACTTTGGGAGGACTAGGCAGGCGGATCTCCTGAGGTCAGGAGTTTGAGACCAGCCTGGCCAACATGATGAAACCCCGTCTCTACTAAAAATACAAAAATTAGTTGGGCATGGTGGTGGGTGCCTGTAATCCCAGTTACTCAGGAGGCTGAGGCAGGAGAATTGCTTACACTCAGGAGGCAGAGGTTGCAGTGAGTGGAGATCTCGCCACTGCATTCCAGCCTGGGTGACACTCCTGAGTGAGACTCCGTCTCAAAATAAATAAATAAATAAATAAATAAAGCGTGTAGTGGCAGACCATCCACATTAATTTGTGAGGAAAAAAATTCATCTTGTTCATGCCCTAATTGAAGAGAATCATTATTAACAGCAGGAACAATAGCCAATACTGTACACATATCATTTGGTTCAGTTTACAGAATTAAAGTTGAGCAAACTTTCCATTCAATGGGGACCAAAACTATAGTGCCCAGATCAGCTGCAGGCAAGAGCAGAACTTTCAGTGGAAATTTTAAATATGTGGGATCAAGATCCTGAAGCATTTCTTTAAATAATTGTAACTGGAAATGAAACATGGCTTTACCAGTATGATCCTGAAGATAAGCACATCAAAAACAATGGCTACAAAGATGTGGAAGTGGTCCACTCAAAGCAAAAGTGGACAGACAGGTCAAGAGCAAAAGTTATGGCAACAGTTTTTTGAGATGCTCATGGCATTTTCCTTATTGATATTCTGGAGGGCCAAAGATCGGTAACATCTGCTTTGTTTTAAGAAAATTAGCCAAAGCTTTAGCAAAAAAACACCCAGGAAAGCTTTACTAGAGAGTCCTTCTCCACCATGACAATGCTCCTATTCACTGTTCTCATGAAACAAGGGCAATTTTGCAACGGTTTTGATGGGAAATCATTAGGCATTCCCGGATCATTAGGTTCCTTCTGACTTAGTTTGTTTCCTAATTTTTTTTTTTTTTTTTTTTTTTTTTTTTTTTTTTTTTTTTTTTTTTTTTTTTTTTTTTGAGACGGAGTCTCGCACTGTTGCCTGGGCTAGAGTGCCGTGGCATAATCTCAGCTCACTGCAACCTCTGCCTCCCAGGTTCAAGCGATTCTCCTGCCTCAGTCTCTCTAGTAGCTGGGATTACAGGTATTTGGCACCACGCCCAGCTAATTCTTTGTATTTTTAGTAGAAAAGGGGTTTCACCGTGTTGGCCAGGCTGGTCTCGAACTCCTGACCTTGTGATTCGCCTGCCTCAGTCTCCCAAAGTGCTGGGATTATAGGCGTGAGCCACCGCGCCTGGCCGGCTTTGTTTCCTAATCTTAAAAATCTTTATTGGGCACCCATTTTTCTTCTGTTAAAAATGTAAAAAAGACTGCCTTGGCATGGTTACATTCCCAGGACACTCAGTTCTTTAGGGGTGGACTGAATGGCTTGTGTCATAGCTTACTAAAGTGTCTTGAACTTGTTGGAACTTATGTTGAGAAATAAGGTTTATGTTTTTTGTTTTTATCTTTTAATTCCATGAACTGTTCGAAATTCTCATTATATCTTGACTCCTCTTGCCTATTCACAATACACAGCTGAGAAATTCATCCCAGCTCGCTGTGTTTTGTAGAGATTTTTTTCTGACCCCACCTGAGAAGTCGTGAACATATGGGCCAGACTCTACTGTGAAATGGAAATCATTGAGTTGTTTTATTTTATGCATTGTTAAAAACATGTGCTGATAACCTGTCATTATAGAAAAATCAGAAAAAAATCTGTTATCCCAAATTTTTACCACTAATGTTTACATTTTGGTATGTGTCCTTCTGTACTTTTCCACATGGAAATAAAGTTTTTTTCTCCAACTGGTTTATAACTTATTTTCCTTTTTTACCAGTGTATTGGGAATGTTTTCTAGTGTATCTACATCCTTATTTTCAATGGCTGGTATTCCAATGTGCATAAATCTTTACTCAACCCCTAATCTGGAATAGTCTGGGTTTTTGTTTTGTTTTTTTGTTTGTTTGTGGTGTTTTGGTCATTACTATAAACATTCCTGCCGTGAACATTTTTGAAAACATAATTTTGCCTACCTGTCAAAATGTTTCTTCTGGATTTATTCCTGAAAGGGGAATTGTGAGATCAGAGGATATAGACTTTTAAAAAGAGACTAAATATATATATTGAAAATATAAAAATCATTGTCCAAAATATTAAAATATACATGATGATACATTAAAATATACTTATTGCAGAGTGGCCTTACAGAATTATATCAATTTACATTCCTCTCAGTGCTGTTGAGTGTCCACTTCACCATACTTTTCCCAACAATTCTGTTCCCATTAAACAATTCCTCTATCCCTGTCCCCATGACCCCTAGTAACAACCATTCTACTTTCTGTTTCTATGAATTGGACTGCTTCAGATACCTCATGTAAGTGTCATCACAGTATTTGTCTTTTTGTGGCTGGTTTATTTAACTTAGCATAACATCCTTAAGGTTCATCCATGTTATAGCATGTGACAGGATTTCCTTATTTTAAGGTTGAATAATATTCCATTGTATGTATGTGCCACATTTTGTTTATCCATTCATGCACTGATGGACATTTAGGTAGCTTCCACCTTCTGGTTATTGTGAATAGTGCTGCTATCAACATTAAGTATTCAAATATCTATTTAAGACACTGCTGTCAATTCTTTTGGATGTATACCCAGAAGCAGGATTGCTACCTTGTATGGCAGTTCTATTTTTAATTTTTTTGAGAAGCCTCCGGACTGTTCTCCACAGCAGCTACTCATTTTACTGTTCTAGCAACAGTGCACAAGAGTTCCAGTTTCTCCACGTCCTCACCAACACTGGTTTCCCTCCCTCCCCTCCCCTCCCCTCCCCTCCCCTCCCCTCCCCTTCCCCTCCCCTCCCCTCCCTTCCCCTCCCCTTCCCCTCCCCTCCCTCCCCTTCCCCTCCCCTTCCCCTCCCCTTCCTCTCCCCTTCCCTTCCTCCCTCTCTCCCTCCCTCCCTTCCTCTCTTCTTCCCCCTGCCCCTCCCCACCCCCGTTCCCTCTCTTCTCTTTTTTGACAGTCGTACTCTGTCACTTAGGCTGGAGTGTATCAGCAGGATCCTGGCTCATTGCACCCTTAGCTTCCGGGGTTCAAGTGATTCACATGCCCTCAGCCTCCTGAGTAGCCAGGATTACAGGCATATGCCACCACACCCAGCTTTTTGTATTTTTAGTAGAGATGGGGTTTTGCTGTGTTAGCCAGGCTGGTCTCAAACTCTTAGTGTCAAGTGATCCACTCACCTTGGCTGCCCAAAGTTCTGGGATTACAGGCATGAGCCACCATGCCTGGACCTGTTGGTTTTTTAAATATTAACCATCCTAATGGATACAAAGTAATGTCTTATTGTGGTTTTGATTTGTATTTCTCTGATGATTAGTGATGATAATCTTTTTTATATGCTCATTGGCCATTTGTGTATTATTGCTGTTGTTGCCCGGGCTGGAGTCCAATGGTGCGATCTCGGCTCACTGCAACCTCCACCTCCCAGGTTCAAGTGATTCTCCTGCCTCAGCCTCCTGAGTAGCTGGGATTACAGGTGCCTGCCACCACACCTGGCTAATTTTTTTTTTTTTTTTGAGACGGAGTCTCGCTCTGTCTCCCAGGCTGGAGTGCAGTGGCACGATCTTGGCTCACTGCAAGCTCCACCTCCTGGGTTCACATCATTCTCCTGCCTCAGCCTCCCAAGTAGCTGGGACTACAGGTGCCCGCCCCCATGCCTGGCTAATTTTTTCTATTTTTTAGTAGAGACGGGGTTTCACCATGTTAGCCAGGATGGTCTCTATCTCCTGATCTTATGATCTGCCTGCCTCGGCCTCCCAAAGTGCTGGGATTGCAGGCAGTGAGCCATTATACCTGGCCAATTTTTTGTATTTTTAGTAGAGACGGGGTTTCACCATGTTGGCCTGGCTGGTCTCAAACTACTGACCTCAGGTGATCCACCCACCTTGGCCTCCCAAAGTGCTGGGATTACAGGGAGCTCTTTACACTACTCTAGATATTAAGCCCTTATCATAAATACAATTTCAAATATTTTCTCCCATTCCATAGGTTGCTTTTTCATTCTGGTGATTGTATTCTTTGATACACAATTTTAAAGTTTGATATAGTCCCATTTGTTTATTTGTTCTTTTGTTGCCTATGCTTTTGTTTTCTTATCCAAGAAGTCATTGCCGAGTCCAATGTCATGAAGATTTTCACTATTTTTTTCTAGGAGTTTTATAATTTTGGGCCTTATGTTTAAGTCTTTAATCCATTTTGGGTTAGTTTTTGCATATAATGTAAGTTAAAGGTATGACTTCATTCTTTTGCATGTGGATATCCAGTTTTCTAAAAGCACATAATTTGTTAAATAGATTGTCCGTTCCCTGTTGAGTCATCTTAGTACCTTTGTTGAAGATTATTTGATCCTCACATATATGTGAGGATTTATTTCTCTCTATTCTAGTCCATTGGTCTATTTATCTTTAATGCCAGTGCCATGCTGTTTTGATTACTGTAGCTTTGTAATATACTTTGAAATCAGGAAGTGTGAGTCCTCTTTGTTCTTCTTTTTAAAAATTGTTTGGCTTTTTGGGGTCCCTTGCGATTCTATATGAATTTTATGATGTTACTTTCTGTTTGTGCAAAAATTGTTGTTGAGATTTGGTAGGGATTGTGTTGAAACTCTGAATCACATGGGTAGCCTGGACATCTTAACCATATTAAGTTTTCAAATCCATGAACATGGGATACTTTCCCATTTATTTATGTCTTCAATTTTTTCACCAACATTTTGTAGTTTTCAGTGTACAAACCTTTCACCTCCTTGATGAGGTTTATTCCTAAGTATTTTATTCTTTTTCATGCTATTGTAAATGAAATTGTTTCCTTAATCTCCTTTTTGGATCATTCATCGTTAGTGTATAGAAATGCAACTATATTTGTGTGTTGATTTTGTATGCTGCTACTTTACTGAATTCACTTATTTTGACAGCTTTTGGGTGGACTCTAGGTTTATTTACATATAAGATCATGCCATCTGTGAGAGGAGTTAATTTTACTTCTTCTTTTCCAATTTGAATACCATTTATTGATTTATTTTATTTTTTGCCTAATTGCTCTGGCTAGGACTTCCAATACTATGTTGAATAGAAGTGGTGAAAGCAGGCATCCTTGCCTTGTTTCTCACCTTAGAGGGGAAGCTTTCAGTCTTTTGCCATTCAGTATGCTGTTAGCTGCAGGCTTTTCATATATGGCTTTTATTATGTTGAGGTAACTTCCTTCTACTTTTACTTTGTTGAGTGTTTTTATCATGAAAATATATTGAATCTTTTCATATGCTTTTTCTGCATCAATTGCGATGATCATATGGTTTTTTTTTTTCATTTTGTTCGTATGGTGTATTACATTGATTGATTTTTCCTATGTTGAACCATTCTTGCATACTAGGAATAAACCCCATTTGGTCATAGTGTATAGTCCTTTTAATGTGCTGCTGAATTTGTTTTGCTAGTATTTTGTTGAGGATTTTTTACATCAGTATTCATCAGAGATACTGACCTGTAATTTTATTTTATTGTGGTATCTTTGTCTGGCTTTGGTATCAGGGTAATGTTGGCCTCATAAAGTGAGCCTAGAAGTGTTTCTTCCTCTTTAATTTTGGGGAAGAGTTTCAGAAAGATTAATGTTAATTCTTTAAATGTTTTGTATAATAGAATTTGTTGAGAGTTTTTTTTTTTTTTTTTTTTTTCTCTTTTTGAGACAGGTTCTCACTCTGTCACCCTGGCTGGAGTGCAGTGATGTGACATGATCACAGCTCACTGCAGCCTCAACCTCCAAGGCTCAAGTGATCCTCCCACCTCAGCCTCCAGAGTAGCTGGGACTACAAGTGTGTGTCACCACACCCAGCTGTTTTTTTTTATATATTTTGTAGAGATGAGGTGTTCCTATGTTGCCCAGGCTGGTCTGAAACTCCTGGCTTCAAGCGATCCTCCTGTCTCAGGTCTCCCAGAGTGCTGGGATTAAAGGCATGAGCCACCATACCTGGCTGAGAGGTTTTTGGTTACTGATTCAATTTCCTTAATAGTTAATTGGTTTGTTTATGTTTTCTGTTTGTTCATGATTCAGTGTGGTAGGTTGTGTTTTTTCTAGGGATTTATCCATTTCTTCTAGGTTATCCAACTTGTCATACAGTTGTCCTTGGTTTTCTCTTATAATCCTTTGTAACTCCTTGGCTTCAGTTTTGTTGTTGTTGTTTTGTTTTGTTTTGTTTTTGTTTTTGTTTTTTTGGAGACAGAGTCTTACTCTGTCACCCAGGCTGGAGTGCAGTGGTGAAATCTTGGCTTGCTGCAACCTCTGCCTCCTGGGTTAAAGTGATTCTCCTGCCTCAGCCAGCCTCCCTAGTAGCTGGGATTATAGGCACCCACCACCACGCCTGGCTGATTTTTTTGTATGTTTATAGTAGAGATCAGGTTTCATCATGTTGGCCAGGGTGGTCTCAAACTCCCGGCCTCAAGTAATCCACCTGCCTTGGCCTCCCAAAGTGCTAGGATTACAGGCATGAGCCACCACGCCTGGCTGGCATCAGTTTTAATATCCTCTTTTTCATTTCTGATTTTAGTTGAGACTTCTCTCTTTTTCTTAATCTAGCTAAGAGTATTTTTTTTTCTATTCTCGCTTTCATTTATCTCTGTTCTAATCTTTATTATTTTCTTCCTTCTGCTAGCTTTGGGCTTCATTTGTTTTTGTTTTTGTTTTTTTAGTTCCTTGTATAAAGTTAGGGTGTCGATTTGAGATCTTTCTTCTTTATTAAAGTACACATTTACAGCTATAAACATCTTAGCACTGCATTTATGGCATCCCATAAGCTTTGGTATGTTGTGTTTTCATTTTCATTTTTCTCTAGGTACTTTCTAATTTCCCCAATTTCTTCTTTGACTCATTGTTTATTTAAGAGTGTATTGTTTAATTTCCACATATTTGTGGCAGTTTTCCTTGTGCTGTTGATTTCTAGTTTCCATTGTAATCAGAAAACATATTATAAAATATAGCATTTCTTATACTTCAAATCTACTAGTGATGAACTCTCATTTTTTGTTTATTTGGTAATGTCTTAATTTCTCTTTAATTTTTGAAGGATAGTTTTGCCACTTACAGAATTCTTGGTTAAGAGTTTTTTGTTTTTAGGGCTGGACACAGTGGCTCACACCTGTAATCACAGTACTTTGGGAGGCTGAGGCAGGTGGATCACAAGGTCAGAAGATCAAGACCATCCTGGCTAACATGGTGAAACCCCATCTCTACTAAAAATTCAAAAAATTAGCTGGGCGTGGTGGCACGCACCTGTAGTCCCAGCTACTTGGGAGGCTGAGGCAGGAGAATCACTTGAACTCAGGAGGTGGAGGTTGCAGTGAGCCAAGAGAGCGCCGCTACACACTCCAGTTTGGGCGACAGCGTCACTCTGTCTCAAAAAAAAAAAAAAAAGAAAAGAAATTTTTTTGAATATGTCATCCCATTGCCTTTTGGCCTGGCGCGGTGGCTCATGCCTGTAATCCCAGCACTTTGGGAGCCCGAGGTGAGCAGATCACCTGAGGCTGGGAGTTTGAGACCAGCCTGACCAACATGGAGAAACCCCATCTCTACTAAAAATACAAAATTAGCTGGGCATGGTGGCACATGCCTGTAATCCCAGCTACTCGGGAGGCTGAGGCAGGAGAATCACTTGAACCTGGGAGGCGGAGGTTGTGGTAAGCCGAGATTGTGCCATTGCACTCTAGCACTCTAGCCTGGGCAACAAGAGTGAAACTGCATCTCAGAAAAAAAAAAAAAAAAAAAAAAAAAAAGAAATCAGCTGCTAGTCTGAGGATTCCTTGTGCATGATGAGTCACTTATCTTGCTAATGGATTCCTTGTATTTGGCTTTCAATAATTTGATTATAATGCATGTCAGTGTGGATCTGAGTTTATTCTACTCGATTCTACTTGGAGTTTGTTGAGCTTGGATGTGTAGATTCATGTAATTCATTAAATTTGGGAAGATTTTGGCCATTATTTATTTATTTTGAGATAGGGTCTCTGTCACCTAGGCTGGAGTGCAGTGGTCCAATCACAGCTCACTGCAGCCTTGACATCCCAGGCTCGAGTGATTCTCTTGCCTCAGCCTCATCCTGAGTAGCTGGGGCTACTGATGCATGCCACCACACCTGACTAAATTTTTAATTTTTAATTTTTTTATTTTTGGAGACAGAATCTCACTCTGTTTCCCAAACTGGAGTGCATTGGTGCGATCTCGGTTCACTGCGACCTCTGCCTCCTGGGTTCACGGAATTTTGCTGCCTCAGCCTCCCAAGTAGCTGGGATTATAGGCACGCGCCACACACGCCTGGCTATTTTTTGTATTTTTAGTAGAGATGGGCTTTCACCATGTTGTTCAGGCTGGTCTTGAATTCCTGACTTCAGGTGATCCACCTGCCTCTGCCTTTCAAAGTACTGGGATTACAGGCATGAGCCACCGCAGCCTACCAGCAGATTTTTAAATTTTTAGTAGAGATGAGGTTTCACTATGTTGCCCAAGCTGGTTTCAAACTCCTGAGCTCAAGCAATCCTCCTGCCTCAGCCTCCCAAACTGCTGGGATTATAGGCATGAGTCACTATTTCCGGCCCAGATATTCTTTTTTCGTATTTTGAGACAGGGTCTCACTCTGTCGCTCAGACTGGTGTGCAATCCCAGACTTGGAGTGGTGCAGTCGTGGCTCACTACAGCCTTGACCTCCCAGGCTGAAGCAATCCTCCCACCTCAGCATCTTGGGTAGCTGGGACTATAGGTGCACTCCACCATGCTTGGCTAATTTTTTGTATTCTTTGTAGAGACAGGGTTTCACCATGTTGCCCTTGCTGGTGTTGAACACCTGTGCTCACGCATTCTGCCCACTGTGGCCTCCCAAAGTGCTAGGATTACAGGCATGAGCCACCGTGCTTGGCCCCAAATATTCTTTATTCCCCTTTCTCTCTCCTCTCCTTCTTGAATTCCCATTGTAGATATATTGGTATGTTTGATGGTGTCCCACAGGTCTCTGAGACTCCGTTCATTTTACTTCCTTTTTTCCCATTTGTGTTACTCAGGTAGTAACCGTTATTCCCATTGATCTACTTCAAGTTAAATAATTCTCCCTTCTGCCTGCCAAAATCAGCTATTGAGCTCCAGTGATTAAATTGTTCATTTCAGTTGTAGTCTTCAACTCTAGAATTTCTATTTGGTTCCTTTTAATAATTTCTGCCTCTTTATTGATATTCTCTACTTCCTGAGACTTTGTTCGGAATTTTTTTTTTTTTTTTTTTTTTGAGACGGAGTCTTGCTCTGCCGCCCAGGCTGGAGTGCAGTGGCCGGCTCTCAGCTCACTGCAAGCTCCGCCTCCCGGGTTGACGCCATTCTCCTGTCTCAGCCTCCCGAGTAGCTGGGACTACAGGCGCCCGCCTCGTCGCCCGGCTGGTTTTTTGTATGTTTTAGTAGAGACGGGGTTTCACCGTATTAGCCAGGATGGTCTCGATCTCCTGACCTGGTGATCCGCCCGTCTCGGCCTCCCAAAGTGCTGGGATTACAGGCTTGAGCCACCGCGCCCGGCCTCGTATTCTTTCTTTTAGTTATTTGGACATGGTTTCCTTTAACTGTTTCAGTATATTTACAATAGTTTATTTAAAGTGTTGTCTGATAAATCCAATGTATGGGCTTCCTCAGGGACAGTTTTATTAATTTCTTTTGTTCCTGTGTATTGCTATACTTTCTTGTTCCTTTGCATGCCTAGTGATTTTCATTGTTGAAAACTGGACATTTTGAATATTTTAATGTAGTAACTCTGGAAAGTAGAATCCCCCTCTTCTTCAGGGTTTATTTTTGTTGCTTGTTGTAGTTGGTATTTGTTTGTACAGTGACTTTTCTGTACTAATTTTGTAAAGTCTGTATTATTTGTTATTTGTGGCCACTGGAGTCTCAGTTCTGTTACCTCAGTGGCCAGCTAGTGATTTGACAGAAATTTTCTTCTATGTCTGGAACAACAACAAAATCTCCCAGCCCTTACAGATGGACTGTGTGTGTGTTGGAGCATGAACGTGCCTTTCTCACTAAGCCAAGCAGTTTACAACTCTGCCTTCACCTTCACTTTTTTTGCATCATTTCCTTTTTTTTTTTTTTTTTTTTGAGACAGAGTCTTGCTCTGTTGCCCAGACTGCAGTGTAGTAGCATGATCTTGGCTCACTGCAACCTCTGCCTCCTGAGTTCAAGCAGTTCTCTTGCCTCAGCCTCCTGAGTAGCTGGAATTATAGGTGCCCACCGCTATGCCCAGCTAATTTTTATATGTTTAATAGAGATGGGATTTCACCATGTTGGCCAGGCTGGTCTTGAACTCCTAACCTCAGGTGATCTGCCTGCCTCAGCCTCCCAAAGTGCTGGGTTACAGGCGTGAGCCACCGCACCGAGGCCTTTTTGCATCACTTCTAATTGTCAATCAGAGGTGAAAGCTTAGTGCCTCTTCTGTGTGTGTGTGTGTGTGTGTGTGTGTTTCATTTTTTGTTTGTTTTTAGTATGAATCTAGCCATGGACATGTATGTGTATGGCTTTCTTGTTTCTCAGGAATATGTGTGAGCTTTTACCTTTATTCCTCAAAGCATCTCATTGCTCATGCTTTCCTCTAGCTTTTCAATTTGTCTATTTTTTTTTTTTTTTTTTTTGCCCCATTTGTCATCCCTTTTGCTAGGTAGCAGCAACTAATACATTGACTTGGAATTTTTTTTTTTTTTTTTCCTTGAGATGGAGTTTCACTCTTGTTGCCCAGGCTGGAGTGAAATGGCGAGATCTTGGCTCACCGCAACCTCTGCCTCCCAGGTTCAAGCAATTCTCCTGCCTCAGTCTCCCAAGTAGCTGGGATTACAGACACATGCCACCAGGCCCAGTTAATTTTGCATTTTTAGTAGAGATGTGGTTTCTCCATGTTGGTCAGCCTGGTCTCGAACTCCCAACCTCTGGTGATCCACCTGCCTCAGCCTCCCAAAGTGCTGGGATTACAGGCGTGACCCAGCCAGAAATGTTTTTGACAAATGCCCCCCGGCAGCCTCATCCATCCTGGGAAAATTACAAATTAACTACATGCCCGTTGAGCCAGTCCTTCAAGGAGCCACCAGACAAGTCAAACTACAATTTTTAAAATAAGTGTGTTCTGCTCCCTCCAGTACTTGGTATCTATCATGGGAATACAGATTGTTGTCTTCAAAGCTGCTGCCAAGCTAGTAGTGAGGGATGATACCAGGGTAGGTTAAAGTGTCATAAAGCTTACTTACTGAGATTCAGCTTTTTTTCTTAAATTGTTTAAGCATTCGCCTAGTTGCTATAAGCTTTTGATTAGATTCTAGAGTTCTGAAAAAGTTGATTCTGACAGGTTTTCTTTTGCTTTATTTATTGCTTTTATGGCTAGACTGACATTTAAAGGTTCCCATTCCACTGTTTTTTGCTAATGTCCTATATTTTCATAGTCTTTTAAAAATCCTCCCCTTTTAATCTGCACATTACCACCCTAGTTCCAGTTTTTACCTTGCATCAGAACTATTTTAGGAATTCTTTTTTTTTTGTTTGTTTTTGTTTTTGTTTTTTAGACGGAGTCTCGCTCTGTCGCTGAGGCTGGAGTGCAGTGGCCGGATCTCAGCTTACTGTAAGCTCCGCCTCCCGGGTTTACGCCATTCTCCTGCCTCAGCCTCCGCAGTAGCTGGGACTACAGGCGCCCGCCACCTCGCCCGGCTAGTTTTTTTTGTATTTTTTAGTAGAGACGGAGTTTCACTGTGTTAGCCAGGATGGTCTCGATCTCCTGACCTCGTGATCCGCGCGTCTCGGCCTCCCAAAGTGCTAGGATTACAGGCTTGAGCCACTGCGCCTGGCCTATTTTAGGAATTCTTTTTTTTTTTTTTTTTTTTGAGACAGAGTCTTGCTCTGTCGCCCAGGCTGGAGTGCAGTGGCCGGATCTCAGCTCACTGCAAGCTCCGCCCCCCGGGTTTACGCCATTCTCCTGCCTCAGCCTCCCAAGTAGCTGGGACTACAGGCGCCCGCCACCTCGCCTGGCTAGTTTTTTGTATTTTTTAGTAGAGACGGGGTTTCACCATATTAGCGAGGATGGTCTCGATCTCCTGACCTTGTGATCCGGCCGTCTCGGCCTCCCAAAGTGCTGGGATTACAGGCTTGAGCCACCGCGCCCGGCCTATTTTAGGAATTCTCAAACTGATCCCTCTGATACAGTACCTTCTTGATTATGTGACTTTCCTGTTGAGAAATCTGAAGCTCACAGTTTCTCCTTGCCTATCAAACGATGTCTTTAAGCTGTAGTTCCGGCATAGCTTTCCAACTTTATTTCACTGTTTCTCCTAACCCCACTTCCACACGATGTTTTGATGAAGCCATACCACTAGGCTTCTCCCAAGTATGCAGTTTGCTTTCCGTATCTGCTCCTGCACCTCCATGAATGTTGTTTGCTTCCCATCTGGATTGTCCTCTACCCTCACCTCTGCCTACTGAACACTATCCATATCTCTCTCTCTCTCTTTTTTTGAAACAGGATCATATTCTGTTGCCCAAGGTGGAGTGCAGTGGATCACTGCAATCTCTGCCCTGCGGCTCGAGCAGTCTTCCCACTTCAGCCTCCCGAGTAGCTGAGATTACAGGCATGTACCACCATGACTGGATAATTTTTGTATTTTAGTAGAGATGGGGTTTCACCCCATCAAGCTGGTCTCAAACTCCCCAAATGATCCGCCAGCCTTGGTCTCCCAAAGTGTTGGGATTACAGGTGTGAGCCGCTGTGCCCAGCCTGAATACTACCCATCTCCTAATCAGCTCAAATTGCAGTCTTTCTATTAGGTCATTTCTAATTACTTCAACTAAAACTAATCTCTTCTTCCACTAAATTGCTATGACATTTTGTTACCAATAAATGTATGACATACATTTATATTATGTCATATATTGTTTGCATTATGATCTGTATTCATGTTTTCATTCATTCATTCTTTCAATAACTATTTAGAGCACCCACTGTTTGCTAGGGCTAGAGTAGCAAAGAAGGCAGACATTGTACCTAATGATCATTAAGGTATACTTTGGAGATATATATCTCCATATATATATATAGAAACCTTGTCTCTACCAAAAAATACAAAAATCAGCCTGGCGTAGTGGCAGGTGACTTAATCCCAGCTACTTGGGAGGCAGAGGCAGGAGAATCGTTTAAACCTGGGAGGTGAAGGTTGCAGTGAGCTGAGATTGAGCCATTGCACTCAAACCTGGGGGACAAGAGTGAGACTTCTCTCAAAAAAAAAAAAAAAAAAAATAGCCAGGCGTGGTGGTGCTTACCTATGGTCCCAGCTACTCGGGAGGCTGAGTGGGAGGATCACCTGAGCCCAGGAGGCGGAGGGTGGTGAGTGGAGATTATGCCACTGCACTCCAGCCTGGGCAATGGAGTGAGACCCTGTCTCAAAAAAAAAAAAAAAAAGAAAGAAAGATAGAAGAAAGAGAGCTGGGTGCGGTGGCTCACACCTGTAATCCCAGCAATCCCAGCACTTTGGGAGGCCGAGGCGGGCAGATCACGAGGTCAGGAGACCGAGACCATCCCGGGTAACACAGTGAAACCCCATCTCTACTAAAAATACAAAAAAAAAAAAAATTAGCTGGGAGTGGTGGTGGGCGCCTGTAGTCCCAGCTACTTGGGAGGCTGAGGCAGGAGAATGGCGTGAACCTGGGAGGCAGAGCTTGCAGTGAGCTGAGACAGTGTCACTGCACTCCAGCCTGGGCGATGAACCAGACTCCGTCTCAAAAAAAAAAGAGAGAGGAAAGAGAGAGAAAAGAAAGAAAGGAAGGGAAGGGAAGAAGGGAAAGGAAGAAGGGAAGGGAAGGCGAAAAGAAAAGAAAAGCAAAGGAAAGAAAGAAAAGAAAGAAGTGAGGGAGGGAGGGAGAAAGAGAGAAAGAAGAAATAAAAAGAAAGAGAAAGAAAGAAAGGAAAGAAAAAAAGGAAAGAAAGAAAGATTAAGAAAGGAAAAAAAAGAACCCAGTAGGATTTGATGAGTGACAATAAGGTGAGTCCAAGTTTTCCAGGTTAACAGTAAGGAGAGAGCACGACAGGCTGAGGGAACATGTCAGAGGGGGCTGGGGCAGTCTGCTGCCTTACTTTCTTTACCAGCGTCAAAGAACCATTTCTATTAGCACAGTGCTTTACGCTTACCGCACAAGAAGTATAAGAATGAACACACATTGAGAATAGGAGTAGATTTGACAAGAAAAAGAATCCAGTGATGAAGAGGGAGAAGAATAAGAGTAAATTGTTAGAGAATAAGATCATTTGAATTCCTTTTTATTTCAATAAAATAGTAGTAGTAGTAATAATAGCAGTAGCAGCAGCTAATGTTTATTGAGTGCTTACCCTGGGAAAAAAAACTGTATTGAGAACTTTATGTGTGTCATTTTATATACATTCTTTATTGTGTGCTGTCTGTTCCTCGTTTTCTACAGTCTCTTGAAGCGGTCTCCGAATGTGGAGCTCTCCTTCCCACAGCAATCAGAAGGCTCCAATGTCTTTAGTGGTACAAAGACAGGAACATTGTTTCTCACTTCATACCGGGTAATTTCTACTTCTGCTTTAATTTGCTGATTAACTCTACATTTGTTTTCCTTAAAATGAAGAAAAGTTAAACATTGACTTTTGAAGTGTTTTTAAACATGTGCACTTTGGGATTTTCCACATTGAAGGGTGATGGAAGAAAATATGATGTTTCTCAGTTAGACCAGAATGCACCTTGCTCTTGTAAGTCTCAATCCATGGACGAATTTTGCATTCCTTTTCCAAAGTTTCTGTCTTTGCATAGGTGATTTTCATAACTTCGCGCTCCATCAGTGATCCCATGTTGTCTTTTATGATGCCATTTGATCTGATGACGAACCTCACTGTTGAACAACCAGTATTTGCTGCAAACTTCATTAAGGGAACTATTCAGGCAGCTCCATATGGTAAGTGTTCCCTCAGAAGTGTGTGTTTTTTTCCCCTCAAAATCTTCTAGAAGGTTTAAGATTCAAACTTGGCTCATGTTGAAATTCAAACAAAAGCTGCTCTGCTTTGTCAGGTAGTGTTTCCCTTGGTGTTTGTGGCAGTCTTTCTGTTGTCAGCTATGCCAGTTTCTTAGTGAATGTGTGCCATTTCTTCCCCCAGGTGGCTGGGAAGGACAAACTACTTTTAAATTAGTCTTCAGAAATGGAGGTGCCATTGAATTTGCCCAGTTGATGGTGAAAGCTGCCTCTTCTGGTAAGTGATGCTGATAAAGATATTAAGCACTTTGGGTTTTTTGTTTGTTTGGGTTTTTTGTTTTTGTTGTTGCTGTTTTGTTGTTTTTGAGACAGGGATTTCTGTATTTTTTGTAAGTCGGGGTTTCACCATGTTGCCCAGGCTGGTCTCAAACTCCTGAACTCAAATGATCCTTCTGCCTCAGCCTCCCAAAGTGCTGGGGTTACAGATATGAGCCACCACGCCCAGCCCGCTTTGGGGATTTTAAGGCTTGTGGAATTAAAGCAGGACTTCTACTAAGCCAAGATTTGCTGGCCTCTGTGGCCAGGCAGTTGGTATTTGCATACATATTTAGCAGGCATTTCCTGGGCCTACCTACAATTGTCGAGTACCGTGTTACAGGGTAGGAACACAAAGATTATTCAGTCCCTTCCTGTCCTGAAGGAGCTTGCAATCTAGTGGGAGCTTACAGCCAAACACCCAAGTGACTAATTATACCTGATAGTCTTTTGTCCATTTAAACACTGACCTCAGATATCCACCGAGTGTCTCTTCCTTGGGTCAGGGAGCCCTTAGTTATTCTTCCTTTGGTGTGGCTTTTAATTTTTTTCTTCTTTCTGGACTTGCCTTTGCTTTTCTCAGGTTTAGTCCCCATCTTACATGAGAGGGGAGTAGAGGTACTGTCAAGACTTACAGCACTGATCTAATGGATGTACCACAGAACTCTTTCAAACTTTGACTAAATATAATTTTTTAAATCATATATATATATGTGTGTGTGTGTGTGTGTATATATATATATATATTTTTTTTTTTTTTGAGACAGAGTCTCACTCTGTCGCCCAGGCTGGAGTGCAGTGGCCGGATCTCAGCTCACTGTAAGCTCCGCCTCCCGGGTTCCCGCCATTCTCCTGCCTCAGCCTCCCTCAGCTGGGACTACAGGCGCCCACCACCTCACCCGGCTAGTTTTTTGTATTTTTTAGTAGAGACGGGGTTTCACCGTGTTAGCCAGGATGGTCTGGATCTCCTGACCTCGTGATTCGCCCGTCTCGGCCTCCCAAAGTGCTGGGATTACAGGCTTGAGCCACCGCGCCCGGCCTTTTTTTTTTTTTGAGACAGAATCTTGCTTTGTCACCTAGGCTGGAGTGCAATGGCACAATCTTGGCTCACTGCAACCTCTGCCTCCTGGGTTCAAGTGATTCTCCTGCCTCAGCCTCCTGAGTAGCTGGGATTACAGGTGTCCGACACCACATCCAGCTAATTGTTATATTTTTAGTAGAGGTGGAGTTTCACCATGTTGGCCAGGCTGGTCTTGAACTCCTGACCTCAGGTGATCCACCTGCCTTGGCCTCCCAAAGTGTTGGGATTACAGGTGTGAGCCACCGTGCCCTGCTATTATATATTTTTATTTAACCTAGTCTCACTTCATGCCCCTCACTCTCTTACCTTTTATATTCCAATCAAACTGGACTTCTTTGTGCTTTATTTTCTCTCATCTCTAAACTTCCATGCTATTTTTTGTGTTTGGAATGCTCTTCCCTTTTCTCCCTGCCACCCACCCCCAACTTCAATGTAGTTGAGACAAACATGCTCTAGTAGAGACAGACATATGCAGATACACTATTGTATCTCATGGAATATGCTGTAATAAAGGCATGGACAAAGTGTTGGGCACACACAGAAGGATGGAGTAAACTTTCTAGCTTAGAAGACTTAGTGGATTGGGATGCTATAAACCGTGTTCAAGAATATAAGAGACAGGCTGGGTGTGGTGGCTCATGCTTGTAATCCCAGCACTTTGGGAGGCTGAGGCTGGCAGATTACCTGAGTTCAGGAGTTTGAGCCCAGCCCAGGCAACATGGCGAAACCCCATCTCTACTGAAAATGCAAAAGTTAACCCGGCGTGGTCTTGCACACCTGTAGTCCCAGCTACTTGGAAGGCTGAGGCAGGAGGAGTGCTTGAACCCGGGGCGGGAGGTTGCAGTGAGCTGAGTTCGTGCCACTGCACTCCAGCCTGGGCAACAGAGTAAGACTCTGTCTCAAAACAAAAAAAGAATATAAGAGACAGTCTAAGTTGAAGAAGAAATGAGTTCAATTTTAGCTATAACACTGAAACACTGACTAACATATATTGAAATGTTTACTGTATACTGGGCAGTATTCAAAGCCCTTTACATTTGTCAATTTTTTAAATCCTGGCAAAAACCTTATGATGTAGGTACTATTATTATCCCCAGTTTATAGCTGGGGAAACTGAGTCAGTGGTGGTATATAATTTCCCAAGGCTATATAGTAGCAAGTGATGTAGCTGGGATTTGAACTCTAAACCTACTTTCTCTTCTTTTTAAGTCTTTTATTGTTAAAAAAAATCAGATCTATGGAAAAGTTGCAAGAATATTACAATCAACTTCTCTCATCTAGATTTGCCCATTATCAGCATTTTCCCTTTATTATTCTTTATTGCTCTTTATAATTCTTTTTTTGCTTTTGTTCTTGCTGAACTATTTGGGAGTAAGTCACAAAGATTATTTCCTTCATTCCTAAATATTTAAGTGTGTATCTCCTAAGAATGAGGGCATCATTTTATCTAACCTCAGTGTACTTATCAAATTCAGAAAATTTAACATTGACAGAATACTGTTATTTAATATGTAGTTTATATTCAGCCGGGCGCAGTGGCTCATGCCTGTAATCCCAGCACTTTGGGAGGCCGAGGTGGGTGGATCACTTGAGGTCAGGAGTTTGAGACCAGCCTGGCTAACATGGTGAAACCTGGTCTCTACAAAAATACAAAAATTAGCCAGGAATGGTGGTGTGTGCTTGTAGTTCCAGCTACTTGGGAGGCTGTGGCATGAGAATCGCTTGAACCCGGGAGGCAGAGGTGCAGTGAGCCAAGATCATGCCACTGCACTCCAGCCTGGGTGACAAGAGCAAAACTCCTTCTCAAAAAAAAAAAAAAAAAAATACATACATATATATAGTTTATATTCAAATTCAAATGATTGTCATGTTACTGTTCCTCATTCTAATAGCACTTTTTTTCCCAATCCAGGATCTAATTCTGGATCACACATTGAATTTAGTTGTCCTATTTCTTTCATGTGCTTTAATCTGGAACTCAGCCTTTCTTTGTCTTTCATGACATTGACTTTTTCTTTTTTTTTTGAGACAGAGTCTCGCTCTGTCACCCAGGCTGGAGTGCAGTGGCACGATCTCGGCTCACTGCAACCTCCATCTCCTGGGTTCGAACGATTCTCCTGTCTCAGCCTCCTGAGTAACTGGGACTACAGGCTCACGCCAGCATGCCTGGCTGATTTTTGTATTTTTAGTAGAGACGGGGTTTCATCATGTTGGCCAGGATGGTCTTGATCTCCTGACCTCGTGATCTGCCCGCCTTGGCCTCCCAAAGTGCTGGGATTACAGGCATGAGCCATTGTGCCCGACCAACACTGACATTTTTAAAAGAATATAGACTTACTGTTTTGTGGAATATCCCTTAATTTGAGTTTGTCTGTTTCTTCATGATTATATTCAGGTCATACATTTTGGCAGGAATACTACATAAGTGATACTGTGTCCTTTTGAGCCTATACTCTTGACCCCTACACCATATTAAGTGTGAGTTACATTAGGAGGCCACTTGACACGCAGCTTGGAGCTCCAAAGATGAGCTGTGTCTAGAGACTGATTTGGAAATCTTCAGCACACAGGTTGTCTCTGGCGCCATGTGAGTGATGGGCTTCCTCAGTGATTTGAGGATAGAGTTCCAATGGTTCTTAACATTTAAGGGAAGGGAAGGGAATTAACAATCTGCAAAGATTGAGAAGGGGCTGACTGTGATAAATGAGGAGAATCAAGTGAGTTTAATATACCAAAAGTCAATGGAGGAGAAAGTTATAAGAGACATGGGGATGGTCATCCGTATCAGCTGCTCTAGAGATGTTTGGTAAAATGAGGACTGAAAAGTGTGCATTACATGTGGTAATTAGAGTTTGTTGATGGTAGCAAGAGAGATTTCAGTGAAATGTTGGAGAAGAGAGGTAGTGGAAGAGCCATATTCTGGGAGGTTAAGAAGTAAGAAAAATTTTTAGTTACCTTTGATGATACAGTGCAAAGATAAGGAGGCCAAGAAGTTCACAAGCTGTACCTAACCCACAGCTGCTTGGTAGTCCAGAGTGCAGACAGCATCTGGAAGCCTGAAACTGGATTGCAGGTTATCCTGGCAGACAGATGAGTACAGCTGTGGGAAATCCAGAGACAGGGGACACTTGGAAGTCTAGTACTTCTTTGCTACAGACATCTGGGGAACTCAGGACAATTGCATACTGAGTGTTGAATTCACTCTTACTTTTGGCCTCATAGTACTGAAGAGGGCTTCATTTTTAGGATTATGGGCTAAGGGTCAGGCAACTTTTGAGGTTCTTTGTACTCTCATTAAGATCTACTTCTTGGCCCGCAAAGCTAGCCAAGAAGGTTCAGCGTCTCAGCAGTTGCATAGCCACTTGAAAAGGGTTTAGGCAACTTACGTGAACTTGCCCAATGTCTGGAACTGCTCTGGGTCTTTTTTTTTTTGAGATAAGAGTCTCGCTCTGTCACCCCGGCTGGAGTGCAGTGGGGCGATCTTGGCTCACTGCAACCTCTGCCTCCTGGGTTGAAGCCATTCTCCTGCCTCAGCCTTCTGAGTAGCTGAGACTACAGGCGCACACCACCACGCCCAGCTAATTTTTATAGTTTTAGTAGAGACGGGGTTTCACTATATTGGTCAGGCTGGTCTTGAACTCCTGACTTCGTGATCCACCCGCCTCGGCCTCCCAAAGTGCTGGGATTACAGGCATGAGCCACCACGCCCGGCCTGGGTCTTCTGATTATATCATGGCTTAGATGTGGGGAGCTTCCTCCCCACCCCCACCTGCCCCCACAAGAGCCAGGGCTTGTGAGATAAATGTCCTTGAGGCCCTTGGAGTTAACTATTAATCATGCTTTATGATCTGATTCTTTGACCAGGAAAGATTCCCTTTCCCTCGCAGAATTGATATGTCAGGGCTCTTGATTTATGTTTTTAACACATGTATGTTGAGTACCTATTGTGAACCAAATTCCCAATTGTGAGACAGCTAGGAACACGCAGCAGTGAATAAGACACACGTAGTCTTTATAAACTTATAGTCTAGTTAGAGTCATATAAAAAGCAAACTTGTAAGTGAATAAAATACTTACTGTTGGAATTACTATAAAGGACACAGGACACAGAGGGTCCTCAAGGAGGGTGATAAGGGAAGAAGGGCAACTTTAGATTTATAGTGAATTAGAATAATTCTAGCCATTGAAACAGATAAACTCCAAATTATCAATGCTTAAGACAGTAGATATTACTGCTTATATAAAGACCAATCAGCAGGGGCAAGAGGAGGCTCTGTTCCACATAGTTATTCAGGGATCCAGGGTAATAGGGTCCTTGCTATCTTTTTTTTTTTTTTGAGACAGAGTTTCACTCTTGTTGCCCAGGCTGAAGTGCAATGGTGTGAGCTCGGCTCACTGCAACCTCCACCTCCCAGGTTCAAGCGATTCTGCTGCCTCAGCCTCTCAAGTAGCTGGGATTACAGGCATCTGCCACCACACCCAGCTATTTTTTGTATTTTTAGTAGAGTCAGGGTTTCACCATGTTGGTCAGGCTGGTCTCGAACTCCTGACCTCAGGCAATACACCCGCCTCAGCCTCCTAGAGTGCTGGAATCACAGGCGTGAGCCAGCACGCCTGGCCGGTCCTTGCAATCTTTAACCCATGGCTTCCATGGCCTCTTTGTACAGCCAACAGAGAAGGGAATAAAGATCTCCCCTGGGAAATTTTTATGGGCCAGGTCTGGAAACTGTACATTACGTCTGGTCACATGCCATAGGCAGAACTCAGTGTGGTAGGCTGCTAATGGGTCCACAGATATATCCCCATCTCAATCCTCAGAACCTGTGAATGTTACCTTGTTTGTAAAAAGGGTTTGTAGATGTAATTAATTTAAGGACTTGAGATGACAAAATTACCGTAAATTATTTAGGTGGCCCCTAAATGCCGTCACAAGTGTTCTTATGAGAGAGATGCAGAGGGGAGACAAGACAAAAGTGTTCTGTACCACACTGCCTTACATTGGTCTTTAATGGATATATCTTACCAACTTGGTAGAATCCTCACTTAGAAGTTTTTTCTGAGTATCTATTATGATTAGGTACTACGCTAGGCCTGGAATAAGCACAGGCAAATGAGACACAATCTCTGCTCTTAAGAAGTATGCCATTCAGGACAAGGGTCATAGTTCTATTTTTTTTTTTTTTTTTTTTTTTTTGAGACAAGGTCTTACTCTGTCGCCCAGGCTGGAGGCTCCAGTGCAGTGGCACAAATAAGGCTCACTGCAGCCTCAAACTTCCAGGCTCAAGCAATCCTCCTGCCTCAGCTTCGTGAGTAGCTGGCATGACAGGTATGCACCACCATGCCTGGCTAATTTTTAAATAAATTTTTGTAGAGATAGGGTCTTGCCATGTTTCCCAGGCTGGTCTTGAACTCCTGGGTCAAGCAATCCTCCCATCTTGGCCTCCTGAAGTGTTGGGATTACAGGTGTGAGCCACTGCACTCAGCCCATGTTTCTTTTTTATCTTGTATCTCAAGAACATTGTTGGAAACATATGTAAGGTGGTGATTAAACACTCTGTTAATTGTTCAGTTGATATCTGCTATACTTCTGACTTAATTAAAAGAGTTCCTATTTTGCCAAATTTGTCTTTCCAGCTGCCCGAGGATTTCCACTTAGAACCTTAAATGACTGGTTCAGCTCTATGGGAGTTTATGTAATTACTGGGGAAGGGAATATATGCACTCCACACATGCCTTGTTCAGGTAAGGTATGGCAGAGACGTTCTTCCTGGAAGGTGGAAAATTATGCCAGAGGCTCAGAGATCTATCTATTGCAGGCTTGCCTCCAGCTCTCCTGCAGGAACAGCAGCAGACGTTTAGGGGCTTGGAAAATGGTTACGTCTGTGACTTTGTTTTCAGACTGAAACCCAGTGGCAAAGTCAGCAAGTGACTGGGCTTTGGTTTCAGGCTTACTTTTAATGATATGTACAAACCTGGAACATACTTGGGCAACGCCTGTTAGTGGGAAGGGTCACTTCCTGTTTATAGCCTGAGCAGAAAATATATGCTCTTGCCCACTTCCTTGTTTCCATTTCACATAGCACAGTCATCATACCTGTGCCACACTCTTCAACCTCACTGAGGACTCAAGCCCTGGGCCCTTTAACAGTTGTGCTGTTAAAGTCCACTGCGACTGAATGGGGTTTCTGGGAAGTAACTCTCAAACATGGTCCACTGCCTACTGGTGGGCCACCAAGGGTCTCCTAATGCTGCCAACCCACCCAAAAATATGGGACTTTTCTTGAGTTCTCCTTGGAACTTGATATGCATGTCCATGGGCCTTTAGTTTTGTATGTAACTTAAAGGCTACTTATTTATAACCTTAATAGTTACCTTGGTTTTTAAAGGTTATTACAATCTAATATTCAGAATCTAAAGTAAGTGTTGCTAGGGTTTAACATTTTTTCAATTGAGGTGAAATTCATATAATATATAATTAACATGTTAATGTGTACAATTCAGTGGTATTTAGTGTAAAATTTAGCAGTATTTGATGTATTCACAATATTATACATCCATCAGCTCTCTCTAGTTTCAAAAGGTGGTGGTTTTTTTTGTTTTTTTGTTTTTTGACAGGGTCTCGCTTTGTCACCCAGGCTGTAGTGCAGTGGTACTATCATGGCCCCCTGCAGCCTCGACCTCCTGGGCTCAAGCGATCCTCTCACCTCAGTGCCCCCCAGCCAGAGTAGGCTAGGACCACAGGCGCAATCCACCGTGCTCAGCTAATTTTTATGTGCTTTTGTAGAGACAGGAATCTCCCTATGTTGCCCAGGCTGGTCTTGAACTCCTGGGCTCAAGCCATCCACTCACCTTGGCCTCCTGAGGTGCTGGGATTACAGGCATGAGCCATCCCTGCCAGCCTTTAAAAAAAATTTTTTTTTGTAGAGACAAGGTCTCACTGTGTTGCTCAGGCTGGTCTCACACTCCTGGGCTCAAGCAAGTCTACTGCCTTGGCTTCCCAAAGTGCTGGGATCACAGGTGTAAGCCACAGCACCTGGTCCAGTTTCAGAACTTTTTATCACCCCATACCTATTAGAAGTTACTCCCCCATTGTCCCCTCCCTGATCTCCTGGTATCCTCTAGTCTGCTTTCTGTCTTTATTGATTCACCTATTCTGAATATATCACATAAAGAAATCATACAGGCCGGGCGCGGTGGCTCAAGCCTGTAATCCCAGCACTTTGGGAGGCCGAGACGGGCGGATCATGAGGTCAGGAGATCGAGACCATCCTAGCTAACACGGTGAAACCCCGTCTCTACTAAAAAAATACAAAAAACTAGCCGGGCGAGGTGGCGGGTGCCTGTAGTCCCAGCTACTCGGGAGGCTGAGGCAGGAGAATGGCGTAAACCCGGGAGGTGGAGCTTGCAGTGAGCTGAGATCTGGCCACTGCACTCCAGCCTGGGCTACAGAGCACGACTCCGTCTCAAAAAAAAAAAAAAAAAAAGAAATCATACAATATGTGATCTTTTGTGTTTGACTTATCTCACTCTGGATAATGTTTTTGAGGTTCCTCCAAGTTGTAGCATGTAGCAATACTTCATTTCTTTTTGTGGCTGAATAATATTCCATTGTACATATATACCACAATTTGTGTATTCATTCATCCATTGATGGACATTTGTCTTGTTTCCACCTTTTGGTTATTATGAATAATAGCTGCTATAAGCATTTGTATATAAGTTTCTATGTAGACATATGTTTTCATTTCTCCTGGATATACATCTTGGAGTGGAATTTCTGGGTCATATGTTAATTCTCTTAACTTTTTGAGGAACCACCAACTATTTTCCAGTGCTGCACTATTTTACATTCCTATGTAAATGTAAGTGTTCCTATTTCTACACATTCTCTTTTTTTTTTTTTTTTTTTTTTTTTTTTGAGACGGAGTCTCGCTCTGTCGCCCGGGCTGGAGTGCAGTGGCCGGATCTCAGCTCACTGCAAGCTCCGCCTCCCGGGTTTACGCCATTCTCCTGCCTCAGCCTCCCGAGTAGCTGGGACTACAGGCGCCCGCCACCTCACCCGGCTAGTTTTTTGTATTTTTTAGTAGAGACGGGGTTTCACCATGTTAGCCAGGATGGTCTCGATCTTCTGACCTCGTGATCCGCCCGTCTCGGCCTCCCAAAGCGCTGGGATTACAGGCTTGAGCCACCGCGCCCGGCCTCTACACATTCTCAGCAACACTTACCTTCCTTTTTCAAAAAAAAAATATATATTAAAGCCATCCTAGTGGGTATGAAGTGGTATCTCATTGTGGTTTTAATTTGTACTTCCTTAATGACTAATGATGTTGAACATCTTTTTATGTGCTTTTTGGCTTTTTGTATACCTTCATTGGAGAACTGTCCAAGTCTTTTGCGTATTTTTTTTTTTATTATTTAAATCGGATTGCTTGTCTTTTTGTTGTTGAGTTGTAAGCATTCTTTATATAGACTGGATGTGAAATCCTTGTCAGATATATTATTTGCAAATATTTTTAGGTTTTCTTTCACATTCTTGATAATGCCTTTTTTTTTTTTTTGAGACAGAGTCTTCCTCTGTCACCCAGGCTGGAGTGCAGTGGCACCATCTTGGCTCACTGCAACCTCTGCCTCCCAGGTTTAAGTGATTCCTGTGCCTCAGCCTCCTGAATAGCTGGGACTGCAGGTATGCGCCACCATGCACAGCTGATCTTTGTATTTTTAGTAGAGATGGAGTTTCACCATGTTGTTCAGGCTCATCTAGAACTCCTGAGCTCAAATGATCTGCCTGCCTCAGCCAGTGGGTTACAGGTGTGAACCACTGTGCCCAGGCAAAAATGGCTCTTAATGCACAAAGGTTTTTAATTTTTATCAAATTTCTCTTTTTTTCTCTTGTTGCTCATGCTTTTGATGTAAAATTTAGGAATTCATTGCCAAATCCAATGTCATGAAGATTTAATCCCTGTTTTCTTCTAAGGATTTTATAGTTTTAGCTCTTATATCAAGCTTGTCCAACCCATGGCCCAGGATGGCTTTGAATGCAGCCCAACACAAATTCATAAACTTTCTTAAAATGTTACGAGATTTTTTAAAATAGCTCATCAGCTATCGTTAGTACTAGTATATTTTATATGTGGCTCAAGACAATTCTTCACCAGTGTGGCCCAGGGAAGCCAAAAGATTGGCCACTTCTGTCTTATATTAAGGCCGTTGATTCATTACAAGTTAATTTTTGTCTGTAGAGTGAAGTTAGGGAGGAACCTCATTCTTTTACATGCAGATATCCAGTTGTCCCAGAATCATTTTTTGAAGAGACTTATTTTTTTCTCATTGAATGGTCTTGGCATTCTGTCAAAAATCAACTGTTCATTGATGCCTGGGTTTATTTCTGATTCCATTGGTCTCTAAGTCTGTCCTCGTGCCAGTAACACACTGTTTTGATTACAATAGTTTTGAAATAAATTTTGGATTAAAGCAAAATAACTTTACAGCTGTCCATTCACTTTATCCAGTTAAATCACTTTGGGGAATGTAACCCAAGGTAATAAGTAAAACTCATGTTTATTGTAAGGTTAATTGGAAAGTCAGAAACAACAAAAAGTATCATCTATCCATATGATGAAATATTATCCAGCTTTGAATTTACGAAGTAAATTAACAGTATAAAGACATTTCTTATAATATTAAGTAAAAGAGCCAGATTTTAAAAATCATGTGACTGGCCTGTAATCCCAACACTTTGGGAGGCTGAGGCGGATGGATCACGAGGTCAGGAGATTGAGACCACCCTGGCTAACATGGTGAAACCCCGTCTCTACTAAAAATACAAAAAAAATTAGCTGGGCATGGTGGCGGGCGCCTGTAGTCCTAGCTACTTGGGAGGCTGAGACGGGAGAATGGCGTGAACCTGGGAGGTGAAGCTTGCAGTGAGCCAAGATCGCGCCACTGCACTCCAGCCTGGGTGACAGCGAGACTCCGTCTCAAAAAAAAAAAAAATTAAAATTAAAATAATATGGCTGATATGATCATGATTATATAAAGAATATTCACAGAGATTCTACAAAGAAATACACCAAAATATTAAGTGTTTGGTGGTAGAATTATAGATGACTTTTTTCCATTCCTCTTTATTTTCCAAACGGATAGTCCTCATTAAGCATGTATTACTTTTTTCATCATCAAACTTTATTAAGTAAAACACATATCTGTGCACAAGTATAAGTAATGCACCAAACTATCCGTAGGGTTGTTTTCATGTTGATTTGAATCCCTGCACAACAGGAAGTGATATGCCTTCAATTGGTGATAGCTGGAGGAAATCGCTTTAGCATTATTCTGCCTGACTTCTCTTCTTGCGTCAGTTTGCTTCAGCATTATTTATTTATTTATTTTTTTTTTGAGACGGAGTCTCGCTCTGTCGCCCAGGCTGGAGTGCAGTGGCCGGATCTCAGCTCACTGCAAGCTCCGCCTCCCGGGTTCACGCCATTCTCCTGCCTCAGCCTCCCGAGTAGCTGGGACTACAGGCGCCCGCCACCTCGCCCGGCTAGTTTTTTGTATTTTTTTAGTAGAGACGGGGTTTCACCATGTTAGCCAGGATGGTCTCGATCTCCTGACCTCGTGATCCGCCCGCCTCGGCCTCCCAAAGTGCTGGGATTACAGGCTTGAGCCACCGCGCCCGGCCAGCATTATTTTTTAAGTTCTTCCTTCTCACATATTCCTTGACTTCAAGGTAACTGAATTTTTTTCCTTCTCATTATAATTCCCAGTTATTGCCTATGGAGCCCCACCTGCAGGATATGGAGCCCCATCTCCTGGATCCGGAGCCCCACCTGCAGGATATGGAGCCCCACCTCCTGGATACGGAGCCCCACCTCCCGGATACGGAGCCCCACCTGCAGCATATGGAGCCCCACCTCCCACATACGGGGCCCCACCTGCAGGATATGGAGCCCAACCTGCAGGAAATGAAGGCCCGCCTGTGGGACACAGGGCCTCACCTGCAGGATATGGAGCTCCACCTCGTGGATATGAAGCCCCACCTGCAGGAAATGAAGGCCGGCCTGCGGGATACAGAGCCTCACCTGCTGGATCTGGAGCCAGGCCTCACGAATCTGCAGCAGCCCAGGCTCCTGAAAACGAGGCTTCTCTTCCCTCTGCCTCCTCTTCTTAGGTCCATTCTTAACCTTCTAAGATGTAAACCTTGAAGACTCACCAAGCAAAGAGGTACCCTAAAACTAAAGTCAGGATAAGGAGGAGGACTCAGGTATGTGATCACAGGCTTCTTGCAGGTAGTTGTTCCACCCTTTAGAAGGACAATCTCATGGGGGAAGATGAAGCTTTACTTCTGTGCCTAGATTTTAGAAGCAGAATCAACTCTTGAGTAGCTGGCTAAAGGAAGAGTACTATTGTAGGGCTAATTCCCCAGTAATTTGGTTGACATTGGGTTGCATTTTTTTCTTTTTTTTTGAGACGGAGTCTCGCTCTGTCACCCAGGCTGGAGTGCACTGGCCAGATCTCAGCTCACTGCAAGCTCTGCCTCCTGGGTTTACACCATTCTCCTGCCTCAGCCTCCCGAGTAGCTGGGACTACAGACGCCTGCCACCTCGCCCGGCCAGTTTTTTGTATTTTTTAGTAGAAACGGGTTTTCACCGGGTTACCCAGGATGGTCTCCATCTCCTGACCTCGTGATCCACCTGTCTCGGTCTCCCAAAGTGCTGGGATTACAGGCTTGAGCCACTGCGCCCGGCCTGGTTTGCATTTTTAAGCATAACTTTTTCCACACTCGCATTCAAGGTTCCTGTCTTCCCATTCTCATTCAAGAAACATTTATTATGCTCCGTTTGCTAGGCACTAAGATGCGTGCTGAAAACAACGCGGTGAAACTACGTATGCAGAATGCCCATAATGCTTGATAAGGAGAAAAGCAAGTTGTAGGGAGCATATACTATAGTGATTTTTCAGCCTCATCAGACTGAATGCCCCATTTTATAACAAATATTTATATTTTATAATGTTCATATTTGTATATTTATAACAAATATTTTGTAATGTCTCCTTCACTTCAATGAAGTTTGTAGATAATTGCATATGATTCCACACCATTTCAACCAAAATTAATATGCCATAAATGTGATAGAGGAAATAAAAGGAGTTTGTAGTAAAATTTTAAGTGTTTTAATACATAAATGCTCCGATTCTACCACACTAGAAGACATACTGAAGTAATCAAGGGTTCACTCCCATATACATAGTCACCATAGGTATAAAGACTAGAAATGCTAACTGATATGAATATGTTGCTTTGGTGACTTGAATACCATTGCTATTGGCAATATTGTTCTCCAAAATGGTGAACAACCTTTGAAAATTTTCCAAATAAAACAAAGTTTAGTCTTCCCTTGATTTACACAGTGGTGGAATTCCTGAAAATTTCTGTATATACTAAAGTAATATAAAACAGAGTTAGACTCTAGGCTCAAATGATTATAAACGTGCTTCACCTACATCACTGGCTGGAGAGCCATTAGAAAGTCAGGAGACATAGGACAATTAGGGTACTGCCCTGTACCTTTCAGGATGTCTCTGATCTTCAACTCCTCACCCATTAAATGCCAATAATGGCCTCTAATTGTGATAACCAAAAATGCTCCCACTTATTTCCTAATTGCTCCCTGGGGGGCAGTACCATCCCTGCTGAGGACCACTATTCTAGACTGTTTCAAGGTTTTTAGCCCCTTCAGAGCTCACCATTCCCCCACACTGGCAAGGTAGGCAAAGTTCCTAATTTCATTGGCCTTTCCTTATCTTATTGCAGGCTCATCAAGCCACTTAAAAGGGAGGCCTTAAAAATATATTAGTAGTCAGGTGTGGTGGCACATGCCTGTAATCCCAGCACTTTGGAAGGATAAGGTGGGAGAATCAATTGAGGCCAGTTCAAGATCAGCTTGGTCAATATGGCAAGACCCTGTCTCTAGGGGAGAGGGAAAAAAAAAAAAAAAAACCAGGTGTTGTGCGCAGTTGACCCAGAAGACATTTATTTATTTATTATTTATTTATTTATTTATTTATTTTGAGACGGAGTCTTGCTCTGTTGCCCAGGCTGGAGTGCAGTGGCCGGATCTCAGCTCACTGCAAGCTCCGCCTCCCGGGTTTACGCCATTCTCCTGCCTCAGCCTCCCGAGTAGCTGGGACTACAGGCGCCCGCCACTTGGCCTGGCTAGTTTTTTGTATTTTTTTAGTAGAGACGGGGTTTCATCGTGTTAGCCAGGATGTTCTCGATCTCCTGACCTCGTGATCCGCCCGTCTCGGCCTCCCAAAGTGCTGGGATTACAGGCTTGAGTCACCGCCCCTGGCCAACATTTAAATCAATATATTTTCTATGCATTTTTTTTTTTTTTTTTTTTTTTGAGACAGTCTTGCTCTGTCACCCAGGCTGGAGTGCAGTGGCACAATCTTGGCTCACTGCAACCTCCACCTCCCAGGTTCAGGCAATTCTCGTGCCTCAACCTCCTGAGTAGCTGGGATTACAGGCAGGTAACACCATGCCCTGCTAATTTTTTTTATTTTTAGTAGAGATGGGGTCTGGCCATGTTGGCCAGGCTGGTGTTGAACCCCTGGCCTCAAGTGATCTGCCCATCTCAGTCTCCTGAAGTGCTGGGATTACAGGCATGAGCCACTGCGCCTGGCCTTCTATGCATATTTCTTATATGTAGTTGAAATCATGCTATATAATGTTTCACCAGATATTTTACATTTTCATAGGTTTTTAAGAATTGCTTGTAAATATTGTTAGTGACCACATAATATTCTGTGACACAGTCACACCATAATGTATTTTCTTAATCCCTCTTTGAAGGTATTTGAGTTGTTTCCAGGTTTTTGTTATTACAACTTCGTGATTAACTTCTTTGTATATGGAGCTTTTTAAAAGTTTTAAATGGTTTCTTTAACACAGCTTAGAGTCATTGATTGATCTGTGTTGTGAAAATTAGGAAACCAGATGCTCCCATGTTTTCAAGGACAGCCTTTCTTAAGGAAGTCAGGTAGATATTGATGGGTTTTATGTGAAATGGAGTAACTGGGTTAAATATAATTGAAAAAGACAAGAAAACTGGTTTCTTTACAATTTCTTAGAGCCTTGACTATACTAATGGACATAATGTCCAAGAAGGGGAGATTTTCAAAATTTACAGTTTTTTCAAAATTATTTCATTTTAGAATATTCAGTAAACATTTTGTTCAGTGGAACAAACTTTGAGAAACACTTTTTGGAATTATGGGATATTATAATTAGAATGGACTTCAGGTATCAGAAGTATGCTAGACCTTAAAGCTCTTTCCAAAAATGAAGACAAGTCGAAAGATGATTCTTCCTTCCATTTGAAAAAAAAAAAGAGCTTTATGTCCAATTTACAGAAAGCAGTGTGGGACATCTTGAAGATATAATATATAGAAAGTAGCTGCTGCTTCTCTCAGAAATTACTGGGATAGAGTTACGGGTCCAGGAAGCTGGAATGTCAAAACACAAGGACAGCCACTTTGCCCAAGCAACTGGCATGAAGGGAAGAAGTGAAAAGAGAAAGTGTGATTGTAAACCTCTCTAAAGTTTCCAAACAGGGAATCCAGGCAATATTGGATCTCAGACATGGGTCATAGGATCTGGTGCTTTTATCCCTAAAATTTTTGGAGGAAAATAATGAGATATTTTTAAGAGTTTCTTCTTTTTTTACTTCCAAACTACAGTACATGGGCAACAGTGACAAGGAGAGGAAGAGAGGAGAAACTCAACCAACTCGAGCAGGGATAAGGTTTCCCTTGTTCAGCTTTTCAGTGTCTGCTGGAATGTGACGGTAAGTTGGGAACAAGGTGAATGGGCGAGGCCTTTTTTATATCAGAAAGTTTTCCGAGTAACTAATATCTGGCAAATATTTGGGGATTAGGCCGGGCGCGGTGGCTCAAGCCTGTAATCCCAGCACTTTGGGAGGCTGAGGCGGGCGGATCACAAGGTCAGGAGATCGAGACCATCGTGGCTAACACGGTGAAACCCCGTCTCTACTAAAAAATACAAAAAACTAGCTGGGCGAGGTGGTGGGCACCTGTAGTCCCAGCTACTCGGGAGGCTGAGGCAGGAGAATGGCATGAACCCGGGAGGCAGAGCTTGCAGTGAGCTGAGATCTGGCCAGTGCACTCCAGCCTGGGTGACAGAGCGAGACTCCGTCTCAAAAAAAAAAAAATGGGGGGGGGGGGGTTAGAATTCTAAAGGAATACAAACTAGACTTCTCTTCTGCTCTTAATTTTAGTTATACTTGTACCAGGTAGATTTGAGGTGAGGTCCAGTTACCTGAAAAGCGTAGCAGGTGCAAGTTTCTTAAAGGTAGAATTCCACCATGTTCTCCTGTGCAAAGGGTACCTGTTTACCTGGTCCACCAAACTGCCCCAATAAAACCAAAGGCTGTGACTGTAAGGATAGAAGCAAATGGAGCCACAGGTTGGAGCCACGTGGTGCTGTGTGGCACACCCACTGTTAGTTAGTTCCCACTGTCTGATGCAGTTGTTTCCCCAAAGTCTCAGTCGAATTTGTTCTATAAGAAGAGCTTTGTGTCCCGTATATTCAAAGGACCCTGGTTTTTGCTTTGCTTAGGACAAATCCAGTCAGAATTCAGCTGAGCCTTTTGCATGCTCAAAGCACTCATGTGAGTTCCTCAGCTTCTCACTGACATTTTGAGTACTTTCTTTCTGACTCACTCACTGTGCTGGTGGATTCCGCTCTTCCTGTCTCTTCCCCAGCTGCAATACAGAAACTATACTCTGTTGTCTACTCTTTCATTTCCTATTAGAAATATAAAGGGATAAAAATAAGACCTTTTAGTCCTGGACTATCTGGTATTGGCCCCTAAAATGAACCTCCAAATACTCCTTTTCATGGGTAAGTGGATGCTCCCCAGCCTGCTGGAGCAGAACCTTCCTGGCTCAGCTACCCTGAGATATCAGGAGGAAATCTAGCTGGTGTGATTTTTCTTTTTGTTTTTTTTTTTGTTTTTTTTTTTTTTGAGATAGTCTGGCTCTGTCGCCCAGGCTGGAGTGCAATGGCACGATCTTGGCTCACTGCAACCTTTGGCCCACAGGTTCAAGTGATTCTCCTACTTCAGCTTCCCGAATAGCTGGGATGACAGGTGCCTGCCACCATGCGCGGCTAATTTTTGTGTTTTTAGTGGAGACAGGGTTTCACCATGTTGGCCGGACTGGTCTCAAACTTCTGACCTGAAGTGATCCACCCGCCTCGGCCTCCCAAAGTGCTGGGATTGCAGGCATCGGCCTGTGCCTGGCCAATTTTTCAATCCATAGATAAATATGTTCAAGAAATATTGCATGTCTTTGTTTTCTGTAAATTTATTTCTGTTACCAAGGTCCCCACCACCATCTGCTTTGTTGGTGGGCTTCTCACAAATCCTAAGATTATGCAAAGGTATCCAGATTTTATTTGGCAACAAGATGCTGAGAAGGTTCTTCTGGTCATCAGACTGCTTCTGAAACAGCCACTGTCCAGTCCTGGCAGTCCCATCAAGTCTAAAAGCTTGTTTCCTTAGGACCCCAGAATGGTAGGGCTTAGAACCAGCGTGTCAGAGATCCAACTCTGTGTACCATATTACTCCTTAGAGCTGGGGAGTAGGACCCCAAAGCCCTCCTTATCCTTGAGAATCTCACAATTCCTTCCTTAAACTTCCAGATTCTGCCTCTCAGCTGTGCTGTTGGTCTGCATCACCTTCATCTCTTAAGCATCTACCCTAATCCAAATCTCAGGATTTGGGTTTACACAAAAGGTAATAGAAAGCCTTTGCCTTCATGTTAACTTGGCTTTCCTTGCCCAGCACTTGGTTGCTTGCTTGAAAATCATGTATGTATATGTATAAAATGTAGAAGCCCAATTCAAATTAATAATGTAAAAATTTTTCTGTTATACAGATTACCTCATTGTCAGGTAGGAAATGAAACATACGGTAGTCTTCCTGGCCTTTGCCTTGAGAGTCTTCTGGAACCTGAAGAGGGTGGGGCAGACAACCATGGACTGCTAGAGAATAAACTTTTTTTGAAGCTTCCAAAATGGATTAGAAAGAAAGGGTTCTGTCAAAGGGAAAGGGTTTATACAGATGTGATCAGCAGTTTGATTAGTTTAGATATGTGATTTAGCAGCCAATATAAGAAACTTGTGTAATTTTTAGTAATTGGAATTTATTATAAATAATAAAACAGGGTATTGAGTTATTAATGTTATGGTATCTTTGGGGTGTCACTTTTCTGGCCAGAAACCTCTGTGGCCAAGTGGCACCTCTGCCCAAGTTTTGCTTGGGCCCACTGGGTTCATTCCACCCACCTGGCCTGGAAGGCTGCACTTGGCTCATGATACTGGCCTGGATCCCATGCCTGCCAAGAGAGATTGCGTGGAGTGACAAGGGGGGTGTGGGGAAGCGTGAGGTCTGGCTGTTGCTCAGTCAGACATGCCAGCTGCTGCAGTGGGGTGGTCAGCTTCAGTTACCAGCATGGGTGCCAGTTCTCTGCCAGGCTGCAGCTGGACCAGTCACACTCCAAGCAGCTTCCACAGCTGGCACCAGGGAAAAGGTGGTGCCCAGAAACTTGGAGATGCCAGGAACCATAGGGCCCCAAAGAGGGAGTCACAGCCCTGGCTCGGAGAGCTCCCAGATCTGGGCTTCCCAAAGGGTTGCAGCTCTTCTTTTCTTCTCTTTGTCCACAACATGGTGAGCAGGGGGCATGTCTCAGCCCTGTTTGTGTTGCAGGTCTTTTAGCCTCATTTGGTGGGTCCAGAGTTATTGAATGAGGTACACAGACAAGTAGAGGGTGAGCAATGAGAATGAGGTACACAGACAAGTGGAGGGTGAGCAAGACAAAGAGCAGCTATTGAGTGACAATAGCTCAGAGGAGGCCTTGGAGTGGGTAGCTCCTATCTGCAGGCAGGTCTTCCTGTCATCTCTGCAGCTCTCAGCAGAGAGGAGGCCCTAGAGTGGGTAGCTCTTCACTGCAGCTGGTTATCCTGATGTCTGCTGTTCTCCGCAGAGAGGAGGTCCTGGAGTGGGTAGCTCCTCCGTGCAGCTGGTCGTCCCAACATCTGCTTAGCTCTGGCTGAGCCCAGGGCTTTTATGGGCCTCAGAGGGGAAGAAATGCGTTATCGATTGGTCCATATGGGGCCATGGGCAGGCCCAGAAAAGGCACTACAAGTTCTCATGCCAGTCCATGGGACTGGCATCCTGACCCTCAGCTTTCAAGCCCTCCTTGGCCTGCAGGTGGGACCTCACCAGGGACCCATCCCCTTCTACTCAGGAATCTGTCTGCCTCCTGCCATTCATGGTACCCAGGCTATAGGTACCAAGCCAAGCTGTTCTCAGCTCCCCTTGGTTTCCTTCTATGCTCATTGGTGCCCAAAATCTGGAGGGGGCCGAGGCGGCAGGGGGCTGCTGAGTCAGCACTGCCCAACTTTGCTCTGAGATCAGAGAAGGCAGGGAGAAGCTAGGCAGTAGGAACAGGCATTTCCATGCTGGCAAGGGCAAGGGGGGGCCTTTCTGGGCCCCCAACAATGCAGGGATACCGGGGTCTGCAGCCATGGCTTGGGCGGCTACAGCAGCATCCAGGGAGTTCCTGCCTCAACTTGGAAGGGGCGGGTCTCCCGCTTATCCCTGGCTTTTGCCTTCTCCATGGAGCATGCAGCCCTGGCCATGCCTAGTTGTTGCAGCCAGCATGATGGCAGCAGCTGCTCCAGATGGCCTGTTGCTGCCATCATTAATATGTAGCTATTAAACACAGTTGGTGAATCACTTTTTTGTCTTTTAAATTGTTTTGTGATAATTTAATTTTTATGACATATAAAAATTATATATATTTAAGGTTTACAACTGAATTTTTGTGAAACATTGTGAAATGACCATCACATTCCAACTAATTAACATATCTATTACTTGTATATAGTTACCATTTTTTTTTTTTTTTTTTTTGAGACGGAGTCTTGCTCTGTCGCTCAGGCTGGAGTGCAGTGGCCGGATCTCAGCTCACTGCAAGCTCCGCCTCCCGGGTTTATGCCATTCTCCTGCCTCAGCCTCCTGAGTAGCTGGGACTACAGGCGCCCGCCACCTCGCCCGGCTAGTTTTTTGTATTTTTTAGTAGAGACGGGGTTTCACTGTGTTAGCCAGGATGGTCTACGATCTCCTGACCACGTGATCCGCCCGTCTCGGCCTCCCAAAGTGCTGGGATTACAGGCTTGAGCCACCGCGCCCGGCCTATTCAGGGTTTTTTGTAGTTCCATATGAATTTAGGATTTTTTTTTCTATTTGGGATTTTGATAGCAATTGCATTGAATCTGTAGATTGCTTTAGGTAGTATGGACACTTTGACAATATTAATTCTTCCAATCTGTGAACATGAGATATCTTTCCACTTACTTTTGTTTTTATTCCATTTATTTGTGTCATTTATTTTGCTGAGTCCCATAAATTCCTAAGTATTTTAAAATTTTTGTGCTAAAGTAAATGAGATTGCATTCTTAATTTCCCTTTCAGATAGTTCATTTTTGGTGTATAGAGATGCTATGGAGTTTTATGTTGATTTTGTGTCCTGAAACTTTACTGAATTCATTTATTAGTTCTACCAGTTTTGGGGGGAGGTGTGTGTGGGGAGGGAGAGAGACAGAGTATGTGTGTGTAGTCTTTTGAGTTTTCTATGTATGTGATCATGACATGCAAAAATAATCTTTCTTTTTCCTTTCTGACTTGGAAGCCTCTCTTTTTCTTGCCTAATTGCCCTGGCTGTGACTTCCAGTACTATGTTGATTAACAGTGATAAAAGTGAGCATCCTTTCCTTGTTCTGGGTCTTAGAGGAAAAGCTTTCAGTCTTTGACCATTGAGCATGATGTTAGTTGTGGGCATGTCATGAATTACCTATATTGCATTGAGGTAAGTTTCTTCCATACTTGTTTTGTTGAGTCTTTATCATGAAAGGATGTTGACTTTTGTCAAATCCTTTTTCTAGGTCTATTGATGTGATCATCTGTTTTTTGTGTTTCATTCCTCTTTTTTTTTTTTTTTTTTTTTTTTTTTTTTTTTTTTTTTTTGAGACGGAGTCTTGCTCTGCCGCCCAGGCTGGAGTGCAGTGGCCAGCTCTCAGCTCACTGCAAGCTCCGCCTCCCGGGTTCACGCCATTCTCCTGTCTCAGCCTCCCCAGTAGCTGGGACTACAGGCGCCTGCCTCGTCGCCCGGCTAGTTTTTTGTATTTTTTAGTAGAGACGGGGTTTCACCATATTAGCCAGGATGGTCTCGATCTCCTGACCTCGTGATCCGCCCGTCTCGGCCTCCCAAAGTGCTGGGATTACAGGCTTGAGCCACCGTGCCCGGCCGTGTTTCATTCCTCTTACTGTGATTTATCACATTGGCTGATTTTCAAATGTTAACTGACCTTGTATCCTATGGAAAAATCCCACTGTATCATGTTGTATAATCATTTTAATGTGCTGTTGAATTTGGTTTGCTGGTGTTTTATTAAGGATTTTTGCATTTATGTTCATCAGGGATATTGCCTGGTAATTTTCTTATGTTATCTTTAGCTTTGGAATCAGGGTGATGCTGACTTTACAAAATGAGTTTGGGAGTGCATTCTCTTTTTTAATTTTTGGAAGAGTTTAAGAAGGGCTAGTGTTCTTTGAATGTTTGGTAGAATTATCGTATGAAGCCATCCAGTCCTGGGCATTTCTTTGTTGAATTTTCTCTTTTTCTTTTTTGAAATAGGGTCTCACTCTGTTGCCTAGGCTGCAGTGCAGTGGTGTGATCATTGCTCACTGCAGCCTCAATCTCCTGGGCTCAGGTGATCCTCCTGTCTCACCCTCCCACATAGTTGGGACTACAGGTGCACACCACCATTCCTGGCTAATTTTTTTTTTTTTTTTTGAGACAGAGTCTCACCCTGTTGCCCAGGTTGGAGTGCAGTGGCACCGTGTCGGCTCACTGCAACCTCCGTCTCCTGGGTTCAAGCAATTCTCCTGCCTCAACCTCCCAAGTAGCTAGGATTATAGGTGTCCACCACCATGCCTGAATAATTTTTGTATTTTTTTTTTTTTTTTTTTTTTTTTTTTTTTGAGATGGAGTCTCACTCTGTCAGCCAGGCTGGAGTGCTGTGGCCGGATCTCAGCTCACTGCAAGCTCCGCCTCCCGGGTTCACGCCATTCTCCCGCCTCAGCCTCCCGGGTAGCTGGGACTACAGGCGCCCGCCACCTCGCCCGGCTAGTTTTTTGTAGTTTTTAGTAGAGACGGGGTTTCACCGTGTTAGCCAGGATGGTCTCGATCTCCTGACCTCATGATCCGCCCGTCTCGGCCTCCCAAAGTGCTGGGATTACAGGCTTGAGCCACCGCGCCCGGCCTTGTATTTTTTTTAATAGAGACAGGGTTTCACCATGTTGGACAGGCTGGTCTCGATCTCCTGACCTCAGGTGATCCACCTGCCCTGGCCTCCCAAAGTGCTGGGATTACAGGCTTTTTTTTTTCCTCCCAGTATTGATGAGGTCTTCCTGTGTTGCCTACACTGGTCTCAAACTCCAGAGCCCAAGCAATCCTCCTGGCTCAGCCTTCCAAAGTACTGTGATTATAGGTGTGAGCCACCACACTCAGCCTGGAATATTTTTGATTACTGATTCCACTCCTTGTTTGTTATTGGTCTGCTCAGTCTTTGTTTCTTCTTGATTCAGTCTTGGTAGTTTGTGTGTTACTAAGGATTTATCCATTTCTTCTAGGTTATTCCATTTATTGGCATATAGGTTGTCATAATAGTCCTTTATGATCCTTTTTATTTCTGTGTCATTCATTGTAATGTCTCTTATTTATGATTTTATTTATTTGAATCTTCTTTTTTAATATAGCTAAAGGCTTGTTGATCTTTTTAAAAAGCCAACTCTTAGTTTTTTCTGTTCTCTATTTTGTTTATTTCCGCTCTAATTTTTCTTATTTCTGTCCTTCTGCTAAGTTTGGGTTGAGTTTGTTCCTCTTTTTCTAGTTTCTTGATTTGTACAGTTAGGTGTGTTTTTTGCTTTGTTTTCTTTTGTATCTGTTTTTTTTTTTTGTTGTTGTTGTTGTTGTTTTTTTTGTTTTTTTTTTTGAGATGAAGTCTTGTTTTGTTATCCAGAGCTGGAGTGCAGTGGCTCAGCCTCAGCTCACTGCAACTTCCGCCTCCTGGGTTCAAGCGATTCTCCTGCCTCAGCCTCCAGAGTAGCTGGGACTACAGGCAGGCGCCACCATGCCTGGCTAATTTTTTGTGGTTTTAATAGAAATGGGGTTTTACGATGTTGAACAGGCTGGTTTCGAACTCGTGACTTCAAGTGATCCACCCACCTTGGCCTCCCACCATGCCTGGCCAAAGTTAAGTTCTTTAATTGAGATCTGTCTTCTCTCTCTCTCTTTTTTTTTTTTTTTTTTTTTGAGACGGAGTCTTGCTCTGTTGCCCAGGCTGGAGTGCAATGGTGGAATCTCAGCACCTCCCCCTCCTGGGTTCAAGCAATTCTCCTGCCTCAGCCTCCCAAGTAGCTGGGATTATAGGTGCCTGCCACTATGCCCAGCTAATTTTTTGTATTTTAGTAGAGACGAGGTTTTACTATGTTTGCCAGGCTAGTCTTGAACTCCTGACCTCAAGTGATCTGCCTGCCTAGGCCTCCCAAAGTGCTGGGATTACAGGCGTGTGAGCCATCTTGCCTGATCGAGATCTTCCTTCTTTTTAAATATAGGTGTTTAATGCTATACATTTCCCTTATGGAACTGCTTTTGCTGATTTCTGTAAATTTTTAAAAGTTGGAATTTTATTTTTGTCTCAAGATATTTTAAAATTCTTTTGATTTCCTCTTTTATCCAGTTGTTCAAGAGTGTATTGTTTTTATGAATTTGTGAATTTTTCTATTTTCTTTTTGTTATTGATTTCTAGTTCATTCCACTGTGGCCTAAGAAGATACCAGGTATTATTTCAATCTTCTTAAATTTGTTAAGACTTGTTTTGTGACTTAACATGTGACCTATCCTGGAATATGTTCCATGTATACTTGAGATGAAATTGTATTCTGCTGTTGACTAGAAAGTTCTGTATGTTAGGTCCATTTGGTGTATAGTGTTATTCAAGTCAGTTGTTTTTTATTGGTTGTCTACCTGAATGTGCTATCCAATATTAAAAGTGGAGTATTCCAGGCCGGGCGCGGTGGCTCAAGCCTGTAATCCCAGCACTTTGGGAGGCCGAGACGGGCGGATCACGAGGTCAGGAGATCGAGACCATCCTGGCTAACACGGTGAAACCCCGTCTCTACTAAAAAAATACAAAAAACTAGCCGGGCGACATGGCGGCGCCTGTAGTCCCAGCTACCCGGGAGGCTGAGACAGGAGAATGGCGTGAACCCGGGAGGCGGAGCTTGCAGTGAGCTGAGATCCGGCCATAGCGCTCCAGCCTGGGTGACAGAGCGAGACTCCGTCTCAAAAAAAAAAAAAAAAAAAAAAAAAAAAAAAAAGTGGAGTATTGAATTCTCCTACTATTATATTGTTTTTAACCTCTTTCTTCATATCTGTCCACATTTGATTTATATATTTAAGTGCTCTGATGTTCAGTACATACATGTTTATAATTGTTACAGCTTCCTGTTGAATTGAAACTTTTATCATTATATGACTTTCTTTGTCCCTAGTAACAGTTTTGGACTTAAAAGTCTGTTTTGGCTGGGCACAGTGGCACACGCCTGTAATCCCAGCACTTTGGGAGGGGAGGCTGATGCAGGCAGATCACGAGGTCAAGAGATAAAGACAATCCTGGCCAACGTGGTGAAACCCCATCTCTACGTAAAATATATAAATTAGCTGGGCGTGGTGGCACACGCCTGTAGTCCCAACTACTCGGGGGGCTGAGGCAGGAGAGTCGCTTGAACCTGGAGGTGAGGTTACAGTGAGCCGAGATCATGCTGCTGCACTCCATCCTGGCAACAGAGCGAGATTCTGCCTTTAAAAAAAAAAGAAAAAAGTCTGTTTTGTCTGATACAAGTATAGCCACTTTTGCTCTCTTTTGGTTACCGTTTGCATGGAGTGTCTTTTTCTATCCCTTCACCTTTAGTCTGAGTGTCCTTATAGCTAAAGTAAGCCTTTTGTAGACAGCATATTACTGGATTTTTTTTTTTTTAAATCCATTAAGCTACTCTATGCCTTTTGATTGGGGGGGTTTAATCCATTTACATTTAAAGTATTTATTGGTAGGTGAGGACTTAATATTGCCATTCTGTTAGTTGTTTTCAGTCTGTTTTGTAGCTCTTTTGTTTTCTTCCTTTTCTTTTGTTATTTGATGATTGTTTTGGTTTGCTTTCATTCTTCTTTTGTCTATATCTTTTGTGTATACACTACAGGGTTTTTCTTTGTGGTTCCTGTGACTCTTGTATATATGTTTATTTTATTTTATTTTATTTTATTATTGTTATTTTATTTTACTGATTCTCACTCTGTCACCTAGGCTGGAGTGCAGTGGCATGATCTCCACTCACTGCAACCTCGGCCTCCTGGGTTCAAGTGATTTTGTATTTTTAGTAGAGATGAGGTTTTGCCATGTTGGCCATGCTGGTCTCGAACTCCTGATCTCAAGTGATCCACCCGCCTTGGCCTTTCAAAGTGCTAGGATTAAAATCATGAGCCACCGTACCTGGCTACATTTTCTTTCAGTTAAAACCATCTATTTTAATTTAACAATAACTTAAATTTAATTGCATACAAAAACTTCACACTCATACTCCCCTCCACTATGTATTCTTCAAGTCAGAGTTTACTTCTTTTTATATTGTGAATCTGTTACCAAATTTTTTTGGTTATAGTTATTCTTGATATTTTTGTTTTTCAACTTTTGTATTAGTGTTATGGGTAGATTGGGTACCACCATTACAGTGTTATATTATTTTGTATTTGACTGTATATTTACCTTTGCCTGTGAGATTTTTGCTTTCACGTTGCTGATTAGCATGTTTTAAATTCCATTTGAAGAACTCCCTTAAGCATTTCTTGTAAGACAGGTCTAATGGTGGTAAACTCAGTATTTGTTTATGTGGGAAAGACTATCTCTTTCATTTTTTTTTTTTTTTGAGACGGAGTCTGGCTCTGTCGCCCAGGCTGGAGTGCAGTGGCCGGATCTCGGCTCACTGCAAGCTCCGCCTCCCGGGTTCATGCCATTCTCCTGCCTCAGTCTCCCGAGTAGCTGGGACTATAGGCGCCCGCCACCTCGCCTGGCTAGTTTTTTGTATTTTGTAGTAGAGATGGGGTTTCACCGTGTTAACCAGGATGGTCTCGATCTCCTGACCTCATGATCCGCCCATCTCGGCCTCCCAAAGTGCTGGGATTACAGGCTTGAGCCACCGCGCCCGGGCCCTCTTTCATTTTTAAAGGATAGCTTTGTAGGGTATAGTATTCTTGGTTGCCATTTTATGTCAATATTTTGAAAATATCCCATTCTTTCCTGGCCTGCAAAATTTTTGTGGAGAAATCTGATAATCTCATAGGGATTCCCTTGAATGACAAGTTGCTTTTTTCTTGGCTGGGTATGGTGGCTCATGCCTGTAACACCAGCACTTTGGGAGGCCCAGGTGGGCAGATCACTTGAGCCCAGGAGTTCTTTCAAAATTTGACTTTGACAGTTTCATTTTGATGTGCCTTGTTGTAGACTTGTGTTCAACCTATTTGGGGGTCCTATGGGCTTTTTCAGTCTGGATGTCTATTTCTCTCCAAAGATTGGGAAATCTTTTTAGTTATTTCTTCAAATACACTTTCTACTCCATTGTCTCTCTCTTCTTCATCTCATAACCCCATAATGTGTATATTAGTTCACTTGATAGTGTCTCATAAATCCTGTAAGCTTTCTTCATGCATTTTAGTTCTTTTTTGTCTTTTCTCCTCCAATTGGATAATCTCAAATAACCTGTTTTTGAGTCTGCAGATTCTTTCTTCTACTTGAGTTATCTTCTGAAGTTCTGTATTGCATTTGGTAGTTCAGTCATTGTATTCTTCAGCTCCAGAATGTTTCTTTTTAATTTTCCTCTATCTTTGCTGAACTTCTCATTTCGTTCTTGTATTCTTTTCCTGATTTCATTAAATCGTTTATCTGTGTTCTCTTGTAGTTTGTGGAATTTCTCTAAAACAATTATTGTAAATTTTTTATCAGGCAGTTCATGGATATCCACTCTCTTCGGATTATTTACTAGAAGCTTATTTTCTTCCTTTGGTGTTGTCATGTTTCCCTGATTCCTTGTGATCCTCCTAGCCTTGCATAGGTGTTTGCGCATTTAGAGAAATAATCATTGGCTGGGTATGGTGGCTCATGCCTGTAACCCCAGCACTTTGGGAGGCCCAGGTGGGCAGATCACTTGAGCCCAGGAGTTCAAGAGGACTAGCTTGGGCAACACGGTGAAACCCTGTCTCTACCAAAAAAGATACAAAAATTACCCAGGCATGGTGGGACTACACACCTGTAGTCCCAGCTACTCAGGAGGCTAAGGTGGGACAATCCCTTGAGCCCATGAGGCAGAGGTTGCAGTGAGCCAAGAAAAAAACAAAAAAAGGAGAAGAAGCAATCCGTCTCTTCTAGGTTTTATAGAGCAGCTTTGGTAAGGAAAGACTTTCAGTTCTCAGGAGTGGGTGGGCAGCATGCTGCAGTGTGCCATGGCATTAGTTCTAGTGGTCCTCCACAAAGTGTGGGGGCATGTGGCAGCTCCAGGTTCATGGAGCAGTACAGTGTTTTATTGGCTCAGGGAGCTGGGTCAGTGATGTCAGCAACTGTGTGGTCCTTGGTGACAAGAGGTGTGGGGGCCTACAGTGGCTGCAAGAGCTGTTGAGGTTCTCAGCAATGCTTCCAGGTGCAGCAGTAAGGGACTGGAACAAGCCTGTGGTGGGGGCTAGGGCTAGTGGTGTGTATATGCTCAGTTGTGGGAGCCAGCTGCTGGCACATGTGTGATGGCAATGGCCAGACTTGGGCATATATTGTGGTGAAGGCCAGGACCAACAGCAGGGGCTGGAGTTGACTCTAGGCACACGCACAGCGGCAGTTGTGTGTGTGTGTGTGTAGCTATGGGGTTGGTGGTGTGCATCCATGTGAATTTAAGGGCCAGTTGTGAGCACGTGCATGGAGGGAAGGGCCAGCATCCATTCTGGATCAGCTGCATGCATGTGCACAACTGAGGAGAAGCAAATTCCTTTTAAAGTCCAAATGTTCTTTCAACAATCTTTGACACCCTAGCCAAAACTACTGGAACTAGATTTTTTTTTTTTTTTTTTTTTGAGATGGAGTCTTGCTCTGTCGCCCAGGCTAGAGTGCAGTGGCACGATCTAAGCTCACTGCAACCTTCACCTCCTGGGTTCAAGTGCATTCTCCTGCCTCAGTCTCCCAAATAGCTGGGATTATAGGGAACTGCCATCATGCCTGGCTAATTTTTTGTATTTTTGTATAGACAGGGTTTCACCATATTGGCCGCTGGTCTTGAACTACTGGCCTCAAGTGATCCACCCACCTTGGCCTCCCAAAGTTCTGGGATTACAGGCATGAGCCACCTCTCCTGCCCTGGAGCTACAGTTTGAAGTTGTTAACCAAAGAAAAGATTTCCTTCTCTGTTGCCTCAGAGAGGCAAGTAGTTATCTTTTCGGTTTGGAGAAGAGTTACCTGAACGTGCCTTGCTCTCCTGTTTCACCAAGTCTGTGCCTAGAATGCTTTCTATCCATCCCTGTCCCTATCCCACCAGGCATGTGCCACCATGTCCAGCTAAATTTTTTTTAATCTTTTTTTATCTCTACAGACAGGGTCTCATTATGTTGACTAGGCTGGTCTTGAACTCCTGGCCTCAAGCGATCCTCCCACTTCAGCCACCCAAAATGCTGAGATTATAAGCATGCGCCACCGCAACCAGCTGGCCTTAGCTTTCAATACAGCCCCATTGGGGATTAAGTTTCAACATGAGTTTCAGAGGGGACAAACATTCAAGCCATAGCAGGAATTAATAGAGAAAATCAACAAAACCAAATTTCGTTCTTTGAAAAGATCAATAAAAATTTTGGTTTTGGCCTAGGTACAGTGGCTCACGCCTGTAATCCCAGCATTTTGGGAAGCCAAGGCAGGAGGATTGCTTAAGCCCAGGAATTTGAGACTAGCCTGGGCAACAAGGCAAGACCCTGTCTCTACAAATAATAAAAAACTTTCACTGGGCATGGTGGTGTGTGCCTGTAGTCCCAGCTACTGGGGAGGCTAAGGCAGGAAGATTGCTGGAACCCAGGAAGTCAAGGCTGCAGTGAGCCATGTTCGTGCCACTGCATTCCAGCCTGGGTGACAGAGACTGTCTCAGAAAATAAATTTTAAAAAATTTATTTTGGCTGGGTGCGGTGTCTCATGCCTGTAATCCCAGCACTTTGGGAGGCCGAGGTGGGCAGATCATGAGGTCAGGAGATCGAGACCATCTTGGCTAACACAGTGAAACCCCATCTCTACTAAAAATACAAAAAAAATTAGCTGGGCGTGGTGACAGGTGCCTATAGTCCCAGCTACTTGGGAGGCTGAGGCAGGAGAATGGCGTGAACCCGGAAGGCGGAGCTTGCAGTGAGCCGAGATCACCCACTGCACTCCAGCCTGGGTGACAGAGCGACACTCTTGTCTCAAAAAAAAAAAAAAAAAAAAAAATTATTTTGTAGAGATGGATGTCATTCCGTCACCCAGGCTGGAGTACAGTGGCTTGATCATAGCTCACTGTAACTAGGAACTCCTGGGTTCAAGTTGATCCTTCTGCCTCAGCCTCCTGAATAGCTGGGACTACAGGCACATGCCACACCTGGCTAATTTTTTTTCTTTATTTTTAAAATTTTTTAAAGAGAGATGGGCATCTCACTATGTTGCCCAGTCTGGTTTTGAACTCCTGGCGTTAATCAATCCTCCTGTCTCAGCCTCCCAAAGCACTGGGATTAGAAGCATGAGCCACTATGCCCAGTCTAAAATCAATAAGGGATAAAAACCTCGGCTGGGCACCGTGGCTCACGCCTGTAATCCCAGCACTTTGGGAGGCCGAGGCGGGCAGATCACGAGGTCAGGAGATCAAGACCATCCTGGCCAACACGGTGAAACCCCATCTCTATTAAAAAAAGTACAAAAAATTAACCGGGCGTGGTGGTGGGTGCCTGTAGTCCCAGCTACTCGGGAGGCTGAGGTAGGAGAATGGCGTGAACCCGGGAGGCGGAGCTTGCAGTGAGCCAGGATTGTGCTACTGCGCTCCAGCCTAGGTGACAGGGCAAGACTCAGTCTCAAAAAGAAAAAAGAAAAACCCTCAGCAAACTAGGAATAGAGGGCACTATCCCCAGCTTGATAAAGAACATCTGTACAAAAACTAAAAACCCTACAGGTGACGTAAAACTCCGTAGTGGCAAATGAGATGCTTTCTTGCTAAGATCAGGAACAAGGCAATGTCCCCTTTCACCATTCCTATTCTATTGAACTTCCTGTTGGAAGTTCTGGCTAATCCAATAAGATAAGGAAAGGAAAGGAAAGGCGTATATATTCAGAATGAAGGAAAAACCTACTTTGTTCACAAATGACCAACACAATATTGAAAAGAACAAAGTCAAAGGACTGATCCTTTAAGACTTGCTGTAAAGTTATAGTAATCAAGACAATGTGGCATTAGCAAAGCAGTAGACAAGTAGATCAGTGGAACAGAATGGAGTCCAGAGTGCACCACACAAATATAGTTTTTTTTTTTTTTTTTTTTTTGAGACGGAGTCTCTGTCTCCTAGGCTGGAGTGCAGTGGCACAATATCGGCTCACTGCAAGCTCCGCCTCCTGGGTTCATGCCATTCTCCTGCCTCAGCCTCCCAAGTAGCTGGGACTACAGGCACCTGCCACCACGCCCAGCTAATTTTTTGTATTTTTAGTAGAGACGGGGTTCACCGTGTTAGACAGGATGGTCTCGATCTCCTGACCTTGTGATCCACCCACCTCGACCTCCCAAAGTGCTGGAATTATAGGCGTGAGCCTCCACGCCGGGCCCAACATTTTTTACAAAGGGACACAGGTAATGCAATGGAGAAGGGACAGTCTTCTCAACAAGTGGTGCTAGCACAATTGGACATTCATATCCCAAAAGAAAAAATCTAGACACAGACTTTACACTTTTCATAAAAATTAACTCAATATAGACCTAATTGTAAAACATCAAGCTATAAAAGTTCTAGAAGATAACATAGGAGGCCGGGCGTGGTGGCTCGCACCTGTAATGCCTGCAGTCCCAGCTACTCGGGAGGCTGAGGCAGAATGGCGTAAACCCTGGAGGCGGAGCTTGCAGTGAGCTGAGATCCGGCCACTGCACTCCAACCTGGGCGACAGAGTGAGACTCCATCTCAAAAAAAAAAAAAAAAAAAAAAAACATTTTGGCTTTTCCAGTGAGTCTTTAGAAATAACATCAAAAGCATGAAAAAAAAAAAAGATAGGTTGAATACAAATACAAAATACAAGTAAAAAAAATAAGCCAGGTGTGGTGGCACGTGCCTATAATCCCAGCTACTGGGGAGGCTGAGGCAGGAGAATTGCTTGAACCTGAGAGGCAGAGGTTGCAGTGAGCCAGTATTGCACCATTGCACTCCAGCCTGGGTAAAGAAGCAAGACTCCATCTCAAAAAAAAAAAAAAAAAAAGTGGCACATTTTGGTGTGGCACATTCTGCCATCTTTTATATCTAAAATTTACAGGTGGCTCATGCCTGTAACCTTTGGGAGGCCAAAGTGGGAAGATTGCCAGTTTAAGACCAGTCTGGGCAACATAGTGAGACCCTGTCTCTACAAAAAACTATAAAAATTAGCTGGGCATTCCTACAGTCCTAGCTACTCAGGAGGCTTAGGTGGGAGGATTGCTTGAGGCTGCAGTGAACAATGATTGTGCCACTATCTTCTAGTCTGGGTGACAGAGCAAGATCCTGTCTCTAAAAACAAACAAAAACGCCAACTCTTATAACTCAATAATTAAAAAAACAAAAAACAAACATAAAAACCAACCTGGGCCAGGCGTGGTGGCTCATGCTTGTAATCCCAGTACTTTGGGAAGCCGAGGCAGGTGGATCACCTGAGGTTAGGAGTTTGAGACCAGCCTAGCCAACATGACAAAACCCCGTCTCTACTAAAAAAATACAAAAATTAGCTGGGTGTGGTGGCGCATGCCTGTAATCCCAGCTACTCAGGAGGTTGAGGCAGTAGGATCTCTTGAACCCAGGAGGTGGAGGTTGCAGTGAGCCAAGATCATGCCACTGCACTCCAGCCTGGACAACAGAGTGAGACTCCATTCCCCCCGCCCATCAAAAAACCTAATTAAAAAAGATAAAAGACCCAAACAGACACCTCACCAAAGAAGATAAAAAGATGGCAAACATGCATATTAGAAGATGCTGAACATCATATGTCATTAAGGAACTGCAAATGAAAACAGATACTATTATACACTTATTAGAATGGCTAAAATCCAAAATGCTGACAACAAATTGTGGTGAGGATGTGGAGCAACAGGAACGCTCATTGCTGATGGGAGTACAAAATGGTACACTTTGGAAGACAGTTTGGCAGTTTCTTACTAAACTAAATATACTCTTACCATATGTCCCAGCAGTTGTGCTCCTTGGTATTTATCCAAATAAGTTGAAAATCTATGTCCACAAAAATCTGCACTCAAATATTTATAGCAGCTTTATTCATAATTACTGAAACCTGGAAGCAACAAAGATGTCCTTGAATAGTTGAATGGATAAACTGGTATATCTATACAATGGAATATTATTTAAGTACATTGCTTAAAAAGTAATGTACTATCAAACCATGAAAAGATATGGAGGAACCCTAAATTCATATTGCTAAGTGAAAGAAGCCAATCTGAAAGGCTATTTATTGTATGATTCAAACTCTGTGACATTCTAGAAAAGGCAAAACTATGGAGACAGTGAAAAGATCAGTGCTTTCCAGGAGTCGGGGAGAGGGAAGGGAGGGATGAACCAGGTGGAACAAATATTTATGGCAGTGAAACTATTATGTATGATACTGTAACAGTGGGTATGCCTCATGACACATTAGTGAAAACCCAGTGAATGTACAGCATAAAGAGTGAACCCTAATGTAAATTATGAATGTTTGCTAATAATAATGTATCAATATTATCAATTATAACAAATCTACCACATTAATGCAGGATGTTAACAATAGGGGAAATAGTGAGTGAAGAGAGGGTATATGGGAACTCTGCATTTTCTGCTTAATTGTTCAGGAAACCTAAATCTGGTCTTTAAAAGGCTGGGGTCAAGGGAGGGATGGGAAGCCCATTTAGAGGGAGAGACTGTGATTTCCCACAGCTTTTTAAATGTCCTAGGGCTCCCAAGCTAGGTGGCAAAAACCTAGAAAAGCCTGGGCCTGAATAACTGCTTATTCAGGTGCCATTCTCAGTGCTTTACATAAATTAGCTCACTTAAAACCTGAGCGATAATCCCATGAGGTGTAGGAACTATTATCCCCATTATAAAGGAAATAGAATATTGTAATACATTATCCCCATTATAGAGGAAGTAGAAGCACAGAGAGATTAAGTAGGGTGCTCAAGATAGCACAGCTGTAAGTGAAGCGAGGATTTAAATCTAGATATTAGGATATACAACTAAATTACCATCTTACTCTCATTCTATAAACCGGTCCATCTTTTTAGTAAGGAAAATCATCTCAATTATTTTACACACCCCAAGTCAGTGCAGATGGCTTTGTTCCAACCTGGAGAGATAAAGGGTCTTTGTAGAGGTAAAGGTCTCTCTTTGTAGGACTTTACGCACAGCCTCTCCAGGGACTGTCTTGAGGAATAGTTTCTGAGAACTTCTTGAAGCCCTGTAAGTAGGAACCACCTTACAGGAACCACCTTGTATTTTTTCCCTCTTTTTTTTTTTTTTTTTTTTTTGAGATGGAGTGTGGCTCTGTCACCCAGGCTACCTCCACCTGGTTCCAGTGATTCTTGTTCCTCAGCCTCTTGAGTAGGTGGGACTACAGGTGTGTACCACCATGCCCAGCTAATTTTTTGTATTTTTAGTAGAGACAGGGTTTCATCATGTTGGCCAGGCTGGTCTTGAACTCCTGACCTCAGGTGATCCACCCACCTTGGCCTCCAAAAGTGCTGGTATTAGAGGCATGAGCCGCTGTGCCAGGCCTGGAACCTACTTGTATTTTTTCCTTGGAGTCCAGAAATTCTAGACTGTTGCTGGAAATAAGGGTGGCAAAATAGGTACTTTTCAACAGTTTCCCCTCTCTTTTGTCTTTATTTACCAATGTGTCTTTGGTCTGTGCATATTGCCTTGGCAGCCCCTCCCAACGGTCACTGAGTCTTGGAGATCTGGCCAGTCCCTCTTTTCATCTTCACTGCAGTCATCCCTGTCCCAGCCTCCCTGTCTCTCACCTGGATCCTTGAACAGCAACTAATTGTAGGCTCTCTGTATACCTGAAAGGCTCCAGTCAGGAGACAAAAGTCACGTGTTATTTGAACAGGGAGATGGGCAACCATAAGCACTGTAATTCCAGAACATTTTCATTACCCAGAAAGAAACGCCATAACCATTAGCAATCACTTCTCATTTCCTCTTCCCTCCATCCCTTGGCAACCATTTATCTACTTTTTGTCTCCATAGGTTTGCCTATTCCAGACATTTCATATAAATGGACTAATACAATGCCTGTCCTTTTGTGTCTGGCTTTCACTTAGCATAAAGTTTTCAAGGTTCAACCATGTTGTAGCATGTGTCAGTATGGATATACTGTGTGGATTGCATGGATATAACACATTTTGTTTATCCATTCATCAGTTGGTAGACATTTGAGTTCTTTATACTTTTTGGTTATGAATAATGCTGTGAGCTTTCACATACAAGTCTTTGTGTAGGTATATTTTAAAATTTCTCCTAGGTACCTACCTAAGAGTGGAATTGCTGGATCATATGGTAACTCTGTTTAACATTTTGAGGAACTGCCAGGCAGGTTTCTACAGTGACTGATGACTAATGATGATGGGCATCTGTCGCCCACGCCGGAGTGCAGTGGCATGATCTCGGCTCACTGCAAGCTCCGCCTCCCGGGTTCACGCCATTCTCCTGCCTCAGCCTCCTGAGTAGCTGGGACTACAGGCGCCCACCACCTCGCCCGGCTAGATTTTTGTATTTTTTAGTAGAGACGGGGTTTCACCGTGTTAGCCAGGATGGTCTCGACCTCCTGACCTCGTGATCCGCCCGTCTCGGCCTCCCAAAGTGCTGGGATTACAGGCTTGAGCCACCGCGCCCGGCCTAAAAGACTATTTTCTAATTGAAGGGTCTTAGAACCTTTGTTTAAAAAAAAAAAAAAATCAGTTAACTGGCTTGATGCAGTTGTTTATGCCTGTGATCCCAGTGCTTGGGGAGGCCAAGGTGGGAGGTTCGCCTGAACCCAGGAGTTTAAGCCTGCACTGAGCTATGTCACACTAGTACACTCCAGCCTGGACAACAGAGTGAGACCTGGTGTCTAAAAAAGAAAAAAAAGTCAATTAACTATAGATATATGGGTTTATTTCTGGACTCTCAACCGTACATCTATTGTTATGCCAGTACCACACTGTTTTTATTACTGTAGCTTTTTGGTAGATACTGAGATTGAAAGTGTGTGTCCTCTTTTTTTTTTTTTTTCTTCTGAGACAGAGTTTCACTCTGTCACCCAGGCTGGAGTGCAGTGGTGTGATCTCGGCTCACTGCATCCTCTGCCTCCCAAATTCAAATGATTCTCCTGCATCAACAGGCACCCACCACCATGCCCAGCTAACTTTTTTTTTTTTTTTTTTGAGACCGAGTCTCACTCTGTCACCCAGGCTGGAGTGCAGTGGCGCAATCTCGGTTCACTGCAGCCTCCGCCTCAGGGTTCAAGCGATTCTCCTGCCTCAGCCTCCAGAGTAGCTGGGATTACAGACGACCGCCACCAAGCCTGGCTAATTTTTGTATTTTTAGTAGAGACGGGGTTTCACCATGTTGGTCAGGCTGATCTGGAACTCCTGACCTCAGGTGATCTATCCGACTCAGCCTCCCAAAGTGCTGGGATTACAGGTGTGAGCCACCGTGCCTGCAATTTCCGTATTTTACAATTTAGTGATACTTATTTTATAGCCTAATGTATGGTCTGTCCAGGAGAATGTTCCATTTGTACTGAGAAGAATGTATATTCTGCTGCTATTGGGTGGAATGTTCTGTAGATGTCTGTTAGGTCTAATTGGTTTATAATGTTTTTTTCTGTTTTCTTGCTGAACTTCTGTCTCATTCTATCAATTATTGAAAGTGATGTGTTGGTCTGTAACACTTATTGTTGAATTATCTATTTCTCTAATCAGTTGTGTCTGGTTTTACTTTATATATTTGGACTCTTGTTAGGTATACTAATGTGTATAATTATATCTTTTAGGTGGATTGATCCTTTCAATGTTATAAAATCTTGGATCTAGTAACAATTTTTGTCTTAAAGTCTTTTTCTGATATTAACATAGACCCCCCCCAACCCTAATACTTTTGCTACCAGTTACATGGTGTATCTTTTCCTGCCCTTTTACTTCCAACCTCTTATGTCTTTGAGTCTAAAGTGTCTCTTAAATAAAGCACATATTTGGATTGTGTGTGCACTTGTGTGTGTATGTTTTAAATGCATTCTGGTCGATCTATGTTTAATCCATTTACATGTAATTATTGATGAGGTTTACATTTGCCATTTTACTATTTGTGCGTTATGTCTTAAATCTCTTTTGTTCCACATTTCTTCCATTACTGCCTCTTTTTGGGTTAGACATTTTATTTTGTACCATTTTATCTGTCATATATTTACTATATTTTTAAAGTTTTTTATGGCTGCCATAGGGATTACCATTAACATCTTATTCTGAACTATCTCATTCTGATTAATACTAATTCATGCCACTTGTATACAAAAATTTTGCTTCTTATATAGCTGTTCCCCTCCTCCTTTATGCTGTTATTGTTACAAATTACATCTTTATACATGGTCTATCCATCTTAGTTTATAATTACTGCATTTAAGTTGCCTTTTAAATCAGATGGGGACAAAAAATGAGTTACAAACCAAAATCATTTATATTTACTTATGTAGTTCCATTTACTGGTGCTCTGTATTTCTCCATGTGGATTCAAGTTACTTCTAGTTTCCTTCCATTTCGGCCTGAAGGACGTCCTTTTGTATTTTATGTAGGGCAGGTTGGCTAGAGATGAACTCAGTTTTTGTTTATCTGGGAATGTTTTCATGTTTCCTTCATTTTTGAAACATAGTTTGACCAAATACAGATTTTTTCATAGATAGTCTTTTTCTTTCAACACTTTGAATATGTCAACCCACTGCCTTTTTTCATTTTTCATTTTTCTGGATGCATAGTAGGTGTGTATGTTTATGGAGTACACGAGATGTTTTGATGCAGACATTGCATTCCTGTAATAATCACATCATGGAAAAGGGGGTGTCTGGCTCCTCAAGCATTTATCCTTTGTGACAAACAATCCAATTATACTCTTGGTTATTTTTAAATGTACCCATTGCCTTCTTGTTTTCCCATGGTTTCTGATGAGAAGTCCGTTGTTAATCTTATTGAGACTCCCTTGTGTGATGAGTTGCTTTTGTCTTGCCGCTTTCAACATTCTATCTTTTGAGGGTTTGATTATATGTCTAGGTATGGAGCTCTTTGAGTTTAACCTACTTGGAGTTCATTGAGCTTCTTGGATAGGTAGATATTTTCCATCAAATGTGAGACATTTTCAACCATTCTTTCTTCCAATATTCTGCCCCTTTCTCTTTTTTTATGTGTATATTGGTACATTTGGTGGTATCCCAAAGGTTTTAGAAGTTTTGCTCATTGTTCTTCATTCTTGTTTCTTTCTTTTCCTCAGAGAGGTTAATTTCAACATATCTATCTTCAAGTTTGCTGATTCTTTTTCTGTCAAATCTACTGCTAAACCTCTTCAGTGAATTCCTCATTTCAATTATTGTACTTTCCAACTTCAGAATTTGTGCTTTCTTCCCCACTATATTTTATCTCTTTTTTGTTATTCTGTTTGGACATCATTCTTGTTCTTTTTCCTTTATTTCTTTAGACTGGCTTCCTTTGGCTCTTTGAACATGTTTAAAATAGCTGATTTAAAATCTGGTAATAAGGTAAAATACCACATAGCTTGCTGTTCCTACTGGAATTCAATTGTTTTTTTTTTTTAGTTGAAGTTTTCTGGGTTGCAAACTTTTGGCTAATTTCCAGAGTTCTGTGAAAGTTGATTTTGATAGTATGTGGCAGGTTTTTCAATGCTTTTATGAAGGGAGCAAACTTTCAGTGGTTCGTGCTGTACCATTTTACTGGATCTTGATTCAGACAAACTATAGAGAGATTTTTGAGACAACTGCCAAAAACTGAACATAGACTGATTATTAGATTATTTTAAAATTATGTTTTGTTGGATAGGAAAATTGTATTAAGGTTATATATATATGTGTGTGTGTGTATGTGTGTATGTATATATATATATATATATATATATTTTTTTTTTTTTTTTTTTTTTTTTTTTTGAGATGGAGTCTGGCTCTGTCACCCAGGCTGGAGTGCAGTGGCGCTCTCTTGGCTCACTGCAAGCTCTGCCTCCCAGGATCACGCCGTCCTTCTGCCTCAGCCTCCCAAGTAGCTGAGACTACAGGTGCCCGCCACTACATCTGGCTAATTTTTTGCATTTTTAGTAGAGACGGGGTTTCACCATGTTAGCCAGGATGGTCTTGATCTCCTTACCTTGTGATCCACCCACCTTGGCCTCCCAAAGTGCTGGGATTACAGGTGTGAGCCACCGCCCCAGCCCATATATGTATTTTTAAAGCCCTTATCTGTTGAGACATAGTGGTTTTTAGGGTTTTCTGAAATTTCCTTTCAGATACTCTAGCTCACACATCAGAAGAGCATGTGTAGGAAGAGAGATGAAACAATGGTACAAGTTGATGGTTATTGGAGCTGGATGCTGGATACATGGAGGTTCACTCTACCATTTTATTTTTGTATTTGAAAGTTTTCATGATAAAAAGTTTTTTTTTTTTTTTTTTTTTTTTTTTTTTTTTTTGAGACGGAGTCTTGCTCTGCCGCCCAGGCTGGAGTGCAGTGGCCGGCTCTCAGCTCACTGCAAGCTCCGCCTCCCGGGTTCACGCCATTCTCCTGTCTCAGCCTCCCGAGTAGCTGGGACTACAGGCGCCCGCCTCGTCGCCCGGCTATTTTTTTGTATTTTTTAGTAGAGACGGGGTTTCACCGTATTAGCCAGGATGGTCTTGATCTCCTGACCTCATGATCCGCCCGTCTCGGCCTCCCAAAGTGCTGGGATTACAGGCTTGAGCCACCGCGCCCGGCCGATAAAAAGTTTTTAAAAAGAGAAAGGGTGCCGGGCGCGGTGGCTCAGGCCTGTAATCCCAGCACTTTGGGAGGCCGAGGCGGGCAGATCACAAGGTCAGGAGATCGAGACCACGGTGAAACCCCGTCTCTACTAAAAATACAAAAAATTAGCTGGGCGCGGTGGCGGGCGCCTGTAGTCCCAGCTACTCAGGAGGCTGAGGCAGGAGAATGGCGTGAACCCAGGAGGCGGAGCTTGCAGTGAGCTGAGATCCGGCCACTGCACTCCAGCCTGGGCGACAGAGCGAGACTCCATCTCAGAAAAAAAAAAAAAGAGAAAGGGTACCTTGGGTCCAAACAAGTCTGTATTGAACTGAGAAAAAATAATTGCTTCCTAACTGGCCTTGAATAGAAGGGAATAAATGTCCTGGGAGATAGATGGCATGTTTGTTGAAAGAATGAAGGGTGAAGAGACAGGATCAATCAGGCACCCCCAGGACAAAAGGATAACTTACACAGCAAGTAAAGACATGTAGCTATCTTGGGCTGAAAGGCAAGGGAAATAACTGGTTAAGTCCAGGCGCAACTCTGACCCAACTCCCAAGTCCCTGGTCTCAACTCATTTCCCACCACATCCCAGACTGGTCGGAAAGCCTTCATGGAGCTGGCAAGAGGTGTCCCCACCTGAGACTATTCCATTATGCTTGAACAGCACTATGAACAAGACCCAAAGCCAGAGCTATGCACAGAGGGGCAGGCCTTCAAGGACAGAGGCCCAGGATGAGGTAGGTTTCTGTCCTAAGTTTCTCAACAGCCTCAAGATATCAAGTGGGGAAAGGAACTTTCTCTGGTGACTCTATATTTAACTAGTGAAGCTCGAGTAATCTTAAGTGATGTAACAAAATGTGCACATGTAAGTTTTTACACCATACCCTAAATACAAGGACCTCAGAACCCTGAGGCGTATGGGAGATCCACCCAGGAAATACTCCTTGGGCAGGACAGTGCAAGGCCTGGGGCACTGGGTGCTCCCACATTCAAAGCCCAAGGAGGACCTAGCTAGCTTGCTCTGCCACCTGCTCTCTCCAAACGGGAGAGAGCCACCAGGGAAGACAAATGCCCTGTAGCCTTGGCTAAAAGAGGAGGGCTTGAGAAATAAGGACCAAAGCAAGATAGGCAAGAGCCCATCATTCCTTCGCTTTGACTATCACCCCTGTCCTAAGGAAGAGGAACAGGAAATCAATTTTAAGACACAACTCCTGGACAGGTTTGTGGACACATCTGGAGAATATGAACCTCCTTTGCAGCCAGGTTGGGAGAGAAATAATAAAGGGAAAGAAGTAGGGGTGGGGGTGGAGCCACCAGAGAGAAGAGCAGGCTGAAGTGCTGCACCAGGGGCACTGCTGGGCAGAGCACAAGCTGCAGGACCTGGGAGCATTGCTACTTGGCCTCATTGTGTTGTGACAACCTGGCTGCAAAGGAGGTCACCATCACCACTGCCAGCATACCAGGCACAGCAGGGGCAGCTCCTGGGTGTGAGGCAAGTCTGGCATCTCTTGGAAGTACAATCTTCAGATCACTTTGGAAAAGGAGGGGCCAGAAGATGCCAGACATCTTCCATAGAGGTGAGATTTGAATCCAGCACCCCGTGTAGTGCCATCAGAGTCCCTAACTAAAGGTACCTGAGGTCCATATTACAACTACTCGATTAAAGAACAGGTTTATTGGTGACCTGAAGGTGCCAAGGTCTCCTTTGTGACCCTCACTCCCAGGTGGTATCAGCCTGCAAGGCCCTCTATGGGTAGAAAAGCCAATCACACGATTCATGGGCATTCCTGGCAAGAGGTCAGATCTCTCTACTCCTAATTAGAAAAATTCCAAATCCTGATTTCAGAGTCAGCAGCAAGGTCAGAGGCTAGAGTCCTGATGGGCATGGGGCTTCGGAGGCTGGCGAGTTGCTCAGCAACGTCTGTGGGGCTGCACACACGAAGTAGAGGCCAGGAAGGCCACAGGAAAATTGCCCCAAAAGTTTCCAAGAAGGTTTACGCTTGGGCAGGGCATAGAACCTGGCCCTGAGATTGCACTTTGGGTATGATGGGGTCAGTCACCGAGCAGGCCTGGGGAGCAGAGAACCTGCCCACTTGCCCTGGGCATGCCAAGGCTCTATGGTCTAGGCTCAGTGGTGCCATCACAGCCTGTCACATGTCCCAGCTCCTTACTGCTGGGACATCTCCAGGTTCTTGACAGGGATACAGGTACCACATCACTACCCCCGAAGGGTTGATGATCACTGTGAAGTTGGTTTCAACTCGGAGGCCACTGATGATGTCACCTGAGTAGACGTCCTGGGCCTGCAGTGGGGAGGGACATCACCAATGCCACCATGAGAATGGCTGCACAGAGACCCCCCCTAGAGGATGTAGAAGCCTTCTTCCTGGACTTTGGCCTGTCTGTGCTGGGCTTCCAGTATGCCCTACAGAAGTGGGAGCCCTGAATCCCCATCACTTCTCCACCAGCAAATCCAACAGATGCCCAAACACAGGCAGTGGAGAAAGCCCCAGCCCATGGAAAACTGAGGAATGTGCCAGCAAGGGCTGATCCTTGGGAGGGAGGAGTATAGCCCTAGAGGCTAATGGGATTCATATTTATATGCAGTAGTTCTGTTTGCATAGGTTGAAAACACTGGTGCAGAGCACGGCACTGGCTGCAGCTCTCAGTGCCTGCAGCTCCCCATGGGCACCTGCCAGAGGCCCTAAGCCCACGGCTCAGGGGAGGCCATATGTGAACAACCACCCCCCCACAATACCCTCCCACGGAAATCTGAAGCCCAGGCGGATGGCTGCAGGCAGCCAGGTGCTCACCTCGTATGTCACAGACCCGGTGAAGTTCAGCTGGCCAAGGGAGGAGTGGTAGTGATAAGGCATATCGGTCCTGCAGCTGAAGAAGACTAAGGTGCTGGCCTTGTTGGACAGAGGCCGCATGTACACTTCGATAAGAGATTTTTCCTGGGCACAGAAGATGGCTACTGGCTGGGGTCCCTTGCTCAGACAGGACCTACCATTGCCTCCCTGGCCCTCCCTGAGTTCTGGGTCCCCCAGTTCACAGCTCCATATCACACAGGCTTAGGGAGGATGCCACAGGCCTCTAGCACCCCAGCTTATCTAACCCTACCTGCCTGCCTTCCCTGACTCAGCAGATACTCATCAACACCTACTCTGAGCCCAGCCCCTATGCTAGCACACTGAGACAAATGCATGAGGCCCTGCCCCGGAAGTTCATAGGACAATGGGAGGGATAAACACAGAAACGAGGAAGCAACAACAGTACAGCGCGTGAGTGCCGGCCCCAAACAGCTGCCAGTGCTGACCTAAAGGGTGCTGTCCAGTGGGAACAGTGATCTCTGTTCCAGGAGGGTGGAGAGTGGAGCTGGATGTGAACTGCCATCCTCCAGAAGGTTCTCCAGGCCCAGCTCCACCATCAGCCCCTCTGGCAGGGAATTGTTACTTCCTCTGGGCATCACCAGTTCTATGGGTGCCTTCTGTAGTTCTGTAGGTTTCTTTTTATCAGAGTCCAGGATTTGGTAAAGAGCAAAGGCGGCCAAGGCACAGTGACTCACGCCTCCTGTAATCCCATTACTTTGTGAGGCCAAGGCCAGTGGATCACCTGAGGTCGGGAGTTTGAGACTAGCCTGGCCAACATGGTGAAACCCTGTCTCTACTGAAAAAAAATACAAAAAAAAAAAATTAGCCAGGCTTGGTGGTATACATCTGTAATCCCAGCTACCTGGGAGGCTGAGGCAGGAGAATTGCTTGAACCTGGGAGCCAGAGGTTGCAGTGAGCTGAGATGGTGCCACTGTACTCCAGCCTGGGCTACAGAGTGAGACTCCATCTCAAAAAAAAAAAAAAAAAAAAAAAAAAAAAAAAAATAATAATAATAATAATAATAAAGGCTTTGAGGTGACACTGAAGTCCAGTCTTGTTTGTAGCAACTGTGTAGCCTTGAGATACAGTTACTCAGACTCTCGAAGTTTCAGTTTTCTCATTTGTAAAATGGCAAGATAAGTACCTTGCTGAGAAAAGGTATCTAAAACTCCCAGCACATAGTAGGTACTCAATAAATAGCAGCCACTAGTAGTCGTTGTATTCCTTGGCTGTAACAGCTTCTCCTGGCCGGGTGCAGTGGCTCATGCCTGTAATCCCAGCATTTTGGGAGGCTAATGCTGGTGGATCACCTGAGGCCAGGAGTTCGAGACCAGTCTGACATGGTGTCTCTACTAAAAATACAAAAATTAGCTGGGCGTGGTGGCAGGCGCCTGTAGTACCAGCTACTCAGGAGGCTGAGGCACAAGAATTGCTTGAACCCGGGAGGTGGAGATGGCAGTGAGCCGAAATTGTGCCACTGTTCTCCAGCCTGGGTCACATAGTGAGACCCTGTCTCAAAAACAAACCAGCTCCTCCTGCTCTGGAGGGAAGCCCAAGTTCTCCGCAGGCCATCACGGGTGTATAGAAGCCCTGTCCCTCTCACCCTTCCTGTGTGCACTTACATGGCTGATGCCTCTCATCCCCGACTCCCTTGAGCTGTCCTGCTCAGCCCTGCTCTCACCTAGCAAGAGCAGGACAGTTGGAGCAGCTCCTAGCACAGTCCTCAACAATCATAAGCAACCAGAAGGGTGAGCCCTGGTTGGGGACTGGGCAACTCCTGTATCTCCCCAGGTGTTGCCCCCAGGGAGGCTGGCAGCCTTTCTCTCAGGAGAGCCCAGTTCCTCAGCCCTCCCCTTCCTTCCCTGCACACCCCAGTACCTTGTGAATCCTGCGTCCCTGGATGCCTAAGGGATCCTGGTTGATTTTGATCATGAGTGGATTCTGCAGAATGTCCATGTTCTGGGCGGAGATGGTACGCAGGTCTGTGGACATCAAGAGGGGGGCTGCCAGCACCGTCCACAGGGCCATCTGGGCTCGGGATTGCTCTAAGCTGAGACCGAAGTTTCCAATGAGCAGCTAGGGGCAGAGAAGAGGAGTAGTCAGCTCTGATCTCCTCAGGGAGGTAGACACAGGGACCATCCCCAAACTTGTAGCCGAGGAAGAGCAATTAGGGATTAGGGAAGGATGGCTGCATGTGGAGGAGGCCTGGTTCAGCAAACGCCATTCCCCAGCCCTGTGGCCTTGGGGGAGTTAAGTTACTTTCCCTCTGAGCATCAGCTTTTATTTTCCATCAAGAACATGGAGTCAGGTGCTAGGGAGGAGGGCAGATGGCCAGATGAGGTGTCGCATGCTTGTAATCCTAGCACTTTGGGAGGCTGAGGCAGGTGAATCACTTGAGCCCAGAAGTTAGAGACCATCCTGGCCAACATAGCAAAACCTTGTCTTTACTGAAAATATAAAAATTACCCAGTCGTGGTGGTACGCACCTGTAATCCCAGCTACTTGTTCAAGCACAAGAATCACTTGAACCAGAAGGCAGAGGTTGCAGTGAGCTGAGATTGCACCACTGCACTCCAGCCTGGGCAAGAGTGAGACTCTGACTCAAAAAACAAAAGGCCAGGTGTGGTGGCTCACACCTGTAATCCCAGCACTTTGGAAGGCCAAGGAGGGCAGATCACCTGAGGTCAGGAGTTCAAGACCAGCCTAACCAACATGGAGAAACCCCATCCCTACCAAAAATGCAAAATTAGCCAGGCGTGGTGGTGCACGCCTGTAATCTCAGCTACTTGGGAGGCTGAGGCAGGAGAATCACTTGAACCTGGGAGGCAGAGGTTGCGGCGAGATAAGATCATGCCATTGCACTCCAGCCTGGGCAACAAGAGCACAACTCTGTCTCTAAATAAATAAATAGGCCGGGTGTGGTGGCTCACACCTGTAATCCCAGCACTTTGGGAGGCTGAGGCGGGCAGATCATGAGGTCAGGAGTTCGAGACCAGTCTGGCCAACATGGTGGAACCCCGTCTCTACTAAAAACATACACACAAAAAAAATTAGCCGGGCGTGGTGGCAGGCGCCTGTAATCCCAGCTACTCGGGAGGCTGAGTCAGGACAATCTCTTGAAGCTGGGAAGCAGAGGTTGCAGTGAGCAGAGATCGTGCCATTGCACTCCAGCCTGGGCAGCAGAGCAAGACTCCATCTAAAAAAATAAAAAACAAAAACCCCGCGGGGATGATGGGGGTGGTAATACGCCCTGGCTACATCGCTGTTTGTTCAGATGATCAAATGGGCTCCTGTTGTCAAAAAGCTTATAAACTAGGTAAAGTCAATAAATGTTCCAGCGTGACAGTGGTAGGAAACAGAACTGGACAAAGTCCCTGCACCTACCACTGGCCACACCCACCTGCCCTAGCCACAGCTGAATGGACCAAGGGGACTCCTGACCCCAGGGCAAGCAATCCATAGTCGGGACACAAGTTACAGGCTTAGTGACAACAATTCGAGCACTGTGTATGTGCCCATCACTGTACCAAGCATTTCAGAGTTATTTTAATGCTCAAAACAACCCTATAAGGTAGCTACTATTCTTATTTTCCAATTGACAAAACTGAGGCACAACAAATTAAGTTACTTGCCCAAGGTAAACTGGCAGAGCTAGAGCTGGGACTCCACAGCAGGCCAGTTCCTGCTCCTCCAGGTTGCTCCCTCCACCTGGCTTAGCACTTGTAATTCTTATAATCATAGGATCAATCAGGTAGTAAATGCTTGTTGATTAACGTAATTATAAAGTTATAAATTGCAACAACAACAAAATGTCACAGGGCAATGACTGAGATAAAACGGAAGGGCTAGAAGCAGGACTGGGAGGGCCAGTCATGCCTGTGGAGGATGAGGCAGGGCATTGACAAAAGGATCAGAGGCAGAGGGGGGAGGGCAGTCCAGGCACTAGGAATAGCAAGGTCGTGATCTTCAACCTGCACAGCAATAACATCTTATTCCAGGATCATTACAGACCCAAGTTCTTGAGCTTTCAGAAACATCAGAATTGCCTGGGGAGATGGTTAACAGTGGGCATTCCCAGGTTCTTCCCCTAAACATTCTGATGCAAAATGTGGGGGGATGGGGCCGGGCGCGGTGGATCACGCCTGTAATCCCAGCACTTTGGGAGGCCAAGGTGGGCGGATCATGAGGTCAGGAGATCGAGACCATCCTGGCTAACACAGTGAAACCCCGTCTCTACTAAAAAATACAAAAAATTAGCCGGACATGGTGGCGGGTGTCTAGTCCCAGCTACTCGAGAGGCTGAGGCAGGAGAATGGCGTGAACCCAGGAGGCGGAGCTTGCAGTGAGCTGAAATCCAGCTACTGCACTCCAGCCTGGAAGACAGCAAAACTCCGTCTCAAAAAAAAAAAAAAAAAAAAAAGTGGGGTATGGGGCCCTGGAAACCAGCTTCTGGATCAAGTCTAAAGCAACTAGTTCAGGGACAAATTTCAGAAGCGCTGACCTAGAACCTGGCAGTGAGCCTCCAGGGAGGAAGAGAGCACAGGGCAGTGGGGAGCAGGGTCGTCACAGATGGTGGGCCTAGGGACATCCCCCTCCATCCTGGTACCATGTCGGGGTCATTCCAGTGCCCAGGGCCGGCCACCGGCTGCAGTATGTCCTGATACTTCACGAACCAATTCAGGATGGAGAGCACGCTCTGCCAGGAGTCCTGGATGTCACCATAGTTACGCCAGAGGTTGCAGATGTCCGCCAGCAGACTGTAGTTCACCTGGATGTCAAGGGGAAGTCCAGCACCAGAATCACATGCTGCAGCCCAGAGACCCACACAGGAGTTGGGGAGGCTCAGCAGGAGACACAGAGAGTGGGAAAGGGGGAAGAGAACAGGACCCACCGGCTTGCTCAGGATGAGGAGGGCCTCAGAGGGTGGCCCTGCTCTGGGGCTACCGGGGTCTCCCCTCTGTGCATGCTGGTGCCAGGAGCCTACCCTGTCCTCTCATGCCAGCTTGGGTCAAGCCCAGGGTGTGGGCCCAGGCTGGTGCACCCACAAACAACCCTCCCTGACACCCACCCACCACCATGTTCTCTCGTGAGAAACCGCTGTCTGCTGTCTTCTCAGCTCCACAGGCCTGAGCCCACCCTTTTTGGTGTCAGGCATGCTGAGGGACCCATCATGAGCCCACAGGCCACTCTGAGGCTCGGCCCCACCTGCCTGGCCTCCCCAGCCTTCTGGGTCTCCTCGCCCAATGGGCACCTCCTGGGATCCTGGGCGCTGTGTGCCAGCACAGATGGCTCTCCTGCCTCTGATCTCAACTCCTTCAGCCCACCTCACAAGGGCCTCTTCTCTAAGGCCTGCCCCTCCCTCCAACACACACACCTCTCGGGGCTGGCTGAGCCCACCCGCTCTTTTGGGGTACTTACGTAGGTCTCTAGACACCTACAAATCACCATATGGGCACCTGTGGTGAGAGCAGCCCTGGCTCTGGAAGGCCCCATCCCTGAAGCCTGGCACTCAGGAGGCAAGGAGGCCTGGGTGTGGGAAGCGCCATCAGGCAGGGCGCAGAATGGCTTACCCTTGGGGGGAGGCCACCTTCGTAGGCTGGCCAGCTGCAGGAGAAGGCGATTGGGCGGCCTGTGGCATTCAGGGCAGCAGCCATCTTGGGGTACCCTAGAGAAAGCCCAATCTGTTTCAGTCCTGAGGAGGGGCAGGAGGCAGTCTGGGGGCTTAGCCCAGACCTTTTCCCAACAGATGTGAAGAAACAAGCTCCAAAGAGTAGGTGCCTTCCCACATACCCAGAGCCTCAGATGATTCTGGGGTGGGCTATGCTGCCACCCATATTTAGGGAGCCTGGGAGCCACAATCCCCCTAACCCCTGAGTGGGGGGAATTGGGAAGTTCAGCCAAGAGGGCGCTGGGTGGGTCTTCATGGCCACCCTCCCCGTCTGCCTGTGTGCCCCAGCCAGCTGCATAACTTACCTTGGGCCCGCTCCTCGGCGGTGGAGAAGCAGCCATCCAGCTTGAGCATGTCTACTTTCCACTCGGCGAAGGTCTGAGCATCCTGGACCACCTTGTCCAGTGTGGTGCCTGGGTAACCCATGCAGGTGAAGTTGCCCATGTCAGCGTAGATGCCCAACTTCAGGCCCAGGGAGTGAACCTGTGGGGGTTTGAGGACACAGTGGACTCAAGCAGGACCCTCAGAGAGCCTCTTCAAGGCACATCTGACCCAGTTCCATTAAATCTCCAGTGGCTCCCACTGACCAAAGGAGGTGGTCCCAGCATGCTGGCCCGGCCTCTGCCCACGATGGCCCACCTCTCCCCCAACACACACCTCCCAGCGGCTGTTTCTTGCCCCTAGGCTTTTGCTCCTGCCATCCTCTCCGCCTCCAATGCCATCTCTCTGGGCTCAGCTCAAGAACTGCCTCCTCCAGGGAACCTGAGATGCCCTTTCTGGCTCTCACCACAGTGGGCCCAAAGTCGGTGTTCATTTGTCTGTTTACCCTGCTAGACTGTGAGATCTCAATCATGTAAATGAGCTCTGAGCAAGGTAGGGCGAAAGGAGTAGTCTAGCCCTGAGGCCAAGGGCAGGGCAGGGGTCAGGCTCACATAGTCAGCCAGGAAGGGAATGCCATGAGGGAAGCGCTTGGGATCTGGCATCAGGCGGCCACTGGCATCGCGCCCACCGATCCAGCAGTCATCAATGTTGAGGTATGTGTAGCCCATGTCCCGCCATCCATCTTGTGCCATCCGGTCAGCCATCTCCATGAAGAGCCTTTCACTAGTGAGGGGCGGAGGGATGGGGTAGCTCAGGGACCCAGCCCAGCCCTTAGCCACACCCTGCCTCAGCTCTGATTGAATCTGTGCTATGAAAACCATGACCTTGCTGAGTCCTAAGCCAGGTATCAGTGTAAATGCCCACCAGGGATTGTGCCATGAGCCATAAGCTGGCTTGAAAGGAGTGGCTGGCCCCAGGCCAAAAGGCAGGACTGGGTCAGGGGAAATACGGGGGCCTGGCCTGACCTTCTAACAGTTATCTCAGGGGCTGGGTTCATGTAAGGTCTCTGCCTCGTGACCAGGTTAGGGCCTGACAGTCCCTACAGAGGCCCCAGGCAGGTCACGGGGCTAGGTGTCAGACAGTCCGAGTGACTTCTGGCTGCAGTCTCTGGGATGAAGAACTCTGACCTTGCCCTCTTTTCTACTGGACCCTCCACTTCCTGCCCCCAACTCTGCAGGGCCCTGGGCAAGGCTCATCAGGTGGATGTGGACCTTACTCACCTGATGCAGTTCTTTGGGTCCTCATCACAGTTAATGTTGCAGCGGAAGCGTTCCCAGGCCAGCCAGCCCATAGGGTGGTGTCTGCAGGAGCCCATTGTCCAGCATCAGCACCTGGGCCACATGCCCCAGCAAGAGCACTAGGGGGCAAGGGAGGAGGGAATGGTGACTGTCAGTTGCCTCCACAGTTCCAGCCCTCATCCCATCCCATCTGTATGTTGCTCAGCCCTACAGAGGCTGCCTGCCTATATATAGGGGAAACTAGACTTCTGGGTTTAGGGTAGAATTGGCTCTTCCTGCAATGGCTGGTTCTTGCAAAGCAGTAAGTGGGAGGATGGTGCCTGGGCCAGGCAGTGGCTTGAGGTCTGGCCGTCACCACAGCAGTGCTTGAATTAGCAAAACTAACACCTGAAGTTATGTCCTTCCCATAACCCCCATCAGCTCCTCCCATCCCATATACAGAACTTAACAGTACATATGCTCCTAGGCCTACCATGGAACTACTGTTCTCGTAAACCCAGTGTAAGTTGAAAATATTACATCAGCCAGGTGCAGTGGCTCACACCTGCATTCCCAACACTCTGGAAGGCCGAGGCGAGTGGATCACCTGAGGTCAGGCCAACATGGTGAAACCTTGTCTCTACTAAAAATTCAAAAACTTAGGCATGGTGGTGTGTGCTGTACCCGGGAGGCTGAGGCAAGAGGATCACTTGAACCCCAAAGGCGGAGGCTGCAGTGAGCTGAGATCGTGCCACTGAATGCTAGCCTGGGCTGTGACAGAGCGAGACCCCATCTCAAAATAATAAAGAAAATATTATGTCAAAAATGTACTTAATACACCTACCTGCCAAACATCATAGCTGAGCCTAGCCTACCTTAAAAGTGCCGACAGGTCAGGCACGGTGGCTCACGCCTGTAAGGCCGAGGTGGGCGGATCACTGCTAAGTCAGGAGTTCAAGACCAGCTTGGGCAACATGGTGAAACCCCATCTCTACTAAAACTACAAAAAAATACCGGGGTGAGGTGGCGAGTGTCTGCAGTCCCAGCTACTCAGGAGGCTGAGCAGTAGACTTGCTTGAACCTGGGAGCTGGAGGTTGCAGTGAGCCGAGATTGTGCCACTCCACTCCAGTCCAGCCTGGGTGACAGAGTGAGACTCCATCTCAAAAAAAAAAAAAAAAAAAAAAAGTGCGACAACGCACATTAGCCTACAGCTGGGCAAAATCATCTAACACAAAGCCTATTTTATGATAAATTGTTGAATATTTCATGCAACTTACTGAATACTGAAACACAATGGTTGTATAGGTACTGTGGTTTCTACTGAATGTGTGTCGCTTTCACTCCACAGGAAAGTTGAAAAATCCTTAAGTCGGGGCCATTGGCCAGACTCCAGGACTCCTGAGCCCCAGTCCAGGGCTCTTTGCTCTCTACCGCAGACCCTCAAGAGGCCTCAGAGAGGCTTAAGAAGTAAGCCAGCCAGGACCAGCACCCAATCAGCTCACCTAAGTGAGCCCTTTCCTCCTCGGACCTCAGTTTCCTTATCTATAATATGGAGTTACTGTAGGGACTGTACAGGCGGTTCTCCGCACATGTTGATGTCACATCAGATAGGGAAGGTCTCTGTACTTGAGGGAGAGGAAGTGAGAAAGGAAGGGCCCCTTTAAAGGAGAAATTATTCCTGTATGGGGAAGCATCTCCTTCCCTTCCTGCCCAGCTCTAAGTAAAAGAGAGAGGGAACCTGTCTCCCCACATACCCACATTAGGGAAGAAACGCCAAAGCCCTCCTCGCAGCACTCTGGCACTCACCCCTGCCTCCCAAGCCACCCCAGCCGGTGTAGGTACCTGTCTTCAACAGCATTGCTCTGGACTCAGCTTCCGAGAACCTGACCAGATCTGGTCTGCGTGTATCAGCTGTATGTCTTGGGCCCTGGAAGCTAAGAAACGTCAGAAAAGCACTGGGGTCACGGCTGCCTGGCGAGTTCGGCCGCCCTCAACCTTGTACGTGGATCCTACACTCGGTCCCCAAGTTGCCCGCCCAATCCCCAGCCTCACTTCCCGGAGCTTGAGTTCTTCCTTCAGAAATACTAAACAATGTGTCTTGGATGTCAGACCTTACACCCTCTGCAGTGCTGGGAGTCCTGAGCGCCTACGGGCCGCCTTCGGCCCGGTCAGGGCTCAGAAAAAGGCAGCGACCGGCTTAAGGTCGCCCAGAAAGAGCGGAGCGGCAGGGCTGCGGCCAGGCTCCGGACTCCTAGCCGGGTCCGGGTTCCCGCCCTGGGCCCGCCAAAACCGCAGAGCCCCCTCCCGCCGCACTTATCTTACCGAAGCCCTCAGACCCGCGGCCGCTTCTGACTCGATTCCGGTAATCTGATAAGCCTGAAGCGTTCCAGTGAGGGCGGGGCCTCACGAAGGCAACCCTCCTCGCAACCTATCAGAATCCCCGCTAGCAACGCTGTGCCCCGCCCATACGGGCCCAGCTTCCCAGCCTCCCCAAGCCCTCCCCCACTGGGGTCCCGCCCTGCGTGCTAGCGAGGCTGGCATTGGCAGAGCCGGCTTGGGGCTGTCCTTCGTGGCCCGGACCCCGCGAGGCCTCCACCGCTGTGGGGACCACGAGGGCGAGGATCGTGCCAGCCTCACCGTGGGCGCTCAGTAAGCGGCCGTGCAGTGAATACCTGCTGAGGGCTTTGTGCAGAGGAAATGAGAGACTGCTCTGAAGCAAGGCCCCCCCTAGTGAGCCGCTGGGAAAATGGAAGTCTGGGATTAATCGTCTCTACAAGGAGGATGCGCGGGAGGCAGCAAAGCAGGCAGTCGCAGCTCCAGCAAAGGCAGCCGGCTCCGCTTCCCCGCCTGACGCTCAGGGACTGCTCGCACAGGCTCGGCTACTTCCTTCTTCATTCATTCATCAAGTATTTATTGAGAAACTGCTAGCTGCCACATGCTTTGTTCTGGGCATTGTAGGGGCAGAAAGATATTTTTCCTTACTCATCCCAAAGGTCACAGCGGACACTCCTATAAACAAAATATAGGTTAGCAAGAGAAAAGCGTAACAGATTGATTTACGCAATGTTTTATGTGACTTGGGAGCCTTCAGGAATGAAGACACAAATACTCAGGGAAAACTTTATTTTTATGTCTTTGTTTGATGAAGAATGGACACCCCTGGCCGGGTCTGCTGGCTCATGCCTGTAATCCCAGCAGTTTGGAAGGCTGAGGCAGGAGGATCGCTTGAGGCCAGACATTTAAGGACAGCCTGTGTCCAACATAGTGAGACCCCGTCTCTACAAAAAATTAAAAAACCGGGCAGGTGCCTGTGGTTCCAGCTCCTTGGGAGGCTGAGGTAGGAGGACTGCTTGAGTCCAGGAGGTCGAGGTTGTAGCGAGCTGTGATTATGTCACTGTACTCCAGCCTGGGCAACAGAAAAAAGGAATAAGGAATAGACGATTGTATAAACGCAATTAGACAAAAGGGAATGATTTGATGTTAACAGCTGAGTGTGGAAACCAGCAGTGTCTGTCTGTTCAGATTCTTCTTCTTCTCTCTGTGTGGCATTCCCTCCTGCTGGGAAGAGGGCAGGACCCCTTCTGGAATGAGAGTCTTATGGCCTAGTATCAGACAAGGTAGGTCAGAGAATTCCTTTATGGCCAGGCCTGACACAGAAAGGTGGGGGATGTTTCCAGTAATATTCGTAGTTTCTTTTTTTTCTTTTCCTTTTTCTTTCTTTTTTTTTTTTTTTTTTTGAGACAGAGTCTCCCTCTGTCACCAGGCTGGAGGGCAGTGGCGCGATCTCTGCTCACTGCAACCTCCACCTCCCAGGCTCAAGTGATTCATTCTCCTGCCTCAGCCTCCTGAGTAGTTTGGACTACAGGCGCACACCACCACGCCCAGGTAATTTTTGTATTTTTAGTAGTGACAGGGTTTCACCATGTTGGCCAGGATGGTCTCGATCTCTTGATCTTGTGATCCGCCCGCCTCAGCCTCCCAAAGTGCTAGCATGACAGGCATGAGCCACTGTGCCCGGCCAATATTTGTAGTTTCTGTAACTCACCTCAAGGAGGAGGAATTTCAGTATCTATGGCCTGCCTTGCAGGAGAAAAACGGGAGAAAGAAGGGGGGCAGGAGAAGGTCAGAGAGAGACTTTGCTTCTGAGGCTCTTCCAGTGCCCTTTGGTTCAAAGTACTCAGCACGTCCAAGTGTCATATTTTTAGGCATCGCTTTCTGACCCCTAACAGCACCTTCACTCAGATGACCACTGGGCATCTCAAACATAACCCAGACCAAGCACCGGCCACTTTCCACATCTCAGATAATGACAACTCTCCTAGGTGCTCAAGCCAAAACTGTGCAGTCCTTCCTGCTCTTTCCCTCACTCCCTACATCCAACTCCTCAGCAAATCCTGTGTTGTCTACCTTCAAAAGCCATTCTAAATCTGGCTGCCTCTCCCTCCCTGCTCTCACCGCCCTTGTGACATCTCGCCTGGATAATGGCAGCAGGCTCCTCACTGGTCTCCAGCTTCCACTGACATTGATTCTCGCCACAGCAGCGAGAGTACGCCTTGAAATCTCTCAGGTCCCTTCTCACAGCCCTGTCTAGACTAACAGTCCTCCCAGATTTACAGAGCCCCATCCCACCCCTTCCACCCCCACCTCTTACTGTTTGCCACCCCCTCCCCAGGCCTCCCAGCCTCACTGGCCTTCTTGCAGGTCCTCAAACACAACAGGCCTGAGGGCCACTGCGCTGACTGTGCCCTCTGCCTGGAATTGGCATGACTGGCTCCCTCATTTCCTTCAAGTATTTGTCCAATGTTACTTTTTCAGTGAGGCCTACCCTGACCACTCTATTTGCAATTGCAACCTCCCTACTCCCACAATTTCCCATCTCCCTTATCCTCCTCTGTTTTTTCCGTGCCACTTATTACCTTCTAACACATTTATTTGGGTGTATAGTATTAACTGAATAAAATTTAGTAGGGGAGACAGGCAATAAACAAGAAAATAAAAGTATGAGCATAGGAGAGTTTACTCTAGCAGTGAGTGCTCTGATGGAAATAACACCCCAGGGATGGGACACAGACTGCAAGGCAGGTTGCTTTGCAATGGTCCCAGAGGGGACCTCTGAGCAGAGACTCAAATCTGCGTCCAGAGGCGTCCTGAGGAGTGGAGCTGCGGCTGGGGGTGGGAAGGAAGGCCATTCTAGGCTGCAGGAACTGCAAGGGCAAAGGCTCTGAGGTGGGAGCCAAGTTCATGGCAGATGTTTGAGGACACCTCTGGCTTCCAGGGCCTTCCAGAAGCTCCAGTCTCTTGGGTTTGGTTGTGCATTCCCGAGACCTTCACCGCAGGCCGCCTCCTGGACCCACTAGGGCAGAGCCTGGGGGCTGCCGGTGGGCTTCAGGCCAGGGAAGCAGAAATGGGTAATTTCCAGAGGCAGAAGTCAGCTGACCCCGGTGGCCCGGTGGGTGGCCAAAAAAGCTTGACCGGCCCTCGCAGGCTGTGTAGGAGCCCACCCTTAGGAGGTGCCCAGAGCGAGACGTCTGTGGTTTGGCTCTGCCCCGGAAGCAGGCCTAGCAGGGAGAGGGGGGACCAGAGAGGAAGAGATGGACTGAGTTTTCCGGACGATGGGTCCGAGGCCCGCGGACCATCTGAGAACCTCTGGGTTCGAGGCCACCGGCACCGACCAGTTCTGTGGCTCGGGCAGTTCAACGCCCTCTCGGGCCTCAGTTTCCCGCCCTCGCAGATCCCGAGGCCGCCTCGGAGATCCCGGGCCGGGTGAATACTGGGCGGGGAGGGGCGGTAACTCCAACCTCCCGGGCGGGGTCTCCCAGCTCCCGCGGCCACGTTGCAGCCCAGGCGGAGGCGAGGGGTCTCGAGTCGAGATCGCCCTCTTGGGCTTCGGTGCAATCGGCGGCGGGAGGTGAGAGTGGACCTGGCGGGCTCCGGGAGGAAGTGGCCCCAGGGAAGGCGTGGCCGCGGGGACGTGGTGGGTAACAGCCCCGACACGAGGACGGGGAAACCGAGGCGGTAGCCAGGGAGACCCTGACCGAGATGACCCCTGTTTAGGGCGACAGCCGGGTTGGGGATCCCCGCAGTGGCCACTGGCACCGCGGTCTCGCACCCCCAGCTCGCCTCTCGTCCAACAAAAGAATCCAGGAAGACGCCGGGGCAGGCGGGAGGCCGGGTGTGCGGGCGGCCTGACCCCCCTACTGGTGGAGAGGAGGGAGCGCCCTTCCCCGGAGGCGGGAGAGGGGAGGGGGCATGGCCTCACGGGCTGCCCACCCCTTCGGTGTGCCCCAGTGCCGGGCCCAGGACCCCCAGTGAGGTCACTCCTCTGGCAAACATCTGTGATCTCCTCCTTCCACTTCCTGGGCCACCCCTACTGGAATGGCCTCTCTCCCCATCCAGGGATCTGACTTGTTTTTCTCCATAACCCTTAGCATTACCGGTCCTTTTGGTACCTCTTATTTCACTAATTATTCTTTCATTAATTTATTAGTATTTATTTTGTTTGCCTACAGTGTGTTTCTCCCTGTGGGACTGTAGGCTCCGGGAGGGCGGGAGACTTTGATTTCTCCACTGATGTATTCCCATTAATTCAACAGATCCCTCCTGAGGGCCTCTCTGAGCCCTGCACAGTGCTGGATATTGGGGTTCTCCTGGGAACTTAGCCGAGCCCCACCCTAGACATTCTGGGGCTGGGAACAGTGCTGTAAACACAAATGACATCGTGAGATGAAGGAAACCAGAAATGGGGGGTCTACTGGTCAGATGACCTTACGTCAGGCCACCCTGGTGGTCAGAGCCACCTTAGATGATACGGTGATCATGCAAGGCCTCCCAGATTAGGTGACTTCAGTTAAAGCCACAAAGAAACTGAGTGGGAAATGCTAGAAGGGAAAAGCTAGGAACCATGAGGGCACGTGTAGCTCTGACCTGGACTCAGGCAGGGAGCTGGGGTCTGAAGAGTAAAGGTCAAGAAAAGGGGACCCAGCCCCTTAAGCTGCTCAGGGGTTCCTGGCTGGGTAGATGGGTGGGGGGATTCTCAGGGGTCACGGAAGGCTTCCTGGTGGAGGCTGTGGTTTCATTAGGCCTCGAAGGTGGAGTAGGAGTTCTCATTCTTTGGGATAAGCTGACTGGGCTTGAGAATTGTTTTGCAGGCTCTTTGGGAACTAGGTGGTCCAAGGGCTGAGCTGTGTGGCCAGACAAGAGGTCCCTGCCCTCCCCCAGTGAGCCCTGCTGGTAAGTGGGTAGCGTGTGAGGGATTTGGGAGACGAAGCTCTGCATCTCATCGGTCATGTAACCTTGGGCAAGTTCCCCTCCCTGCGCTGGGCCTTGGTTTTCCATGAGTAAGGACAGTTGGACTAAGTGCCGTTCATGATCCTGGGGGCACCCACATTCAATGGTTATGGTTAGATCTTCTCAGCTGTACCCTGGGTTTATGCTACACTCTTTGTTTACAGAGTAGGTCCCCATCTGGCCCTGAAGGCTGCATATTGAGAGAGAAAAATAATGTTTTATCTGAGGAACTGGAGCCCCTTTAAATAATCAGGCCCAGACATATTGAAATGCAACAGCTGTCAAGTCTTACTCCTCCCTTGAGCTAAAGAATTATCTCTTTTACTTTTTTATTTTCTTTTCTTCATGTCAGATCGGTAATGTGCCCACATGGTAACAAGGTTCAAGGGTGGCACGGTTCACACATGCACGTGAACACCCAATCATCACACTCATGAACTACAGAAGGATCAAGAATTACCTCTTGAAGCCACTTGCTACGTGGCTCTAGAGGGACACCAAGTAGCCATAAAATGTTGTACACTGGACACCCTACAGTTCTTACCCTATAGTTCAACAATATATAGCCAATCACTAATCAATATTATTTCTTTTTTTTTTTTTTGAGATGGAGTTTCTCTCTTGTCACCCAGGCTGGAGTGCAATGGCACAATCTCAGCTCACTGCAACCTCTGCCTCCTGTGATCAAGCAATTCTCCTGCCTCAGCCTCCCGAGCAGGTGGGATTACAGGCACCTGCCACTGTGCCCGGCTAATTTTTGTATTTAGAGATGGGGTTTCACCATGTTGGCGAGGCTGGTTTCGAACTCCTGAGCTCAGGTGATCCACCCACCTCGGCCTCCCAAAGTGCTGGGATTACAGATGTGAGCCACCGCACCCCGCCAATCAATGTTATTTCTATAAACCAAGGAGAATTCATGCCAAACAACTTTGTCATCCTTGCCCCCTTCTGCCTATAAAAACTTGCTTGTAGGAAAGGCCCAATGCAGCACACCCCACGGCAACTTAGACGTTTGTTCTGGGCAGTTGTCCTTATTTTCACTCAAGTAAACTCTTTAAAGTTATATTTTGTGCCTCAGCTTCTGCCTTTAGGTCAATAAGATTCAACTGCTATATGCAAATAAGAGGCCAGTAGAGGCCCAGGAGGGTCATGGAAACCCTGGAAGCTTGGCCTCAGAGTTGGGAGTTGAGAGGACCCCAGATCAGGGAATAGTTTAAGCACAGTGGTTTCGATGGGTCTGGGGTCCATTTCAGCTCAGCTGACGCCTGTTTCTTTGGATTTTAGAAAGCCCTGCCCAGGTCCTGCCATGCCTCCTGTCTGATGCAATCTTGTTATTCTTTTCTCCAAGTCCGCCAATGTCCAGTTTTTTTTTTGCATGATCCTCACAACATCCCTTTGAGAGAAAAAGAAGGAGAGACGAGCCCACTTCTCAGGAGACTTTAGGGGCCTTACGGACACAGCAAGCAAGTAGGAGCTCCAGGGCTGGGGTCCAGGTCGCCTCCGGAGCCAGTGCTCTTCCCCAGTGGGGCACGGAACCACCTCCCTCTCTGATCCGCGGCCATCTCTCTTGCCTCACAGTTCCTGTGGGAGCCATGAAGCTGAATGAAAGGAGTGTAGCCCACTATGCACTCAGCGACTCCCCAGCAGACCACACGGGCTTCCTGCGCACCTGGGGGGGCCCAGGGACCCCATCGACCCCTAGTGGCACTGGCCGAAGATGCTGGTTTGTCCTCAAGGGCAACCTGCTGTTCTCCTTTGAGAGTCGCGAGGGCCGGGCCCCGCTGAGCCTGGTGGTGCTGGAAGGCTGCACAGTGGAGCTGGCTGAGGCTCCCGTGCCTGAGGAGTTTGCCTTTGCCATCTGCTTTGATGCCCCTGGAGTGCGCCCACACCTGCTGGCCGCAGAAGGGCCGGCGGCCCAGGAGGCCTGGGTGAAGGCACTGTCTCGGGCAAGCTTTGGCTACATGCGCCTGGTGGTACGTGAGTTGGAGAGCCAGTTGCAGGACGCACGCCAGAGCCTCGCTTTGCAACGCCGCTCATCCTGGAAGTCTGTTGCCAGCCGCTGTAAGCCCCAGGCTCCTAACCACCGATCTGCGGGCCTGGAGAATGGCCACTCCCTCTCCAAGGACAGCAGCCCCGTGGGCTTGGTTGAAGAAGCGGGCAGCAGGTCTTCAGGGCAGGGGTTGGCTGAGTGGGAGCTGCAGGGCCCTGCCAGCCTTCTCCTAGGCAGGGGGCAGAGCCCTGTGTCCCCTGAGACCTCCTGCTTCTCTACCCTGCATGACTGGTATGGCCAGGAGATCGTGGAGCTGCGGCAGTGTTGGCAGCAGAGGGCCCAGAGGAGCCAGCCAAAATGTGAGGAACAGGATAAGCCCTAAGTCTGCACCCTTTGAGTCAGGAAACCAGGGCGAGTTCTTTTTCAGGAGTTAAATGTTTACCCATTTCCAACGTTGTGTTTTGGGAGGGGACATGGGTTCTCTCCTTCCTGCTATTTAGGCATTCTCCAGATTCCAGATCCACCCATGTGTCTGGAAGGGACTGAGGGACCATTCCTTCCATCCTCTTTATTTCCTGAGGTCCAGAGAGGAAAGGAGACATGGACGCCACAGAGCAAGACCCCAATCTCCTGACTTCACTGGCCTGACTGGCCCCTCCCAGGGGATGTTAATGAAATGAAGGAAGTGGGAAATGTCACCTGAGAGTGTCACAGGCTTGCCCTACCTTTGACCTATACACCAGGCTCTAGAGCCATAATTTCCAACCTGCGGAGTCTCGTGTGCATTTAAATCCGAGGTAGGCTGCAGTATTGGCTTGAGGCTCTGACACTGTCAGAGAAAGTGGATTTATTGTGTCACAGGAGTTTCTGGGACCCAGCTCTTCCTGAGAGGGGTGGGAAGACTGGGGATCCTCACTCAGCAGTTTGGGTAGGGCCCTTTGAGGCAGAGGGTCTTTGGCCAGTGAAGAGAGATTTATTCTGCTCAGAGTGTTGGGGTCCCATCCTTTCTCCCCGGCTCCCCTGTTAACAGATGGTGCTGGACCTTGCCCCAGAAGGGGCTTGTAGCTTTTTTATGTCAACGAAATGCCCGCCTGTACTCTGTCTTCAGCAGCCAACTCCTGGAGCTGCCAAGTGAGGGGTTAAAGAAGAGGTGGGTAGGCAGCGTGGCTCCCTGGGTAAAGTTTGTTGCTTTGGTTCTCAGTCCTGGGTATTCTAGGAGTTTGGACACGGGATTCCGTTTCCTGTGCTAAAATTCTCTCTCCTGGCTGGGCTCCGGTAAACTGAAGCTGCTCGAGAAACCACCTGGAAACTCTCATAGCCCTGTTTGTCACCCAGAGTGTACCTGCCAGGACCTTTCCTTGCTACTCTTCCCAACATCGAGCGTGATTTTTCTAGTGTTCTGGGAGGCAAAGCGGCTGGGTCACCAGAGCCTGACCAGACTGACGCCGCAGGGGGAAGACGCAGAGGCCGGGAGGAGACACCCCCTCCCAAACACACAAAACTTGCCCCTTCCTAGCCTCGGCTCCCCTCACTGGGGCCTTGGGCAGGACTGACCCGCACCCAACTAGGCCTAAGGGGGACGCTCGGAGCCTCTTACCCGCAGGAGGCGGAGATGCGCCCAGGGCGGGCGCCCGGCCTGTTCCCCAGCCCTGCCTGGAAGCTCCGCAGCCACTGCATTTTGTTGAAGCACAGATAACACGGGCCCTTCTCTTATTGCTACAGTGTTTTGTACGCGGTTAAAACACTAGTAAAGCTTTTTCATTATTACTCATTCGTCTCCCTGGGTTTATTTCCACAGCCGGCCGTTAGGTCCTGCTCTGGCTACCCTGCCGTCCTTGGTGCGGGATCCAGGACCGCAGCCCCGCCCCGGAGGACGCGGACGTAGGGAGCTGGGGCGGTGCCGCTGCTCTCGTGACGTTACCACGCTGGCCAGTGACAAACACCTCCCACCGCCAGCACTGCACGAATGGGAGGGCTGGGCTTCTCGTGTGCTCCTCAAAGTCTCGCGAGGCTTCGGGCGGTGTTCTTCCCGAGGGCGGCACCAGGGCCGGGCGGTGGGGTCCGGGTGCCCGGGTGAGGGGCGGAGCTGGGGGCATGGCGTCCGGAGCGGCTCGCTGGCTAGCACTGGCACCAGTCAGGTCCGGGGCTCTCCGAAGCGGGCCTAGCTTGAGGAAAGATGGCGATGTCGCCGCCGCACGGAGTGGCTTAGGCCAGAGCCTGGTACCGTCGAGGTCAGTCATCGTTACCCGCAGCGGCGCCATTTTGCCCAAACCGGTGAAAGTGAGTGTCTGCCTGGAGACGGGGCGAAGGGGCTGAGGCCAATCATTGTGGGGAGTGCGTGAGGGCGGCGCTGATTGACGGGAGCCAAGGCCAATCATAACGATTACCTTAGACTGGAAGGCGGACCAAGAATAAATACGCTAGTGAGTTGCTAATTTTGACAGGTGTGTAGAAAATGGTAGGTAGACAGAAGATGGGGGGAAAACGCTGAGGGGAAGATGGCTTTTCACATTAGCTTGTCCTGAGAGGTGGGGTGCTCTGCTCCTCTGGAGTCAGAAGACTAGGCCGTGTGCTTCTAGCTTAGACCAGTCCTGTAATCTCTGCCTTGCCTGTCTCCTAGTTTATGGGATGAAATATGAATTGTGAAAGGACTCTGTAAATAAAGGGTACGTGGGACGGGCCTCATCTTTTTATGAGTTGTCACCTAGTATTCATGTGATTTACAGTCCTGACAGATGTACAGGGAATTATTAAAATCACGGTTTTTCAAATGAACAATCAGGCTAGAGCGGTGAAGTTAGTATCCAAGGCCATCGCTGAGGCCGCAGCATCCGGGTTTCTTCCTGGTACCGTCCCCATCAGGTTCTATCTTTTTCCAACACTGAACGCTGTCACATGCTTGCGTTTTTCTAGGGAAAACGAAAACAGTCCCTTATATCCAGCAAAAGTTTGCTTTAGCACTGCAGGGCCTTGTGGTGTGGGAGTTAAGAAAACATTCTCTTAAAGCTAGTCTGGCCTATGCTAACTCACACAGTTGACTGCAGGTCCATGTTGGGAAAGACCTGCCTTATCAAAGCAGTTGGAAAAAACGTTTTTTAAAATTCTAGGAATACGAGAGAAACGTTGCTGAGATTTTACTGACATTCTCCCAATCCATCTAAATAGTCTTTGAGTGTAAATACATGCCCAGTTTCAAATACATCTGTTTCTAAAATTTTTAAATCAAAATTTCTCAGGCATCAGGGAACTTGTTACTTAATGAACTGTATAGAATATCCCTTCAGTGTACATGTTTCTGTCAGCGGTTTTCGTGTATTTCGTGTTCAGGTAGAGCTCACCGTAGTCTGGCCCTCCTAGTACTGGTGCACCCGTCTGCCTGTAGGGATTTAAAGTAATTAGCAGGCTGTGTCCTAACTTTAGATGTCTAGGGTGGCTTAGACTTTTCTTTGCAGTGGACTTTTCATCCACTTTGATGGCCATAACAGTCACCTTATCCCTTTTTATTATTGTTTTTTTTTTTTTTTTTGAGATGGAATCTCACCTTGTCACCCAGGCTGGAGTACAGTGGCACAGTCTCGGCTCACTGCAACCTCCGCCTCCCGGGTTCAAGTGATTCTTCTGCCTCAGTCTTCTGAGTAGCTGGGACTACAGGCGTGTACCACCACACCCGGCTAATTTTTTGTATTTTTAGTAGAGATGGGGTTTCACCATGTTGGCCAGGCTGGTTTCGAACTCCTGACCTTGTGATCTGCTTGCCTTGGCCTCCCAAAGTGCTGGGATTACAGATATGAGCCACTGCGCCTGGCCTTTTTTCTTTTTTTTAGACAGAGACTCACTCTGTTGCTGAGGCTGGAGTGCAATGGTGCAATCTTGGCTCACTGCAACCCCTGTCTCCTGGGTTCAAGCAATTCTCCTGCCTCATCCTCCCAAGTAGCTGGGATTACAGGCGTGCGCCACCATGCTGGGCTAATTTTTTTGTATTTTTAGTAGAGACGGGGTTTCACCATGTTGGCTAGGCTGGTCTCAAGCTCCTGACCTCAGGTGGTCCACCCACCTTGGCTTCCCAAAGTGCTGGGATTACAGGTGTGAGCCACCCCGCCTGGCCCTCTCCTTTTCTAATTACTTTTCTTGCCCTGAATTTTTCCAAGGATTTTAAAATCAAGTTGCTTATGATGGGTCTGAGGTCCACAGGAGGGTCTGTCCGTGAGAGGGCCAGGTCTTCTTTGGTCCTGCCAGAGTGGGCTCTGGAGCTCACAGCTGCCACTCTGACCCTCTGCAGATGTCCTTTGGCCTTCTCCGTGTGTTCTCCATTGTGATCCCCTTTCTCTATGTCGGGACACTCATTAGCAAGAACTTTGCCGCTCTACTTGAGGAACATGACATTTTTGTTCCAGAGGATGACGATGATGATGACTAACAGGTAAGACTTGCTTTACCCTAGATGGACGAGGAAGCAGGGTGGAGCATCTGTCTGTGATGCAGTCTGGCCTGGTAGCAGCATTTGGACACTAAGGGCAGAAGCTTTAATGAATTTACCCATTTGGTGGCTAATGTTTTTTGTTTGTTTTTTGAGATGGAGTTTCGCTCGTTACCCAGGCTGGAGTGCAATGGTATGATCTCGACTCACTGCAACCTCTGCCTTCCAGGTTCAAGCGATTCTCCTGCCTCAGCCTACTGAGTAGCTTGGATTACAGGCATGCGCTACCATGCCCGGCTAATTTTGTATTTTTAGTAGACAGGGTTCTCCATGTTAGTCAGGTTGGTCTCAAACTCCCGACCTCAGGTGATCCACCCACCTCGGCCTCCCAGAGTGCTGCGATTACAGGCGTGAGTCACTGTGCCCAGCCAACTTCATGTGCTCTAATATGTGCTTCATGGCATTACTGTCAAAGATGAGGACACTCCTGACTCCTTAGCCTGGCATTCAAGGCTTGCCATAATCTGGTCACACACCTTATTCCAGTCTCATCTTCCATATTTCCAGCCACACACCGATTCCCAGTATTCACCATTTCTTGAGTTTTCACACTCATACCCACCCCCAAACATTGGCTCATTGTTCCTCCCACATGGAAGACTGTTTCCGAGAGCTCTGGGTCTTAATTCCACCCCTTCTACAGTGTCTTTGAAGTCTTCCTTCCTCCCTTCATTTGAAAGTTGACTACTCCTTCCTCTGAGCAACCAGTACCTCCAGTACATCTCTTCAAATACTTGGTATTATGTGTCTAAACATACTCAAACCAAACTTTTACTAGACTCTGAGCTTCTTGCTGGCAGGAGACATTTTTTATACCTTTGGGCCCCCAGTGCCTGGCCCGTGGTGAATGCCCAGTTAACATATGCATAAACAATCAAACGTGCTCAAAGCTGCCTTTCTCCTGCCATGTTTGATAGAAGCACTTTGTGGAATTCTTTCAGTCTGCGGATGGAAGACTACTCTATTGCCCAGTTCACTGCTGCTTTCCTTTCTTCCAGGCATTACAGAAAGGAGAAAGCAGTAACTGAAGAAATGGTGATGCTCTCAGCTTCTCTGCCTTCCCTATCAGCAGAAGGGCTCAGGGAAGGCCCTCAGCCTCCCAGTCTGGTGAAGCTTCCTGTATGGTCCATGACCATATCCCACCCCAGGCTCTGGCAGGCTCCCTGAGATGTGCTGTCCACTAAGCACTGCACAAACAAGCAAATTATGAATAAACGTAATAAATATCAGCTGTGTGTGACTGAGTGATTGCTGCAAGTTCCCAGTATGCCTAGGCTCTAGTTGGTGCGGTTGTCTCTGCTGTCCTTTATTTATGAGAGAAACATAGGCCCAGGCTATCCAGGCTGCAATGGAGCCCGGTGAACTATTCTGGGGGCCTGGGAACAATTTTCATTGTTTACAAAAGCCCAACAGAAACTGCTCATTTTCCCTTAAGAAAGCTACACGGCCTAACTAAAGCTTCATGACACTCTGTGTTCAGTGCCAGTCATTTAAGTAGTATGCTCTGCTTGTTAGCGTACTACTTAAATATAACTAGAATGATTCAAAACTTGGGTTCTGTGATATGAGGATATATATATATAGGTTTTCATCTATTTCCTGGCTTATAACTCCCAAAGCCCTTGTTTTAGGCTTTTGTTACAATGTTGGGCACTTCGGGCCTCAGAAAACAAGTCTCTTTCTCAGACCTTCTCCTGACCTCCTTTCACCTGCTGCTTTTTCTCCCCAAGGTAGGCCATAGAAACTAAAAGTATAATCTTCCTTTGCCTGTCTTCGAGTTGGCCATAAAAAGAATTCTCTGACCTACCTTGTCTGATTTTACGTCATGAGACCCCCATTTCAGAAAGGATTCTGCCCCTTACCTGGGAGGAAGAAATGTGGACAGGCCTTGTTGGACTTCCCCACTCCATCTGTATTAGATTATGCCTCTTTTGTCTACTCCCATTTTTCCACCGTTGTCCATGCTTCAATCATCCCTATCCAATGAGGTCTCCATAAAAGGCCCAAGAAGACAGGTTCAGAGAGCTTTCGGAGAACAGAACACTTGGCTTTGGAAAGTGGCATGCCTGGAGAGAACTTGGAAGCTCCATGCCCCTTCTATACCTTACCCTATGCATCTCTTCATCTGTATTTTTTGTGATATCCTTTATAATAAACCAGTAAATGGACCTAAGTGTTCCCGAGTTCTGCAAGCTGCTCCAGCAAATTAAAAAGAAGGGGTCATGGGAACCCCAACTTGAAGCTCAGAAGTGCTGGAGGCTTGGACTTGTGAATGTTGTCTAATGGGGGTGGGAGCAATCTTGTGGGACTGAGCCCCAAACCTGTGGAATCTGATGCTATCTCCAGGTAGATAGTGTTGGAAGAGAATTGAAGGACAGCCAGCTGGTGTCTGCTGCAGAACTGACTGGTTGCTTAGTGTGGGGAAAAACCCTCATACGTTTGATCACAGAAGTCTTATGTGTTTATTGTTACTGAGTGAGAGAACACAAAAACACTTTTGAGTTTTCTCCTCAGGTTCCTAAGGTGAAAATATAAAGGGATCCTTGGTGCCGTAAGTTTTGGGGCCATGCACAATGGCTGAGGCCTGTAGTCCCAACACTTTGGGAGGCTGAGGCAGGAGGATCACTTTAGCCCAAAGTTCAAGACCAGCCTGGGCGCAGTGGCTCACGCCAGCACTTTGGGAGGCCAAGGTGGGTGGATTGCTTGAGGTCAAGAGTTTGAGAGCAGCCTGGCCAACATGGTGAAACTCTGTCTCTTCTAAAAATATAAAACTAGCTGGATGTGGTGGTCCACGCCTGTAATCCCAGCTACTTGGGAGGCTGAGGCAGGGAGAATCACTTGAACCAGGAAGCGGGGGGTGCAGTGAGCCAAGATCACGCCACTGCACTCCAGCCTGGGCAACAACAGCGAGACTCCATCTCAAAAAAAAAAAAAAAAAAAAGACCAGCCTGGGCAATGGAGAGACCCCATCGCTACAAAAAAAAAAAAAAAAAAAAAGTATGGGAATCCTCACTGATCATACCTATAGGTTCCAAACCCCCTTCTCTATCATTTGGATTGCCCTGGGAAGGATGAGAGAAGACTACCATCCAAACAGATCAGTTCTTGAACCAGGGTTGATGTTTATTCTCCTGCCACTGAGAGGTACACCAGAGTTTGCAAAGACAGTAGGAATATTTCTTTTCTCTGTGTGTATATTGAATAGCTGTGCACCTAGCAGGGTGCCTGAGTAGGAAGTTAATTTCATTTTAAGGGCTAGAGCTTGTTACAAGTAGTGGAGCCAAGCCTTTGCACATCCATTTTCTTCAGAACCCAAGGAAAACTAGCCCATTTTGACAGCTCTACTTTTGCGCCTGTTAGTGCTGCTCTGATCCCTCTCTGACAGCAAGAGCTGGCTAATTTTGGATATCTGTGCCCTGACACAAAGGTGTCTAATCATGGGGACTGTAGAAACTACTACATTAACAAGTTATCCAGCCTCATGCCCAGTGTCACAGTTTTTGAACAGATGGCCTCCTTCCTTCCTGTTTACTGACATGCAAGGTTCTGAGAAAAATAATTCAGTCCAATTTACAGCAAACACCACATTTCAAGAAAAGGGAAAGAACAGGTGGTGTGTATACCAAAGCCCCACTTGCTCAGGCAAAAACAGGCTTCAGAACATTGGTTCATCAATGGAATTCTATCACAAAGTGACCATCGTATAGTGAGTTTATTTGTGCTCTAAAATAATATCAACATGCACCTTTCCACTGAGTGATTTCATGGGTCATGGCCAACATAGAACTTGGATAGGAAATCCTTTGGCCTTGGCGCTTCTGTTTCATGGAAGAACCGCATAACATGTGTCCGCTGCTTCCATACTTTAATTGTTTCTTCCAGTTCCATCTTTCCCTGAACAGCGAGGAGAGAGGTCATCAGTCACAGTGGTCAAGTTGAAGGCATATGACACTGAAGGCCAGGATTCTATTCTCTGCTCAGCATGGACTTGTTGAATGACCTTGGGCAAGTAACTACTCTGTCTGGGCAAAGTTTCTATGTCTGGACAATCAGATGGTTGGGGTAAATGATTTCTGAGACCTTTCAAAGATTCTTTAACTCTGGTTAACTGGTACCAAGAGGAGAAACATATAGGTTAACAGGCTCTTATCCCATGACCACCTAACCTGACTGGCTTATGTTTCTGCTTATCATTTCTTCTGTTACTGACTGGTCTATGCTGAAGCTCCCATTGATGCTAATGTGACTGGCCAGGGGGACAGAATCAGCCCCAGGATTTGACCCCATTTATACAGGACTCATAACCAGCCTAACTGCCTCTTCCAGCTGTAAACTGGCATTCAGATGAAGTGGTAACTTCTAGGGATGAGGTTCAAGAAGAATTCAAACTTTCCTCCCAAACCCTTTTTTTTTTTTTGGTTATAAAATGCAAGTCCCAGTGGATGTTGCCTTGATGAATCTTATCTATTTATCCAGATGATAACCTCCAAGTTCAAGTATTTCTCTGAAATACAGCAATAATCACTGCTGAACCAGTAGCTGCTTTCTAAACTTGGAGACAAAATGTTCATTTGGAAAGACTGAGAAGTAATGAACAAGTTGGCTGATCTTTTAAATTGGTCAGGGAGGGTCAGTTACCTTAATGACCAGAAGATCAACCACCCTGGGGTCTGTGACGTGGGCATTCTTCATAAACATTTCTCGGACTTTATCCCGTCCCATTTTCACAGTGATGTCCAGCTGGAATTGGTGTACTAGAGAGAAAAACATGACTCAGGGTAGAAATTGTATGGTTAAAACATGTTTTTAAAACCTAGAGTCAAAGGATACTCACTGAACACATACAGGTCGCCCATTCATTCCTTCACCAAAAATCAGCCTGACCCTAGGCTAGGTGCCTGAGGATGAGACGTGTGATTCATGGCATTTGCTCTCAAGGAACTTATTATTTTGTTTGGGGAAAAAGACCACTGAATTTGAAGAGGCAGTAAAGCATTGTTCAAGAGTTTGAACAACCTAGGTTCAAATCCCAACTTTTTTTTTTTTGAGACGGAGTCTCGCTCTATCACCCAGGCTGGAGTGCAGTGGCCGGATCTCAGCTCACTGCAAGCTCCGCCTCCCGGCTTTATGCCATTCTCCTGCCTCAGCCTCCCGAATAACTGGGACTACAGGTGCCCGCCACATTGCCCGGCTAGTTTTTTTTTTTGTATTTTTTTAGTAGAGACGGGTTTCACCGTGTTAGCCAGGATGGTCTCGATCTCCTGACCTCGTGATCCACCCGTCTCGGCCTCCCAAAGTGCTGGGATTACAGGCTTGAGCCACCGCGCCCGGCCTCAAATCCCAACTTTTGTTAGGTATATGATCCTGTGTAAGTTAACTTTCTTGTGCCTGAGTGTATTTTTTTAAAAATTATTTTTTTTAGCCGGGTACGGCAGCTCACGCCTGTAATCCCAGCACTTTGGGAGGCTGAGGTGGGTGGATCACCTGAGGTCAGGAGTTCAAGACCAGCCTGGCCAACATGGCGAACCCCATCTCTACTAAAAATACAAACATTAGCCGGGTGTGGTGGCGGGCGCCTGTAATCCCAGCTACTCGGGAGGCTGAGGCAGGAGAATCACTTCAACCCGGGAGGCGGAGGTTGCAGTGAGCTGAGATGGTGCCACTGCACTCCAGCCTGGGTGACAGAGTGAGACTGTCTCAAAAAAAAAAAAAAAAATTATTTTTTTGGAGACAGGGTCTTGCTCTGTGTTATCATAGCTACCTGCACCCTTGAACTCCTGGGCCCCCGTGATCCTCCTGCCTCTCAGCCTGGCAAGTTGCTGGGATTACATGCGTGAGCCATTGTCCTGGCTGAGTGTATTTATTTATCAATAAAATGAAGACAGTAACAGCACATATAACTCCAGGGCTCTTGTGGAGATTTCATGAGACAATGCAAAATGCTCACAATAGTGCCTCACATGGAATAAGCTCTCAATAGACATTAGCATTATTTTTATATGGAACAATCGGCAAAAGAAAACAGGATTGAAATTAATGTAAAATGATGTGGCCTAGGCTGTTAAGTACTACACAAACTTTGAGTTGAGGGAGACTGCTAGGGGTTTATGCAGGTTAGGGAGGCTTCAATCCAACAAGCAATTAATACCATCTTAGGTTACTTGGAGGAAGCAAAGTTTAAGATGTTGCTCCACTTGTCTAGGTGTTAAATTCTGACTGGAGGGACAGCCAGCTATGAATATAAACATAAAATCATAATACTCAATAATCCCTGATTAAGCTCCTAAAATAGTGACAAAGACTCAGTAACCTGGAACTTCAGATGAGACGTACGGATGTCCTTTGAAAATTAGGTTTCAGTTACATGCATTACCACCCCCTGGGACGCTCAGCCATCTGTGGATTTGTTGATGACAGGGTCATGAACAGGGTCTTGCGTGGTAGGTGGGATACACAGAGGCATACTAGGCTGTGGGGACAGCAGTATCAAGGCTCCCAGGCTAGAATGAGCACTGTAGTGAAGGAAACCAGTGTATTTCTTTGGAATACCTTGTCTTGTGGTCATTCCTGTGACATGTTCACCCTGGCCTACAGAACTATCATAACCAGCTCTGAAAATGATGAAGGCCATTTTCTGATTGAATTAGCAATAAAGTTTGAACCTTAAATTTTTTTTTTTTTTGTAGAAGCAGGGTCTCACTATGTTCCCCAGGCTGGTCTGGAACTCCTGGCTTCCAGCAATCCTTGACCTCCCAAAAGGTGTTGGGATTATGGGCATGAGCCACTGGACCTCACCTGAATCTTTTTACTCCTAACTTAGTGACAGTGATAGAAAAATAAAGCCTCTGCTGAGGGACATATCATAGGCCATGCTGCAAAGAAAACAAAGTTTCTGATCCAACCAAGGAAAAAGCAACAGCAGAAATCTACTAGGAGAACTGGCATCCCAGCTTGATAGGTCAATGTTAACACCACAGAGGACAGAGGAGCATTCACTAGAAGTAAGTGTCCAGGGTGTGCTGGAGCAGGCTCTCATGGAGAGCCAGTTATACATCTCTTCCCAAATCCGTCCACACTGACTTCACTTAAAAATCAATCATGGTGGGAGTATTTATACCATGGAAACTGGCAAACACTATAAATTTGAGTTCTACCTCCCACAGAGCTGTTCACCAAGGTATATTAGGAATTCCAGTAAAGAGCAGACAAAGGGACAATAAGAAGACAGATGCAAAAATAAATGCCAACTAATATGGAATCTGGAATTTTATTATTATTTTTTTAAGACAGGGTCTTGCTGTGTCACCCAGGCTGGAGTGCAATGGCATGATCATGGCTCACTGCAGCCTTGACCTCCCGGCTCAAGCAATTCTCCCACCTCAGCCTCCCCAGTAGCTGAGACTACACGCATGCACCATCGCGCCCATACTTTTTTAGTTTTTTGTGGAGACGGGCGTCTCACTACATTGCCTAAGCTGGTCTTGAACTCCTGGGCTTAAGCGATCCTTCTGCCTCTGCCTCCCAAAGTGCTGGGATTACAAGTGTAAGCTACCACACCTGACCAAACCTGTCCTTGGTACACGTGTGCCTAGAATCCAGTGCTCTTTTAAGGAAGAGATTATGAGGAATCTTCCCCTACTATCAGTGCTTATCGTTCCTGCATTTTTTATTTTAGATTCCTGACCAACTTTGGGAATGAAAAAACAAGATTTCTCTGGGCATACTTACGGGAGCTTGTGCCCATCAGCTCCCATTCCTCATGATCTCCTGAACTACTACACAGCAGGGCACTGGGTGATGAATCTTCTCGTCAGCAAAATGTTGACACTGCATAAATGCAACATTTTACTTATAGTTTCAGGAGGTTACAGATCCTTGAGTGCCCATCCTCAGATTAAGAACCCTTGTCTCTAGAAAGATAAATTCCATATAGGTCTGTCCCAGGCTCCCTCCTCCCATCCCAGCACTCTGAATGCACCCCCCAACCAGCGAGAAAGGCTGCAGAAAAGCAAATGGAAATAGCCTAGCCGTAGACTGAATCGTTCCTTGGTCTAAATCTGTGGCAAACCAGCAACGATTTTGCCCCCCAGAACATTTGGTAGTGTCTGGAAGCATTTTTGGTTGTCACACCCATGGGGTGGGTGCTACTGGCATCTTGTGGGTAGAGGCCAGGGATGCTGCTAAACATCCTATGATGCAGGGGACAGCCCTGCACAGCAATCGTCCAGCCCACATGCCACTGTTGAGAAACCCTGATGTAAATCAGTTCCAATTGTTCTTTCTCAGCTCACAAATTCCTGGCTTATTCTTTGAATCCTGAGTGATCTATTTCAATTTCAATTACTTCTATTGATCTAATTCAATTTCAATCTACTTCTATTTCAATTTGAAAAAATCTGTGAGGCTCAAAAGGAAGTACCCTTTTTGGGTGAAGGTGACTTTTCCACAGTCTCTGTGTGCTTTTCTGAAGTTATTGTTAAGGCTTTCGTGAGTCCAGAAGGCTCTGACAGATTTGGAAGGACAGTCCGATACTGCTCTCAGTTATTTGCTCTAATTCATTTTGGTTGTATTCATACAAGGCACAAGGCCTGTATTCTTAGATGGGAAGGCAGCATAGTATAATGGAAAATAATGTGGGATTAGGGGTCAAATAAGCTGGGTAAGGTCTCCAGATCATTATAAATTATGATCTTGCCTGGGGTACAGCCTCCTTAGCCTGTCATCTCATCTAAAAAAATAGGAAAGAAAATAAACTCTAACCTAATTCTTTTACAGGAATATAGTGAAAAATCAAGTGACACCTTATAAAGCATGATCCAAATCCTGGCTGTTAAAACTGTCACACTTTTTCCCCCATACCTCTATAATACCTTGGGTTTAATTATCTGGTTAAATGCCTAAAATAGACTAGACCATAAGATTAGACCATCAGACCCCTGAAGGTAGGGTTGTGTTTTATACATTTTTGTATCTCTCTAGGCATCTAGTACTGACTCTGAAGTACAACAGATACTTAATGAAATGGAAATTAAATGAATGAACCGTTTCTATAGAAAGTCTCCTGTTATCTTACGGCCAGCAAACAGCATGTCATATTTTTTCAAAGGAAGGATTCAAAGGCAGTTCTATCCCTGTGCTCCCATGCAAAACTGGGCCCTGGGAGATTCAGGGAAAACTGCAGTAGAAGCTAAGAGCCGGGTATTAGGGGTTTACAGGTTGCCTACTTCCTAACGATGTCATCTGAGACAAATTTATGTGCCTCAGTTTTCTCATCTACAAGGCAAGAGGAAGCTATTAGAGCCCACCCTAAAATAAGTCATAGTGCTGAGTCATATGTAAGCATTTCAATAAATGTTAGTTATCAGCCAGTCACAGTGGCTCATGCCTGTAATCCCAGCACTTTGGCAGGCCGAGGCCAGTGGATCACCTGAGGTCAGAAGTTCGAGACAGCCTGGCCAACATGGTGAAACCCCATCTCTACTAAAAATACAAAAGTTAGCCAGGTGTGGTGGCGCGCGCCTATAATCCCAGCTATTTGGGAGGCTGAGGCATGGGGAATCACTTGAACCCAGGAGGCGGAGGTTGCAGTGAGCCGAGATCGTGCCATTGCACTCCAGCCTGGGAGACAGAGCGAGACTGTCTCAAAAAAAAAAAAAAAAAAAAAAAAAGAGTTATCAATACTATTTTTTTCATTAAATACTTAAAATTTTACGTTTATTAATACTCAGGCTGTTCTAAGTTATTGACACTATTTTCCCCTTCCTTGATTTGAATCCTCAGCTGGAGTCCTGATGATGGATACCATAAAACCCATGTGGCACAGGTCTGAGTAACTGGCCAGCTACAGATCACTGATCTTCCCCATAGGGATGCACACTCCTTGACCCCTTCTTTTCTCTCCTCTTCCCTTGCTCTTTAGGCTCCTGTAACCCTCTGCCTTCTTTTCCTCCTCTCAAGACCCTTCTGACTTTAGGACTTTCTTCCCAAAACAGAATTTGAGGGAAGGTCTTGGGAGGGGATGGTTTAGAAAGAGCTGGATTCTCAGAGTCAGGATACCTGGGTTCTGTCTTCTACTTGGCCACTGATCTACCCTTCACAAGCCACCCTTTTTGAATGTGGTCCTCCTTCCCCCAGCACCTTCCTCCTGCAACCAGAGAGGGTTCTGGGTACTCCTAGAAGTATTCTGCCAGGCAAACATTATGTTTTCAAACTTCTGAACTGGAATGCACCACCCCAAAACACACACACATACACATAAACACTGCTACTGTCGCTCCCCACACACATCTTTTATCTGCCTGCCCTTGAAGGCATCTGAATTTGCAGTCCCTGAACCAGCGGATCAGTCAAGTTTCTCCTTCTCTAGTATCGCGTGGGTTTAAGTTCTGGTCAGTAGCAATTTTTCCAAAAGTCAGCTTGAGGACAGGGACTCTGTGGAGCAGAGACGGTTCTCAGATGTCAAAGAACCGGGTTCTGCTTGGAAGCTGCTGCTAAGGTAAGCCCTATAAATAAAAAAAATAACAACAAAAACAATGGCAGCAGCTAATATTTAATGAGTTAAATATGCACCAAGCCCTGTTCTAAGCACTCTAGATATTTTAACTTAATACAGTAACTTTCTGAAGAAGGAATTATCATTCCCATTTTAAAGATAAAGAAACAGGAACAGATGAAATAACCGGCCCAACGTCACATAGTTAGTTGAGGGCAGCGCCTGGATAAAAGTTCATGCTCCTAACCACCACATTCTACCGCCTCTTCACACACACACAAGCAGGGACTCGACAGCCCTGAGGAGTGGCACCATGCTCCAGCTCACTCAAAAACACCTCTTTCTCACACTTCGGGAGGCCAAGACGGGCGGATCACGAGGTCAGGAGATCGAGACCATCCTGACTAACACGGTGAAACCCCGTCTCTACTAAAAATACAAATACATATGCCGGGCGTGGTGGCGGGCGCCTGTAATCCCAGCTACTCGGGAGACTGAGGCAGGAGAATGGCGAGAACCCAGGAGACGGAGCTTGCAGTGAGCCGAGATCGCACCACTGCGCTCCAGCCTGAGCAACAGAGTGAGACTCCGTCTCAAAAACAAAACAAACAAACAAAAACAAAAAACAAAAAACACCTCTTTCTCCGACTAGCATTACGCGCCATGTGAAAACACCGAGTCAGGCCGGGCGCAGTGGCTCACGCCTGTAATCCCAGTACTTTGGGAGGCCAAGGCCAGCAGATCACTTGAGGTCAGGAGGTGGAGACCAGCCTGGCCAACATGGTGAAATCCCATCTCTACTAAAGATACAAAAATTAGCCCGGCGTGCTAGCGAACGCCTGTAGTCCCAGCTACTCGGGAGGCTGAGGTAGGAGAATCGCTTGAACGCAGGAGGCAGAGGTTGCAGTGAGCCGAGATCGTGCCACTTCACTCCAGGCTGGGCTACACAGCGAGACTCTCACAAACAAAACAAAAAATCCAACGGACATCTAAATTACACTCTGCAACTCTAGACTGTGGGTTCCAGGTACACCAGTGGCTCGGCCTGGGCCCTGGGCACATCACTTCGCCTCTCGGTGCCTCCGCTGCCTCCCCCACAAAGTGAGTGTGTCACTGACAGTCCTCGTCCTTCTGCCAATTGCGGGGGACAAAACAGACCAAAGCTCCGAGGGCGCCATACGAACGCTGGGGACGGCCGGTCTGACCACGGCGCCGCCGCCGGGTCCGGCCCATGGTAGGCTCGGGTGACGCTCTTCTCCCGAAGCACCCGCAATCGCCTCTGCCCAAATTGGTGACCTCAGCTCGGCCCATGAGAAACCCCGGTCGGGCCGACTACGACCTTGAGCGGCGGCCTCCGGGTCCCCACGTAAGCCGCTACCTCTCACCAGTGTTCGGCACCTCCCGATACCAGGCGCGGTAGAGCTCGCGCACCCTCCGCTTGGCCTCGTTCATGTCCCGACTGAAAATGGGCTTCACAAAGGTGCTGGCGGTAGAGGCAGCTTGGCGGACGCCGCTCGCCGCCATCTTGCCAAAGTATCCGCTCCACAACCCCGCCTCTTGCAAGCCGCGCGTGCGACCCGCGGGCGAATGTCTTTTCTCATTGGCTGAGGAGAAATGCCCCGCCTGTATGCTGGGTGGGCGGGAGGATGACTGTAAGGCTCTCCGATTGGCTGGGAAGCCTCTCTCTGGCTGAGCGAACGGTGGGGGCTGCGCATGCTCACCTACAGAAGCGCCGCTTGGCCTTTGGACTAACGTATCTGTCGCGCTAACGGGCCGGCGTCGCCACCAGGGGACGCTCGGACAGCAGGGTGGTAGCTGGGTAGTGAGCTGGAGCCGGGGACGCCGAGCGACTGCGGGGCTTCCGTCAGCGTCCTGCTATCCGGCTGCCCGCCGTGCTCCCTGGTAGTGTCCGTGGACGCGCAGGCCTCGAAGAACCTCCTCGCGGTGGGCCCCCGAGGTAACTGCTGAGGCAGATAATGGCGCCTGGACTGCGGTGGCGCTTGCCCTGCCGCCTGGCGGCTTTCTGCAGGGCCAGGGTATACTTATTTTTCTTGTAAACCAACTCTTCCTTAGCGCAGGAGAGGTGTCAAAGCGCCGGCGCGTCTCCAGAGCCGCGGGAGGAAGGCTGTAACGGCAGCCCCATCGTAGACAGGCACATTCGCATCCTGAGCCCTGGATCTCTGAAAAGCAGACCAGAATTTGGAAGCTGGAAGGAACCTTAGATCGTCCATTCTGGGTGTCTCTCTTCGCTGGCGTTTTCCAACGAGAGGAACCTACAAGTGTCAAGGAAAAAAGAACAGCTAACCACAGGGCAGGCCACGGGCAAGATATCTCAGTGTTCTCCGCTCTCAGGTCAGGTAGGTACCGTCAGCATCCCCATTTTACAGGTGAGGAAACTCAGGTGGCCCAGAGTCTAGGTCACGTGACAGATCGCCCCCCACCTGCCTGACTCCTGCCTAAGAGTCTCGGTCTTTTTCTGAAGGTGCAGTTGACAGGAACCTGTGAGTACTGGGGAAGGGCCAGGGGCCAGGACTGAGCTTACCCCTGCATCTAGTCCAAACTTTACCATTTCGAAGGGTTAAAGGACCAGATATACTTTTTTCTTCCTTATTATCTTCTAAAATGTATGTGTATATTCAAGTGAGCTATAAAAAAGGAAGCACGTAACATACATAAATTATAAAGCATAATAATAAAATGGAAGCTTTTGAACCTCAGTACTGACTTAAGAAGTTGTAACACACTTAAGGTTTATATAAAGTGTCCTTAGATGTCCTTAGTAGCCACTGTTCTCTAGTTTTCTAGGTACATTAACTTGACTAGGCCCCACAACACACCAGTGAGATAGTGTTGATATATCCTTTTTTTTTTTTCTTTTTTTTTTTTTTGAGACAGAGTGAGATTTACCTAGGCTGGACTGCAATGGTGCAGTAAGAATCACACAGGTAGATATCATGGTATATAGGTGCTGTGAGAGTCAGAAAACCGACTGTGGCACCAGCTGCCTGGGCTTCAACCCCAATGCTGTAAAGTAACTTAGTCTCTTTGTGCCTCAGTTTTCTCATCTATAAAATGAGTATATCAGCCGGGGGTGGTGGCTCATACCTGTCATTCCAGCACTTTGGGAGGCCAAGGCGGGTGTATCACCTGAGGTCAGGAGTTTGAGACCCACCTGGCCAACATGGTGAAACCCCGTCTCTACTAAAAATACAAAAATTTGCTGGTGTGGTGGTGGGCACCTGTAATCTCAGCTAGTCAGGAGGCTGATGCAGGAGAATCACTTGAGCCTGGGAGGCGGAGGTTGCGGTGAGCCAAGATTGCGCCACTGTACTGCAGTCTGGGCGACAGAGTGAGACCCTGTCTGAAAAAAAGAAAAAGACCTCTAAACAACTCACAAACTGGGAGAAAATTTTTGCATATCACATGTTCCATAAGGGACTTGTATCTAGCATACATAAAATTCTTACAACTCAATAATGAAAAGACAAATAGCCAAATTTAGAAATGGTCAAGGGTGGCAACACAAATGTTGGTGAGGATGTGAAGCAACAGGAACTCTCCTTATTGGTAGGAATGCAAAATGATACAGCAACTTTGGAAGACAGTTTGGCTTTCTTACAAAACTGAACATACTCCTATCAGAAGATCCAGCCATTGCACTTCTTAGTGTTTACCCAAATGAGCTGAAAACTTATGTCCACACAGAAACCTACACGTGGATGTTTACAGCAGCTTTATTTGTAATTGCCAAAACTTGAAAGCAACCTGGATGTCCTTTAGCAGGTGAGTGGATAAATAAACTGTGGTATATCCAGACAATGAACTGTATTGAGCACTAGAGAGAAATGAGCTATTAAGCCATGAAAAGGCATGGAGAAACCTTAAATGCATATAACTAAGTGAAAGAAGCCAATCTGAAAAAGCTACATACTGTATGATTCCAACTATATTACATCCTGGAAAAGGTAAAACTATGGAGACAGTAAAAAGATGGCAGGGGCTGGGAGTGGGGAGAAATGCACAGAGGTGGTGCACAGAGAATGTTTAGGGTAGTGAAATTACTCTGGACTATATAAGGGTGGATACATGTTACTACACATTTTGTCAAACCCTACAGGATATACAACACCAAGAGTGAAACCGAATGTAAGCTATGGGATATGGGTGATACTGTTGTGTCAGTATAGCGTCATTGCTTGTAACAAATGTTTCCTCTGGTGCCTGATGTTGATGGTGGGGGGAGGCTCTGAGTGTGTGGGGGTAGGGGAACCCTGTATTTTCTGTTCAGTTTTGCTGTGAACTCAAAACTGCTCTTAAAGATGAAATTTTTATTTTAATGGGCAAATTATTTGAATAACCATTTCTCCAAAGAGGATATACAGATGACCAATACATATATGGAAAGACATTCAACATCATGAACCATTAGGGAAACACAAATCAAAGCCCTCATGAGATAGCATTTCTCACTCAGTAGAATGGCTAGAATAAAAAAGACAGACACAGCCAGGCACGGTGGCTCACACCTGTAATCCCAGCACTTTGAGAGGCCAAGGCTGGTGGAAACTTGAGTTCAGGAGTTCGAGACCAGCCTGGCTAACATGTTGAAACCCCTTCTCTACTAAAAATAGGAAAATTAGCTGGGCTTGGTTGTGCATGCCTGTAATCCCAGCTACTAGGGAAGCTGAGGCAGGAGAATTGCTTGACTCGGGAGGTGGAGGTTGCAGTGAGGCAAGGTTACACCATTGCATTCCAGCCTGGGTGACACAGCAAGACTCCATCTCAAAAAAAAAAAAAAAAAAAAAAAAAAAAGACAAACGTTAGTATTGGCAAGAATGTAGAGAAATTAGAACTTTCATACTTTGTTGGTGGGAATGTAAAATGGTATAGCCATTTGGGAAAACAGTCTGGCAGTTTCTTAAACAGTTAAATATAGCCAGGAAGAAGCATCACTTGAGCTTAGGAGTTTGAGACCAGACTAGGCAAAATAGTGAGACTCTATTTAAAAAAAAAAAAAAAAAGTTAAACGTAGACTTACTGTGTGATCCAGCAATTCCAATCCTAGGTATTTACCCTGAAGAAATTTTTGTCCATACAAAGACTTGTATGCAAATGTTCATAGCAGCATTATTCACCATAGCCAAAAACTAAAAACACTCAAATGGCTATCAGTTGATAAGTGGATAAATAGAATGTGGTCTGTCAGCCAGGCATGGTGGCTCATTCCTGTAATCTCAGGATTGCTTGAGGCCAGGAGTTTGAGAACAGCTTGGGCAACATAGTGATACTGGATCTCTACAAAAATTAGTTAAAATAGCTGAGCATGGTGGTACGTGTCTGTAGTCCCAGCTACTCAGGAGGCTGAGGTAGGAGGATTGCTTGAACCCAGGAGTTCGAGCTTACTATAAGCTACGATCCTACCACTGTACTCCAGCCTGGGTGACAAAAAAACAAACCTAAACAAAACCCAAAATAGTGGTGATATGGTTTGGATGTTTGTCCCCTCCAAATCTCATGTCGAAATGTCATCCCCAGTGTTGGAGTTGAAGCCTGGTGGGAGGTGAATGGATCATGGAGGCAGATCCCTCATGAACAGCTTCGCACCATCCCCTTGGTGATGAGTGAGTTCATCTGCAATCTGGTTGTTTAAAGGTGTATGGCATCTCCCGCTTTGCTCTCTTGCTCCTGCTGTCACCATGTGACATCCCTGCTCTCCCTTTTCCTTCTGCTGTGATTGGAAACTTCCTGAGGCCCTCACCAGGAGCAGATGCTGGAGCCATGCTTACACAGCCTGCAAAACTCTAAGTCAATTAAACCTCTTTTTTTCTCTCTCTCTCTCTCTTTTTTTTTTTTTTTTTTGAGGTGGAGTCTTGCTCTGTTGCCCAGGCTGGAGGGTGATGGCACGATCTCAGCTCACTGTAACCTCTGCCTCCTGGGTTCAAGTGATTCTCCTGCTTCAGCCTTCCAAGTAGGTAGGATTATAGGCGCACGCCACCATGCCTGGCTAATTTTTGTATTTTTAGTAGAGGCAAGGTTTCACCGTGTTGGTCAGGCTGGTCTCAAACTCCTGACCTCAAGTGATCCACCTACATCAGCCTCCCAATGTGTGGGATTACAGTCATGAGCCACCACGGCCAGCCTAAACCTCTTTTCTCTACGAATCACCCAGCCTCAGGTATTTCTTTATAGCAATGCAAGAAGGGCCTAATACATGTGGTATATCCATGTAATGGATACTCTTCAGCAATGTTGAACCCTGAAAATACACTAAGTGAAAAAAGCTAAACACAAATAGCACATATCATATTATTCTCTTTATATAAAGGATTCAGAAGACACAAATCTATAGAGATAGAAGATGAGTGGTTATCAGATGCTGAGAGTGAAAATGGGGACTGAATGTGAAAGGCACAAGGTTTCCTTTTTTCTTGGGCAGGGGGCGGTGGACAGAGGAGTCTCACTGTGTCACCCAGGCTGGAGTGCAGTGGTGCGATCGCGGCTCACTGCAGCCTCCGTCTCCTGGGTTCAAGCGATTCTCTTGCCTCAGCCTCCCAAGTAGCTGGGATTACAGGCATACACCATCACCCCTGGCTAATTTTTGTATTTTTAGTAGAGACAGGTTTTTGCCATGTTGGCCAGACTGTTCTTGAACTCCTAACCTGTGATCCGCCCATCTCGGCCTACCCAAGTGCTGGGATTACAAGGGTGAGCCACCCTGCCTGGCCTTAAGGTTTCTTTTAAGACTGATGGCAATACTCTAAAATTAGTTTGTAGTGACAGTGTACAACTTTTAAAATATACTAAAATTCATTTAGTTTTACACTTAAAATGGGTGAAGGAGATATTTTATAGTATGTAAATTATATCACAGTAAAGCCACTGAGGGGCGGAAATGGTCCTTGATCATTTTTTAAATGTGTAGAGTTCAGTGTAATTTAGTGAATGGTGCCTTTTTGCTATCATACCTTAAAAAGGGAAAAAAAACCTTATTTATTCTTATTAACAAGAGTGATTTTAGAAAATTGGGAAAGAACAGAACAGTTCTGAAAATAAATATCCTCCATAGTGATAGAGGCAATGTAGTATATAGTAAAAATAATTTGAACTTTAGAGTCAGACCCTGACATCAGCTACAAGCTGTATGTCAAGTTACCTTTCGTCTACGAACTTTGGTTTCTGCATGTATAAAATGGGGATAAGGATGACTACCACACAGTAGGATTAAATGAGACAACGTACATAATATGAAGTGCCTAGAAGAGTGTCAGGTGGACACAGATGTTTGATAAATGTTAGTTTTCTTTTCCTTTGTCTACTAATCAGATTATGAGAATTCTGTTGACTTTCTTTAGTCTCAGCCCTCACACCTTTCAGAGTAGATCTTAGTGACTAAGAGCCACTGAAGGGCAGCAGCCTTGTTCAGGGGGATGGTTGGAGAACATCCAGCAGATTGTCTTCAAACTGTGTTTGCATCTTAAGCCTCTTATTTTTCACTTATATTGTAATTATGGATTAATACAAATGGAGATTTCTGTTTTTGTTTTGAGACAGAGTCTGACTCTGTCACCCAGACTGGAGTGCAGTGGCGCGATCTTGGCTCACTGCAAGCCTCACCTCCCGGGTTCACGCCATTATCCTGGCTCAGACTCCCGAGTAGCTGGTGCTATGAGTAGCTGGGACTATAGGCGCCTGCCACCACGCCAGGCTAATTTTTTTTTTTTTGTATTATTACTAGAGACGGGTTTTCACCGTGTTAGCCAGGATGGTCTCGATCTCCTGACCTTGTGATCTGCCCACCTCGGCCTCCCAAAGTGCTGGGATTACAAGCGAGAGCCACCGTGCTCGGCCCAAATAGAGATTTCTAAAGGTGGGTTCGTGTACTTTTTTTTTGAGATGGAGTCTTGCTCTGTGGCCCAGAATGGAGTGCAGTGGCACAATCTCAGCATACTGCAACCTCTGTCTCCCAGGTTCAAGCAATTCTGCCTCAGCCTCCTGAGTAGGTGGGATTACAGGCACCCACCACCATGCCCGGCTAATTTTTGTATTTTTAGTAGAGATGGGGTTTTGCCATGTTAGCCATGCTGATCTCGAACTCCTGACCTGAGATGATCCACCTGCTTTGGCCTCCCAAAGTGCTGGGATTACAGGAGTGAGCCACCACGCCCAGCCCCTTTCATGCACTTTTATCCAAGATTGAGAAATGTCAGTGTCTGTAGCAAATAATATTGCTCTTTTTGGTGATAGGTATTGATATAGATAAGGGATAAGGGTTAACCACCTACCTGGCCTCTTTTCGCCACTGTCCTTAGTGCCCAGAGAATGTTAAATTGGGTTGAATTGAAGCCCTCAGCATTTAAGGGACTTGTGTAGTTGGTAGTAGAGTGAGAACCAGATCCCAGAATTTCTTACCCCAGTTCAGTGTTCTACTTCCTCTCCCCTCACCCCCACCCCTCTTTTGGCTTCAGTTTAAAGATCCCCTGCCTGAGATGGCCAAGCATCTATTTGTGTCCTTCTTCTCTGAGATCACAATAAAGTCAGTATTAAGAGCAGAGGGTCTTTTTTATTCCAGTGGCATATGGGCTCATAGGGCTCCAAGATGCAAGCCAAAGCAAGGGGGAGGTATCAGGAACTGGAAACAATTCCTCAGAGCCCACATATACAGCCACACATTGCCTCATACTTCTGCTTTTCTTTCTTGTCCCCATAAGGAAGAGAAAGTGACTTTTATCATGTTTCCTATATTATGTGGCATATTTTAAATTAAATGTTTATGTTGAGATGATATAGATTCATTTGTGTAATCAGTAATACAGAGTGGTCAGGTGTACCCATTACCCAGTTTCCCCCAATGGTAACATCTTGTAAAACAGTAGTAAAATGTCACAACTAGGATATTGACATTAATATAATCAAGATACAGACTATCTCCATCACTACAAGGATTCTTCATATTGCCTTTCCCTCTTCTCCTCCTTAGTCCCTGACAAAGGAACTTCATTTCTGTAATTTTTGTTTTTTGAGACAGCATCTTACTCTGTGGCCCAGGCTGGAGTGTAGTGATACAATCTTGACTCACTGCAGCCTCCCCTTGAGATCCTTCCACCTCAGCCTCCCAAGTAGCTGGGACTACAGGCACATACCACCATGTACAGCTAAATTGTTTTGTAATTTTTTTGTAGAGACTGGGTCTTACCTTGTTGCCCAGGCTTGTCTTGAACTCCTGGGCTCAAGCAATCCTCCCACCTCAGCCTCCCAAAGTGCTGGGATTACAGGCGTGAGCCACCTTGCTGTACCCATTTCTATAATTTGATCATTTCAAGATTATGATATAAATGAAATCATACACTATATGACCTTTTGGCTAGGCTTTTTTTTTTTCACTCAGTATCAATTTCTTGAGGTTCATGAAGCTTGTTACATGTATAAATACTTTATTCCTTTTTACATTTGAGTAGTATTCCATGGTATGGAGGCACCACAGTTTGTTTAACCATTCACCCCTTGAAGGACATGTGGGTTGTTTTGGTTTTTGGCTACTACAAATCAAATTACTATAAACATTTGTGTATGGCTTTTCTGTCAACGTAAGTCTTCGTTTCTCTGTATAAATGCCCAAGTGCAGTGGGTCACATGGTTATTGCATATTTAGTTGTTTAAGAAACTGCCAAATTAGGCTGGGTGCAGTGGCTCACACCTGTAATTCCAGCACTTTGGGAGTCTGAGACAGGTGGATCACAAGGTCTGGAGTTCAAGACCAGCCTGGCCAACATGGTGAAACCCCATCTCTACTAAAAATACAAAAGTTGGCCAGGCATGGTGGTGTCTGCCTGTAATCCCAGCTACTTGGGAGGCTGAGGCAGGAGTATTGCTTGAACCCGGGAGGCAGAGGTTGCAGTGAACCAAGATCACACCGCTGCATGCCAGCCTGGGTGACAGAGCAAGACTCTGTCTCAGGGGAAAAAAAAAAAGAAACTGCCAAATTGTTTTCCAGAATAACTGTATCATTTTACATTCTCATTGGCAATTTATGAGTGATCCAGTGTCTCGACATCCTCTCCTATATTTGGTGTAGCAACTTTTTACATTTAGCCATTTGGGTAAGTGTACAGGATATCCCATTGTAATTTTAGTTTGCATTCCCTTAATGGCTAGTGATATTGAACATCCTTTCCCAAGTTTATTTCCAATCTGTATATTCTCTTTAGTGAAGTGCTTTTTCATGTCTTTTGTACATTTTTTATTTAGATTATTTACTTTTGAGTTTTGGGAGTTCTTTATATATTCTAGATACTAGTCCTTTGTCAGATGCATAGTTTGCAAATATTTTATCCCACTCTGTGCCTTTTCATCCTCTGAACAGGGTCTTTCACAGAGCAAATGTGCTTAGTTTTGATGAAATCCAGTTTATTATTTTTCCTGTTATGGATTGCGCTTTTGGTGTCAAGACTAAAAATGCTTTGCAGAGCTCTAGGTCCAGAAGATTTTCTCCTAAATGTTTGATGATTTACATTTGAGTCCATGGTCTATGTGGTCCTTTTTTTTTTTTTTTTTTTTTTTTGAGACAGAATCTTACTCCCTCACCCAGGCTGGAGTGCAGTTGCATGATCTTGGCTTACTGCAACTTCTGCCTCCCTGATTCTAGTGCCTCATCCTCTGAAGTAGCTGGAATTACAGGTGCACACCATCACACCCAGCTAATTTTTGTATTTTTAGTAGAGACGGGGTTTCACCATGTTGGCCAGGCTGGTCTTGAACTCCTGACTTCAAGTGATCTACCCACCATAGCTTCTCAAAATGCTGGAATTATAGGCATGAGCCACTACACCTTGTCATAATTTTTGTATATAATGTAAAACTTAGTTCAAGATTCATTTTCTTGCCTATGAATATCTGATTACTCCAGAACCATTTGTTGAAAAGCCATTTTTCCTCCATTGAATTGCATCAGCACTTTATAAAAAAACCAACTGGGCATATTAGTTGGTGACAAATTCTCTTAGTTTTCCTTCCTTTCAGAATTTTCTGATTTCCCCCAGCATTCTTGAAGGATATTTTCATTGGATATGGGATTCTGAGTTGATAGTTTTTTTTTTAACAGTTGAAAAATGCTGTGTCACTTCTTTCTGCTTTCTGTTGTCTAATGAGAAATCAGCTGTCATTCAAATTATTTTTTCTATGTAAGTAACAAATTGTTTTCCTCTGGCTGCTTTCAAATAATTTTTTTGTTTTGTTTTCAGAAGTTTGACTATAATGTGTCTTGGTGTGAACTTCTTTTATTATTATTATTATTATACTTTAAGTTCTAGGGTACATGTGCACAACGTGCAGGTTTGTTACATATGTATACATGTGCCATGTTGGTGTGCTGCACCCATCAGCTTGTCATTTACATCAGGTATAACTCCCAATGCCATCCCTCCCCCCTCCCCCCTCCCCCCTCCCCACAATAGGCCCCAGTGTGTGATGTTCCCCTTCCCGTGTCCAAGTGATCTCATTGTTCAGTTCCCACCTGTGAGTGAGAATATGCGATGTTTGGTTTTCTGTTCTTGCGATAGTTTGCTGAGAATGATGGTTTCCAGCTGTATCCATGTCCCTACAAAGGACACAAACTCATCCTTTTTTATGGCTGCATAGTATTCCATGGTGTATATGTGCCACATTTTCTTAATCCAGTCTGTCAGTGACGAACATTTGGGTTGATTCCAAGTCTTTGCTATTGTGAATAGTGCTGCAATAAACATATGTGTGCATGTGTCTTTATAGCAGCATGATTTATAATCCTTTGGGCATATACCCAGTAATGGGGTGGCTGGGTCATATGGTATTTCTAGTTCTAGATCCTTGAGGAATCGCCATACTGTTTTCCACAATGGTTGAACTAGTTTACAATCCCACCAGCAGTGTAAAAGTGTTCCTATTTCTCCACATCCTCTCCAGCACCTGTTGTTTCCTGACTTTTTAATGATTGCCATTCTAACTGGTGTGAGATGGTATCTCATTGTGGTTTTGATTTGCATTTCTCTGATGGCCAGTGATGATGAGCATTTTTTCATGTATCTGTTGACTGTATGAATGCCTTCTTTTTTTTTTTTTTTTTTTTTTGAGACGGAGTCTTGCTCTGTGGCCCAGGCTGGAGTGCAGTGGCCGGATCTCAGCTCACTGCACGCTCCGCCCCCCGGGTTTACGCCATTCTCCTGCCTCAGCCTCCCGAGTAGCTGGGACTACAGGCGCCCGCCACCTCGCCCGGCTAGTTTTTTGTTTTTTTTTTTAGTAGAGACAGGGTTTCACCGTGTTAGCCAGGATGGTCTCGATCTCCTGACCTCGTGATCCGCCCGTCTCAGCCTCCCAAAGTGCTGGGATTACAGGCCTGAGCCACTGCACCTGGCCACATGTCTTCTTTTGAGAAGTGTCTGTTCATATCCTTTGCCCACTTTTTGATGGGGTTGTTTGTTTTTTTCTTGTAAATTTGTTTGAGTTCTTTGTAGGTTCTGGATATTAGCCCTTTGTCAGATGAGTGGATTGCAAAAATTTGCTCCCATTCTGTAGGTTGCCTGTTCACTCTGATGGTAGTTTCTTTTGCTGTGCAGAAGCTCTTTAGTTTTAATTAGATCCCATTTGTCAATTTTGGCTTTTGTTGCCGTTGTTTTTGGTGTTTTAGACTTGAAGTCCTTGCCCATGCCTATGTCCTGAATGGTATTACCTAGGTTTTCTTCTAGGGTTTTTATGGTATTAGGTCTAACATTGAAGTCTCTAATCCATCTTGAATTAATTTTCGTATAAGGAGTAAGGAAAGGATCCAGTTTCAGCTTTCTACTTATGGCTAGCCAATTTTCCCAGGACCATTTATTAAATAGGGAATCCTTTCCCCATTTCTTGTTTTTGTCAGGTTTGTCAAAGATCAGATGGCTGTAGATGTGTGGTATTATTTCTGAGGGCTCTGTTCTGTTCCATTGGTCTATATCTCTGTTTTGGTACCAGTACCATGCTGTTTTGATTACTGTAGACTTGTAGTATAGTTTGAAGTCAGGTAGCGTGATGCCTCCAGCTTTGTTCTTTTGACTTAGGATTGTCTTGGCAATGCTTTTTTGGTTCTATGTGAACTTTAAAGCAGTTTTTTCCAATTCTGTGAAGAAAGTCATTGGTAGCTTGATGGGGATGGCATTCAATTTATAAGTTACCTTGGGCAGTATGGCCATTTTCATGATATTGATTTTTCCTGTCCATGATCATGGAATGTTCTTCCATTTGTTTGTGTCCTCTTTTATTTCACTGAGCAGTGGTTTGTAGTTCTCCTTGAAGAGGTCCTTTACATCCCTTGTAAGTTGGATTCCTAGGTATTTTATTCTCTTTGAAGCTATTGTGAATGGGAGTTCATTCATGATTTGGCTCTCTGTTTGTCTGTTACTGGTGTATAAGAATGCTTATGATTTTTGCACATTGATTTTGTATCCTGAGACTTTGCTGAAGTTGCTTATCAGCTTAAGGAGATTTTGGGCTGAGATGATGGGGTTTTCTAAATATACAGTCATGTAATCTGCAAACAGGGACAATTTGACTTCTTCTTTTCCTAACTGAATACCTTTGATTTCTTTCTCTTGGCTGATTGCTGTGGCCAGAACTTCCAACACTATGTTGAATAGGAGTGGTGAGAGAGGGCATCCCTGTCTTGTGCCAGTTTTCAAAGGGAATGCTTCCAGTTTTTGCCCATTCAGTATTATATTGGCTGTGGGTTTGTCATAAATAGCTCTTATTATTTTGAGACATGTTCCATCAATACCGAATTTATTGAGCGTTTTTAGCATGAAGGGCTGTTGAATTTTGTCTAAGGCCTTTTCTGCATCTATTAAGATAATCATGTGGTTTTTGTCTTTGGTTCTGTTTATATGCTGGATTACATTTATTGATTTGCATATGTTGAACCAGGCTTGCATCCCAGGGATGAAGCCCACTTGATCATGGTGGATAAGCTTTTTGATGTGCTGCTGGATTCGGTTTGCCAGTATTTTATTGGAGAGTTCTGCATCGACGTTCATCAGGGATATTGGTCTAAAATTATCTTGTTTTGTTGTGTCTCTGCCAGGCGTTTTTGTATCAGGATGATGTTGGCCTCATAAAATGAGTTAGGGAGGATTCCTTCTTTTTCTGTTGATTGGAATAGTTTCAGAAGGAATGGTACCAGCTCCTCCTTGTACCTCTGGTAGAATTCGGCTGTGAATCCGTCTGGTCCTGGACTTTTTTTAGTTGGTAGGCTATTAATTATTGCCTCAATTTCAGAGTCTGCTATTGGTCTATTCAGGGATTCAACTTCTTCCTGGTTTAGTCTTGAGAGAATGTAAGTGTCCAGGAAATTATCTATTTCTTCTAGGTTTTCTAGTTTATTTGCATAGAGGTGTTTATAGTATTCTCTGATGGTAGTTTGTATTTCTTTGGGGTAAGTGGTGATATCCCCTTTGTAATTTTTTATTGCGTCTATTTGATTCTTCTCTCTTTTTTTCTTTGTTAGTCTTGCTAGTGGTCTATCAATTTTGTTGATCTTTTCAAAAAACCAGCTCCTGGATTCACTGATTTTTTGGAGGGTTTTTTGTGTCTCTATCTCCTTCAGTTCTACTCTGATCTTAGTTATTTCTTGCCTTCTGCTAGCTTTTGAATGTGTTTGCTCTTGCTTCTCTAGTTCTTTTAATTGTGATGTTAGGGTGTCAATTTTAGATCTTTCCAGCTTTCTCTTGTGGGCATTTAGTGCTATAAATTTCCCTCTACACACTGCTTTAAATGTGTCCCAGAGATTCTGGTATGTTGTGTCTTTGTTCTCATTGGTTTCAAAGAACATCTTGATTTCTGCCTTCATTTCGTTATATACCCAGTTGTCGTTCAGGAGCAAGTTGTTCAGTTTCCATGTAGTTGAGCAATTTTGATTGAGTTTCTTAGTCCTGAGTTCTAGTTTGATTGCACTGTGGTCTGAAAGACAGTTTGTTATAATTTCTGTTCTTTTACATTTGCTGAGGAGTGCTTTACTTCCAACTATGTGGTCAATTTTGGAATAAGTGCGATGTGGTGCTGAGAAGAATGTATATTCTGTTGATTTGGGGTGGAGAGTTCTGTAGATGTCTATTAGGTCCACTTGGTGCAGAGTTGAGTTCAATTCCTGGATATCCTTGTTGACTTTCTGTCTTGTTGATCTGTCTAATGTTGACAGTGGGGTGTCGAAGTCTCCCATTATTTTTGTATGGGAGTCTAAGTCTCTTTGTAAGTCTCTAAGGACTTGCTTTATGAATCTGGGTGCTCCTGTATTGGGTGCATATATATTTAGGATAGTTAGCTCTTCCTGATGAATTGATCCCTTTACCATTATGTAATGGCCTTCTTTGTCTCTTTTGATCTTTGATGGTTTAAAGTCTGTTTTATCAGAGAGTAGGATTGCAACTCCTGCTTTTTTTGTTTTCCATTTGCTTGGTAGATCTTCCTCCATCCCTTTATTTTGAGCCTATGTGTGTGTCTGCATGTGAGATGGGTCTCCTGAATACAGCAAACTGATGGGTCTTGACTCTTTATCCAATTTGCCAGTCTGTGTCTTTTAATTGGACCATTTAGTCCATTTACATTTAAGGTTAATATTGTTATATGTGAACTTGATCCTGTCATTGTGATATTAGCTGGTTATTTTGCTCGTTAGTTGATGCAGTTTCTACCTAGCATCGATGGTCTTTACATTTTGGCATGTTTTTGCAATGGCTAGTACTGGTTGTTCCTTTCCATATTTAGTGCTTCCTTCAGGGTCTCTTGTAGGACAGGCCTGGTGGTAACAACATCTCTAAGCATTTGCTTGTCTGTAAAGGATTTTATTTCTCCTTCACTTGTGAAACTTAGTTTGACTGGATATGAAATTCTGGGTTGAAAATTCTTTTCTTTTCTTTTCTTTTTTTTTTTTTTGAGACGGAGTCTCGCTCTGTCGCCCAGGCTGGAGTGCAGTGGCCAGATCTCAGCTCACTGCAAGCTCCGCCTCCCGGGTTCACACCATTCTCCTGCCTCAGCCTCTGGAGTAGCTGGGACTACAGGCACCCGCCATCTCGCCCGGCTAGTTTTTTGTTTTTGTATTTTTTAGTAGAGATGGGGTTTCACCGTGTTAGCCAGGATGGTCTCGATCTCCTGACCTTGTGATCCGCCCGTCTCGGCCTCCCAAAGTGCTGGGATTACAGACTTGAGCCACCGCGCCCGGCGAAAATTCTTTTCTCTAAGAATGTTGAATATTGGCCCCCACTCTTCTGGCTTGTAGAATTTCTGCCGAGAGATCTGTGTTAGTCTGATGGGCTTCCCTTTGTGGGTAACCTGACCTTTCTCTCTGGCTGCCCTTAACATTTTTTCCTTCATTTCAACTTTGGTGAATCTGACAGTTATGTGTCTTGGAGTTGCTCTTCTCGAGGAGTATCTTTGTGGCATTCTCTGTATTTCCCGAATTTGAATGTTGGCCTGCCTTTCTAGGTTGGGGAATTTCTCCTGGATGATATCCTGAAGAGTATTTTCCAGCTTGGTTCCATTTTCCCCCTCACTTTCAGGCACACCAATCAGACGTAGATTTGGTCTTTTCACATAATCCCATATTTCTTGGAGGCTTTGTTCATTTCTTTTTCCTCTTTTTTCTCTAGACTTCTCTTCTCACTTCATTTCATTCATTTGATCTTCAATCATTGATACTCTTTATTCCAGTTGATCGAGTCGGTTACTGAAGGTTGTGCATTTGTCACGTAATTCTTGTGTCATGGTTTTCATCTCTGTCAGTTCGTTTATGGCCTTTTCTGTGTTGATTATTCTAGTTATCCATTCTTCCATTCTTTTTTCAAGATTTTTAGTTTCTTTGCACTGGGTACGTAGTTCCTCCTTTAGCTCTGAGAAGTTTGATTGACCGAAGCCTTCTTTTCTCAACTCGTCACAGTCATTCTCTGTCCAGCTTTGATCCATTGCTGATCATGAGCTGCGTTCCTTTGGAGGGGGAGATGTGCTCTGATTTTTTGAATTTCCAGCTTTTCTGCCCTGCTTTTTCCCCATCTTTGTGGTTTTATCTGCCTTTGGTCTTTGATGATGGTGACGTACCAATGGGGTTTTGGTGTGGGTGTCCTTTCTGTTTGTTAGTTTTCCTTCTAACAGTCAGGACCCTCAGCTGCAGGTCTGTTGGAGTTTGCTTGAGGTCCACTCCAGACCCTGTTTGCCTGGGTATCAGCAGCGGAGGCTGCAGAAGATAGAATATTGCTGAACAGCGAGTGTTGCTGTCTGATTCTTGCTCTGGAAACGTCATCTCAGAGGTGTGCCCAGCCATGTGAGGTGTGAGGTGTCGGTCTGCACTTAGTGGGGGATGTCTCCCAGTTAGGTTACTCAAGGGTCAGGGACCCACTTGAGCATGCAGTCTGTCCGTTCTCAGATCTCAATCTCCATGCTGGGAGACGCACTGCTCTCTTCAAAGCTGTCAGACAGGGTCTTTTACATCTGCAGACGTTTTTGCTGCTTTTTGTTTAGCTATGCCCTATCCCCAGAGGTGGAGTCTACAGAGGCAGGCAGGCCTCCTTGAGCTGCGGTGGGCTCCACTCAGTTCGAGCTTCCTGGAGGCTTGTTTACCTACTTTAGCCTCAGCAATGGCGGGCGCCCCTCCCCTAGCCTCTCTGCTGCCTTGCAGTTAGATCTCAGACTGCTGTGCTAGCAATGAGGGAGGCTCCGTGGGCGTGAGACCCTCCGGGCCAGGTGTGGGATATAATCTCCTGGTGTGCCGTTTGCTAAGACCCTTGGCAAAGCGCAGTATTAGGGTGGGAGTTACCCGATTTTCCAGGTGTTGGGTGTCTCAATTTCCCTTGGCTAGGAAAAGGGATTCCCTGCCCCCTTGCGCTTCCCAGGTGAGGCAATGCCTTGCCCTGCTTCAGCTGTGGCTGGTCGGGCTGCACCAGCTAACCAGCACCGATTATCCGGCACTCCACAGTGAGATGAACCCAGTACCTCAGTTGAAAATGCAGAAATCACCCGTCTTCTGTGTCGCTCGCGCTGGAAGCTGGAGGCTGGAGCTGTTCCTCTTTGGCCATCTTGCTCCAGAAAACCCAGTGTGAACTTCTTTGGGTTTATCCTGATTGGAATTCTTTCTCTCAGCTTCTTGAATCTATTGTTTTATGCATTTTGCCAAGTAGGAATGTTTTCTTTGAATATTTATTCATTTGATTATTTATTTATTAATGTATTTTTTTGAAACAGTGTCTTACTCTGTTACCCAGGCTGGAGTACAGTGGCAGAATCATGACTCACTGCAACCTAGACCTTCCAGGCTCGAGCGTTCCTCCCACTTCTGCCCCCAGAGTAGCTGGGACCACAGTGTGCACCACCACACTCAATTTGTGTTTTGTTTTTGAGTGGGAGTCTTGCTCTTTCGCCAGGATGGAGTGCAGTGGCACGATCTCGGCTCACTGCAACCGCTGCCTCCCGGATTCCAGTGATTCTCCTGCCTCAGCCTCCTGTGCAGCTGGGATTACAGGCGCCTGCCACCACGCCCAGCTCATTTTTGTATTTTTGGTAGAGATGGGGTTTCACCAAGTTGGCCAGGATGGTCTTGATCTCTTGACCTTGTGGTCTGCCCACCTCGGCCTCCCAAAGTCCTGGAATTACAGGTGTGAGCCACTGTGCCCAGCCCCCACACTCAGTTAATCTTTGTGTTTTTTGTAGAGATGGCATCTTACTGTGTTGTCCAGGATGGTCTCAAACTCCTGGGCTCAAGCAATCCTTCTGCCTCTGCCTCCCAAAATGCTGGGATTACAGGGGTGAGCTACCACGCCCCACTCTGATCCTTTATTAATAGCCTCACAGGTCCCTGAGGTTGTTTTTATTGTTTGTTTCTTTTTTTCTTCTTCTCCTTTTTTTTTTCAAGATGGAGTCTCGCTCTGTTGCCCAGGCTGGAGTGCAGTGGTGTGATCTTGGCTCACTGCAAACTCCGCCTCCCGGGTTCACGTCATTCTCTTGCTTCAACCTCCGCAGTGGTTGGGACTACAGGCGCCCACCACCATGCTCGGCTAATTTTGTTTTTGTATTCTTAGTAGAGATGGGGTTTCACTGTGTTAGCCAGGGATGGTCTCGATCTCCTGACCTCATGATCTGCCCGCCTTGGCCTCCCAAAGTGCTGGGATTACAGATATGAGCCACTGCGCCTGGGCTCTTTTCTTTTCTTTCTTGTTTACTTTTACCAGTCCATTTTCTTTCTGTTGTTCAGATTGGGTAATTTCTGTTGTCCTGTCTTCCAGTTCACTGCTTGTGTTGTCCTCTTTTACACTTTTGAGCCCATTCACTGAGCTTTTTATTTCAGTTGTTATATTTTCTACTTCTAAAATTTCTATCTGATTCTTCCTTTTATCTCCTATTTCTATGCTGAGACTCTATTTTTTATTTTTTGAAGCGTGTTCATACCTGTATTTTTTATTTTTTTTTGAGATGGAGTCTCACTCTGTCACCCAGGCTGAAGTGCAGTGGCACGATCTTGGTGCACTGCAACCTCTGCCTCTCAGATTCAAGAGATTCTCCTGCCTCAGCCTCCCGGGTAGATGGAATTACAGGCATGCACCACCACACCCAGCTAATTTTTGTCCTTTTGTAGAGATGGGGTTTCACCATGTTGCCCAGGCTGGTCTCGAACTCCTGGACTCAAGCAATCCACCTGCCTTGGCCTCTTTAAGTGCTGAGATTATAGGCATGAGCCACTGTGCCTGGCCTGCATCGCATTCCTCTGTGAATTTTAGAAACAGCAATCAATTTCAACAAGAAAATTGCTGGAATTTTTATTGTGATTACAGTGAATCTATAGATTAATTTGGGAGGAATTGACATATTTAAAATGTTGAGTCTTCTGATTCATGACCATGGTATGGCTCTTCATTTATTTAGATCATCTTTAATTTCTCTCAGAAATGTTTTTTCATTATTAATATATGATTTTGCATGTAGCTTTTGTTAGATTATTTTCTCTATGTATTTTATATTTTGGATGCTATTATAACTGGGTTTTAAGAAATTTTAATTCTCAATTGTTTATTGCTATTATACAGCAATATAATTGATTTTAATACAGTGATCTTGCATCCTTCAACCTTGTTAAGCTGTAATAGTTTTTGGATGATCCCACAGGATTTTACACACAATCCTGATATTTGAAAATACAGTTTTATTTCTTTCTTCCCAGCCTTGCATTCCTGGGAGTAAATGCTATGGATAATGTTGTATATATTTACATATTATTTTCAATGTGATACGATTTTGTTAATAATATTTGCATCTGTGTTTATGAGGGTGTTAATCTGTGTCATCTTTACCTGTTTTTGTTTGCTTGTTTTTGAGATGGAGTCTTGCTCTGTTGCCCAGGCTAGAGTGCAGTGGCACAATCTTGGCTCACTGCAACCTCTGCCTCCTAGGTTCAAGTGATTTCCCTGCCTCAGCCTCCTGAGTAGCTGGAATTACAGGTGCTTGCCACCACTCCTGACCTCCACATTATCCATAGCATTTACTCCCAGGAATGCAAGATTGGAAAGAAAGAAATAAAACTGTATTTTCTTTTTTTTCTTTTTTTTTTTTTTTGAGACAGAGTCTCACTCTGTCACCCGGGCTGGAGTGCAGTGGCCAGATCTCAGCTCACTGCAAGCTCCGCCTCCCAGGTTCATGCCATTCTCCTGCCTCAGCCTCCCGAGTAGCTGGGACTACAGGCGCCCGCCACCTCGCCCGGCTAGTTTTTTGTATTTTTTAGTAGAGACGGGGTTTCACAGTGTTAGCCAGGATGGTCTCCGTCTCCTGACCTCATGATCCGCCCGTCTCGGCCTCCCAAAGTGCTGGGATTACAGGCTTGAGCCACCACGCCCGGCAAAACTGTATTTTCAAATAACAGGATTGTGTGTAAAATCCTGTGGGATCATCCAAAACTACTACAGCTTAACAAGGTTGAAGGATGCAAGATCACTGTATTAAAATCAATTATATTGCTATAATAAACAATTGAGAATTAAAATTTTTAAAACCCAGTTATAATAGCATCCAAAATATAAAATACATAGAGAAAAAAATCGAACAAAAGCTACATGCCTCAGCCTCCCAAAGTGCTGGGATTACAGGTGTGAGCCATCATGCCCAGCCCATCTATCTCATTTCTTAGGTCTAGTAATAATTCTTTTATACACTGGGAGCTTAAGCATTAAGGTGCATATGTATTTAGAATTGCGATATTTTCCTGTTGAACTGATCTTTTATCATTATGTAATGTCCCTTTTTGTCTTTTTTAACTGTTGTTGCTTTAAAGTCTGTTTGTGTGATATAGGAATAGCTACTCGGCAAGGCGTGGTGGCTCACGCCTGTAATCCCAGCACTTTGGGAGGCCGAGGCGGACAGATCACGAGGTCAGGAGATCAAGACCATCCTGGCCAACCTTGTGAAACCCTGTCTCTACTAAAAATACAAAAATTAGCTGGGTGTGATGGCGCACCTGTATTCCCAGCTACTCGGGAGACTGAGGCAGGAGAATCACTTGAACTCGGGAGGCAGAGCTTACAGTGAGCTGAGATTATGCCACTGCACTCTAACCTGGGCAACAGTGTGAGACTCTGTCTCAAAAAAAAAAAAAAAAACAAATCTTTCCCTTCATCTTGACATTAGATAATCTTATGACTGTGTGCCTAGGTGATTATCTTTTTGCAATGAATTTTTCAGGCCTCTTTGAACTTCTTGTATTTAGATGTCTAGGTCTCTGGCAAGGGCAAGGAACTTTCCCTTAATTATTTCCTCAAATAAGCTTTCCAAATGTTTAGATTTCTCTTCTTCCTCAGGAACACCAGTTATTCTTAGGTTTGACTGTTTAACATAATCCCAAATTTCTTGGAAACTTTGTTCATTTTAAAAAATTCTTTTTGGCCGGGTGTAGTGGCTCATGTCTGTAATCCCAGCACTTTGGGAGGCTGAGGCATGCGGATCACGAGGTCAGGAGATTGAGACCATCCTGGCTAACACGGTGAAACCCTGTCTCTACTAAAAATACAAAAAATTAGCCGGGTGTAGTGGTAGGCGCCTATAGTCCCAGCTACTTGGGAGGTTGAGGCAGGAGAATGTCATGAACCCAGGAGGCAGAGCTTGCAGTGAGCTGAGATCATGCCACTGCATTCCATCCAGCCTGGATGACAGAGCGAGACTCCATCTCAAAAAGGAAAAATTCTTTTCTATTTGTCTTTGTCTGATCGAGTTACTTCCAATGCTTTGTCTTCAAGCTCTGAAGTTCTTTCTCCTACCTGTTGGAGATAAATGCTTGGTGCTGCTACTTTCCCAAATAAGGAAGGGAAGGGAAAAGTGAGTTACAGTAGTGGGACCTGCGGTTTCCAAGGGAGGAATGGGTGAAGAGCGGGTAACCAGGGGAACAGATGTGAGTTATTGATTAGGACTGACAGGAAGGTTGTTTACAGTTACAGTAAGTAGGGGCAAGGAGGCATAGAGAACAAGAAAGTTGAGTTTGAGAACAAAGAACAAGGAAGCTAACAGGCTAAATCTTTGAAGAAGAATTTTATTGTATCCTACAATTTCCCCCTTTTAATTTTTATAGTTCTTCCTCTTCAAACCTTTTTAACATGTCTTGGCTTTGCTGTTTGACTTGATCATCTAAAAGGGAAAACTTATGTGAATAAGGTGAAGGAGAGCTAAAGGGAGGTTTTAGTAAGTGCTGTTTCTATAAGCCTTTGTACTAGCCCATGGATGCATGTTATGACAAAACACCCAACAAGAATGAGTACAACTATTACGACTGCAAGAGAAGTAAGAATTGAGGCTATGATTCCTTTCCATTTACCAAACCACCTGTCTAGCCATCCTGAAAAAGGGTTATTGACTCCAGAATTTTTAGCGAATTCATTAGATAAAATGGTAAGTTCTTGTAAGGCTTTTGTTATGCTCCCATCTGGGGCAGTATTGTTTGGGATTAAGGCACAACTCTGAGTTTTAATCATAACACAAACTCCACCTTTTTCAGCTGATATCATGCCTAGGCTAAAAAATTAGCCATTCTGTTGGCCATCTGGCTGGTCGGCCCTAATTGCTCAGCTATTCCTTTGATAGCATCCTAGTGTAATTAATAAACTGCTGTTGGTTATAATAGATGTAATTTATCCAGTCTACGTTTTTATTAATAGTTACCCATGGAAATATTGATTCAAATCCTGCAGCTATTTGGTCCCGGGCTTTGAATTTATCAGGTACTACTCCCCATGGGACTCCAATTGCATCTAAATAAACTTGAGAGTAAAAAAAACCATAAGGGCCTTCTCTTATTTTACGGTGTTGTGGTTTTTTTTCTGGTTGATGAAATGCCAGGGTGAAAGTGATAACCAACTGGACAAGAGCACAAGTACCACTCCAGTTACTTGGCAGCGTGTCCAGTAAGGGTCCACCACAGTACCACCATACATCTGCTTGAGGATGAGTAAGGGCAGACTGATGGGTAAGCTCTTGGAAAGGCTTAAGCTCACTGCATCCTGTTAAGCTTCCAAGGAACACCAAGTTTTCCCCTTGTCAGGAGAGACATGAGGTGACATTGATGTTGGGAGACAGAAGCAGGATGGCCCTCTGATTCTTCATTTTGAGGTGCTGGATTGGGTTTTTCCCTAGTTGTCTTCAAGGGAAAGAAGAGGACAGGTGCCTGCCTCCAACAAAGAGCATAGACCTGTTCTTCTTGAGAAACCGGACTTTTATAATTTACATATTGAATTAGAAGTTGACGGCCGGGCGCGGTGGCTCATGCCTGTAATCCCAGCACTTTGGGAGGCTGAGGCAGGTAGATCACGAGGTCAGGAGATTGAGACCATCCTGGCTAACACGGTGAAACCCTGTCTCTACTAAAAAATACAAAAAATTAGCCGGGTGTGGTGGGGGGTGCCTGTAGTCCCAGCTACTTGGGAGGCTGAGGCAGGAGAATGGCGTGAACCTGGAGGCAGAGCTTGCAGTGAGATGAGATTGTGCCACTGCACTCCAGCCTGGACAACAGAGCAAGACTCCGTTTCAAAAAAAAAAAAAAAAAAAAATTGACACATCACATCCTTGTTTGACCCAAACTTTGGCCAGAAGATTGAGGGTTTGAGGATGGGGTCCCTGAGTCCAAATAAAACAGCAGTGTTTTTTCATTTGTTGCTTTTTCTTTTTTCTTTTCTTTTTTTTTTTTTTTTTCTTTGAGACTGAGTCTTGTTCTGTCACCTAGGCTGGAGTGCAGTGGCGCAATTTCGGCTCACTGCAAGCTCCGCCTCCTGGGTTCACGCCATTCTCCTGCCTCAGCCTCCCGTGTAGCTGGGACTACAGGCACCCACCACCACGCCTGGCTAATTTTTTGTGTTATTAGTAGAGATGGGGTTTCACCGTGTTAACCAGGATGGTCTCGATCTCCTGACCTCATGATCTGCCTGCCTTGGCCTCCCAACGTGCTGGGATTGCAGGCCTGAGCCACTGCGCCCAGCCTGCTTTTTCTTAGGTTTAGTTCTTTCATTATCTTTCCAATATTTTAACATGAGACCTAGGGGACTAACAGCGGGATTATCTTTATTGCTGTCTTTATCCTTTTTACTCCCTGTCTTGCTTGGGGTATTTCCTATGTTGGGTCCTAGTTAGGGCCCCTTGTACTAGAGATTTATTGCCTATCCTTTTCTGGATGCTTGCTGAGGCTCAATCCCTTGTATTAGAGATTTCTTGCGTCTGCTTTTCTGGAGGCTTATTGAGATTCAATCCCTCATACTAGAGATTTATATCATTTAGCCCCACCTGCTGGAGGCTCCTTGCATCCTTCTTTTGCTTCGTCCACTCTGGTAGCTTCCCCGAGGGGAATTTAGATCCCTCTTAGCATTGGCATGCCAGTATAAACCCCACAGCAGGATCCATCCTAAGCTGTATGAGATGACCATGGAACTGCAGATAGGACCCACTCACTCCACACAGCAGTAGTACTTAGTACTATTCACACAAGCAGCACCGCAAGCAGGAATGCGTGTGATCATTCACACACACTTTCAACCTCCAGAATATCCTGACCACCAAGAAAATGCTTTGTCGCCCCAGTGACGTTTCTTACCTTGGTCTGTGCACAAAATTACCTGGTCACTGTGGTGTTGCAAGCCTTTTTTTCCCCCACACTGCTGAGAGTCCAGGTTTATTTGTCATACTGGGTGGGTCCTGATCCCTCACCCTGAGGCCACTGCAACGAGTCAGTGGGACACGTCTCTTTATGAGAGGTGACCAGAGACCCCTTCCTCGGAGGAGAATGGGAATCCCAGATAAGCCGCAGATTTGTTGGAGATAAATGCTCGGTACTGCAACGTGAAACCAGCACTCAGACCAAAGTTTTCTCAGCAAGGCAATTTACTTTTGCAGAAGGGTGCTGCTTGTGTCAATCACGATTGCAAGAGTACACCAAACAAAGGAAAGCAAGGATTTTATTCCTAACGCAATCCCTACCTCTGTGTCACTCCTCCATGGGCTGGGGTTGGACCGCACCATCTAATATGACCCAATTGGCTATTTGTGAATACTTTCCCAAATAAGGAAGGGAAGGGAAATGTGAGTTACAGTGGTGGGACGTGCAGTTTCCAAGGGAGGAATGGGTGAAGAGCGGGTAACCAGGGGAACGGATGTGAGTTATTGATTAGGACTGACAGGAATGTTGTTTACAGTTACAGTACACAGGGGCAATGAGGCATAGAGAACAAGAAAGTTGAGTTTCAGAACAAAGAACAAAGAACAAGGAAGTTAACAGGCTAAACCTTTGAAGAGGAATTTTACTGTATCCTACATACTTGTTCTAGTCTGTCGTTGACACTTTCCAGTGCATTTTGTATCTCTCTAAGTGTGTCTTCCGTTTCCAGAAATTGTGATTTTTTTTCTTATAATATCTATTTCTTTGGAGAATTTTTCATCCATAGCCTATATTTTTTGTTTTTCTTTTCTTTTCTTTCTTTCTTTCTTTTTTTTTTTTTGAGACAGGGTCTCACTCTGTCGCCCAGAGTGCAGTGGTGTAATCTCAGCTCATTGCAACCTCTGGCTTCTGGGTTCAAGCAATCCTCCTGCCTCAGCCTCCCAAGTAGCTGGTATTATAGGCATGCACCACCATGCCTGGCTAATTTTTGTATTTTTAGTAGAGATGGGGCTTCACTATGTTGGCCAGGCTGGTCTCAAACTCCTGACCTCAAGTGATCAGCCCACCTCAGCCTTCCAAAGTGCTGGGTTTACAGGTATGAGCCACTGTGCCCGGCCAATCCATAGCCTTTATTGTGTTTTAAATTTCTTTGAGTTTGTTTTCACTTTTCTCTGGTATCTCCTTGAGTAGTTTAATAATCAACCATCTGAATTGTTTATCTGGCAATTCAGAGATGTCTTCTTGATTTCATTCATTTCTGGGGAGCTAGTGTGGTCTTTTGGGGGTGTTATAGAACCTTGTTTTGTCAAGTTTTCTGATTGCTTCTCACTTGGGTAGACTATTTCAGGGGAGAAATCTGGAACTCAGGGGCTACTGTTCAGATTCTTTTGCCCCACAGAGTGACCCCGACCCCTTGGTGTGATGGGTTCCGACTTCCCCTAGGGGTGGAGCTTCCTGGGAGCCAGACTGCAGTGATTGCTATTGCTCTTCTGGGTCCAGCCACCCAGTGGGGCTACCAGATTCCAGGCTAGTGCTAAGGAATGTCTGCAAAGAGTCCTGTGATGTGATCCGTCTTTAGGTCTCCCAGCCATGGATACCAGCACCTGCTCTGGTGGAGGTGGGAGGGGAGTAAAGTAGACTGTGAGTGTGAGAGTCCTTGCTTGTAGTTTTGTTTACTGTGCTGGCTTTCTTAAATGCTGGTTATGCTAGCAGTGAAGTTGTCACGTGGGCAGACTCAGGCGCTCTGGTTAGCCAGGATGTTGCAGGCAGTGGAATTAGCTGTTGTTTTCGCCTTCCCTGGGGCAGGGTTATTCTGCTGTGAGTTGATGTAATGTCCTGACTTGGTTGACCTCCAGCCAGGAGGTGGCTCTTTCAAGAGAACACCAGCTGCAATAGGATTTCTCAGGTGATGGACAGGGCCATAAAGCTCTCAAGAGTTTATGGCTTTTGTGATCAGCTACCAGGGCGGGTAGAGAAATACCGTCAGGTTGGGGCAGGGTTAGGTGTGTCTGAGCTCAGACTTTTTCCAGGAATCTTTCTGTTACTGATTTCTAATTTTTAATTCCACAGTGGTTGAAGGACATACTTGAAATAAATTTAAAATCTATTGAGATTTGTTCCGCGGTCCAGAATATGGCCTATCTTGGTGAATGTTTCATGTGTATGTGAAACTGAGGCATCCATCCCTCAGTTTCAACCACCTGTAGATTTGTAATTATTGTTTCATTTACAGAAATTTGGAGGAAGGTAGAAGTTATTGTCTTGAACCATAAGATGTCTGTTTGAAGTCTTTGAGTTCCTCAGTGGTAGGCTCTATGTCCTGTTTACCTTTGTCCCTCTCAGCATAGTGCTTGGACCAAAATGGAAGCTCAGCAGACACTGGTTGAATGAATGAATAGATGACATTCAATTGTTAGGCGGTGTTCTTGTTTTTGATTTAGAAAATATGCTTATTGTATTATGCAGTAAGACTGAGTCTTGGCTGGGTGCAGTGGCGGCTTATGCCTGTAATCTCAATACTTTGAGGCCGAGGCAGGTAGATCACTTGAGGCCAGGAGTTTGAGACCAGCCTGGCCAACGTGACAAGACCCTGTCTCTACTAAAAATACAAAAAAATTAGCTGGGCGTGGTGATGCACACCTGTAATCCCAGCTACTTGGTAACCTGAGGCATGAGAATCTCTTGAACCCGAGAGGCAGAGGTTGCAGTGAGCCACGATCATGCCACTGTACTCCAGTCTGGGCTACAGATCAGGACTCAGTCTTAAAGGAAAAAAAAAGACGAGTCTTACACACCTTTGCGTCTTTGTGTCTCTATGAGACTTCACACAGAGCTTGGCATATTGTAGCTGCTCAGTCAGTACTGTTTGTGCTGAATTGAACCAACGAGATACGTACAAAGGGGCTGTCTCTCACTACTGGGGATTTAAAGCCACCCTGAGGCATTTGACGGCTGTTCTGGCCAAGGTTGAAGAGGTTGTCCTGTCATAAAGTCCCCTTAAGACATGATGTCACACATAGACACCACTCTCCATGCAAAAGTGGGGGCCGGTGCACTGAACTCCCAGAGTTAGCTGGGCCCCAATGCTCCTCTTGGGTTTGGTCATAGAGCCCAAGAGGGGGTAGATAAGCTGCCTGACACTGATATGGTAAAAGGATTATCTGCAAATTTCTAGCGTCATCAAGGTTGGCCTCTTTGGTAAGTAGGCCTAAAAGGATGCCCTCAATAAACCACCAAGCAGGTGAAAATTATCTTTTTACCCCAAGCCTACCTTTTCTGCATCCTTTTCTACTTGGCATGCCCCTTCTACTCCTCTTCTCCTCTCCTTTAGGACTCATTCTCTCTCCTTTCCTCCTCTAAACCTCCTCCCAGAAAAAGACCTGATAACTTCACTTACACTGGGTTATAGATGACCAGCAAAGCTTACTATTGAATATATTGCTAGCAGAATTCTGAATAAGATACAGCAACTTTCAACTCTAATCAGGGCTTTAAGCACTAGGATGAACCACAGCCATGTAATCATTCATTTGGTTACTGAGCTCTTGCTGTTGCCCACGCATAAGGGCAGCTACTGGGGGTTTGACAGTGGACGGACCTAAAGTGGTCCCTCAGTCAGGGGACAGTACAGTATCCTAAGACAGTACAGTACCCACCCCACCTGAAGTCAGGTAGTCAGGGAAGCCTTCCTGAAAGCCATGGAGAAACACATTCTAGGTAGAGAACAGCACATGCAAAGGCCTAGAAGTGAGTGTCTGAGGTAGAAGTTCAGAGTCTTTGTCGTCAGCAGCAGGACATGGAGAAAAACGACATTGAGATTTAGGCAGAGAGAGACAGAGAGACAGGGACAGAGATAGAGACAGAGAGAGAGAGACAGAGACTGAGATGTAGAGACAGAGATAGAGACAGTTAGAGATAGAGACAGAGAAATAGAGAGGCAGAGACAGAAATAGAGACAGAGATAGAAAGAGACTGAGAGACAGAGAGAAAGGAGTGGGAGGCAGGAGGTAAACCAGAGCATGAGAGGTCAACCAACCAAGAGAAAAGGCGAGGTCGTTAAAGAAAGGGTCAGCTGGGGCCAGGTGCAGTGGCTCACACCTGTAATCCCAGCACTTTGGGAGGTCAAGGGGGGCGGATCACGAGGTCAGGAGATCGAGACTATCATGGCTAACGTATTAAAACCCCATCTCTACTAGTAAGTAAATAAAAAAAAAAATTAGCCAGGCCTCGTGGCAGGCCACCTGTAGTCCCAGCTGCTTGGGAGGCTGAGGCAGGAGAATGGCATGAACCCGGGAGGCGGAGCTTGCGGTGAGCGGAGATAACATCACTACACTCCAGCCTGGGTGACAGAGCAAGACTCCATCTCAAAAAAAAAAGAAAAAGAAAGAAAAAAAGAAAAGGGTCAGTTGGGTTGGGTGACTAGGAGTGTATTGGTGACCTCAGTGAGGGGGTTTCAGAGGCTTATGAGGGACAGATACAGGTTGAAGTGGATTGTGGAGTGTGGGAGAGGTAGAAAGCAGTAAATACACCCCCTGCCAACACCACTTTCAGGAGACTGGTGTGAAGGGTAGGGGGTCAGTTAGGGCAGTAGCTGGAGAAGGAATATGGGTTCAAGGGAAAAGGGCTTTTTTCTTTTTAATGGAAGAGATCAGCAATGTGTTTAGATGCTGATGGAAGGAGCCAGAAAAAAGGAAAAGGAGAATATTGAGGTGAGACAAGAGATCCCCAAATGCCCAGGTGAGAAGACCAGATGAAATGGGGCACAGGAGCAAGGCTAGCTTTGGAGAGGGGAGGGCAGCCTCCTCTTCTCCTCCCCTGGAAGAGGAAATGGCCCATGAGAAGCTGGTGAGTGAATGGGTTTGGTGGCAGAAAGGTAAGGAAATGCCCATCTGATGGTGCCTGTGTTCTCTGCTGAATGTGAGGAAGACAAGGTGGAGTTAGAAGTTAAAGAGAGAATCTAAGGGACGGGCACTGTGACTCACTTACACTTTAGGAGGGCAAGGCAGGAGGATTGGTGGAGCCCAGGAGTTCAAAACCAGCCTGGGCAACATAGTGAGACCCTGTCTCTACAAAAAAAAAATTAAAAAGTAGCTGGGTGTGGTGGTGCGTGCCTGTGGTCCCAGCTACTCAGGAAGCTGAGGTGGGAGGATCACTTGAGTGTGGGATGTTGAGGCTGCGGTGAGCAGTGATCACTCCACTGCACTCCAGCCTGAGTGACACAGCAAGACTCTGTCTTAGAAAAAAAAAAAAAGTGGTTGGCCCCGGTGGCTCACACCTGCAATCCCAGCACTTTGGGAGGCCAAAGCAGGTGGATCACCTAAGGTCAGGAGTTTGAGACCAGCCTGGCCAACATAGTGAAACCCCGTCTCTACTAAAAATACCTTAAACCCAGGAGGTAGATGTTGCAGTGAGCCGAGATTGCGCTAGTACACTCCAGCCTGGGCAACAGAGACCCCACCTCAAAAAAAAAAAAAAATTCCTCCGTAGTCACCTGTAGTCAAACCTTCCTCCTACTCCCACACCCTGGCAATCAGTGAACAGTTTCCTGTTCCTGTAGTTTTGCCTTTGCAAGATTGTCATATAAATGGAAGATTGTCATATAAATGGAAATGTATGGTAGCCTTTTCAGTCTGGTTTATTTTACTTAGCACAAAGCATTTGAGATTCATCTAGTCATGTGTATCAGTAGTTTGTTCCTTTTATTGTTGAGTGGTGGTCCATTGTTTGGATGTGCCAGAACATTTGGGCTGTTTCTAGTTTGGGGCATAAAATCACTATTAATATTCATGTACAAGTTTCGTGTGAACATAGATTTTCCTTACACTTGAGTAAAGAGCTAGCAGTGGAATTTTTGGGTCATATAGTAAGTGTAAGTTTAATTTTGTAAGAAACTCAAACTTTTTCAAAGTGGCTGTCTCACCAGCAATAACCAAGAGGTTCCAGTTGTTCTACATCCTCTCCAGCATTTATTTTTGAAAACCATTCTAAAAGGCATATTTTGATTTTTATTAGATCAGTATCAAAGATTTATGTTATTAAACTGTGTAAACAGGCCACGCGTGAGAGTTCATGCCTATAATCTCTGCGCTTTGGGAGGCCAAGGCAGGAGGATCACTTGAGCTCAGAAGTTCCAGACCAGCCTGGTCAGCATAGTGTGACTCTGCACAAAAAAAAAAAAAAAAAAAAAAAAAAATCAGAAAAAAATCAGCTAGGTCAGGCGCAGTGGCTCATGCCTGTAATCCTAGCTACTTGAGAGGTCAGTGTGGGAGGATCAGTTTAGTCCAGGAGTTCGAGACCAGCCTGGACAACATTGGGAGACACTGTCTATTAAAAAAAATTAGCTGGGTGTGGTGGTGCCCTGTGATCCCAGCTACTAAGGAGGCTGAGGTGGGAGAGTCACTTACATGAGCACAGGATGTGGAGGCTGCAGTGAAACATGATCACGCCACTACACTCCAGCCTGGGTGACAGAGCAAGACTCCGTCTCAAAAAAAACTCCAGTCTGTGCAACAGAGCAAGACTTTCTCACAACAAAAAATGTAGACAGTAGTCCCAGTTAAGTCATGATTTTGGTTTTTCTTCTTCTCTTTCTTTAGTTTTCTGTGCATCTATTATATAATTAATTCATTCAGGTTTTCTGCCAAAAATAGAAATCTCTTTTGCAGTACATTTAGACAGATCAGGTCATTTGTCCATATGATCATTTTCATGGAGACATATCTCAGGAGCCCTCCATCTCCCTGATTCCATCTGGATGGGGCACCCTGGAGGTCTGCTGCCTAGCTGTCCTCCTGAGCTCCCCATTCACCCCTATCCTCAGGGGCTCTCCCTGCCTGTTGTGCTGGGTCCCATGTTACCTTCTTTTCCGTTTCTCCTTTTAGTAAAGTACAACCCCCAGTTGCTTCCTGAGGGGTAGTCTTGAGACATGTATCTGAAAAGATCTCAATTCACACTTGCATAGCATTTGGCTAGGTATAGAATTCTAGATTGGAAATATTTTCCCTCAGATTTTGAAGGTCTTCATTATCTTCTAGCTTCAAAGGTTGGTGTTGAGAAGTCTGATGAATGTTGAATTCCTAAAGCTCAGACTTTTTTGTTTGTGTCTCTGGAAGATTTTAGGTTCCGCTCTGTCCTCGGTGTTGTGAAATTTCTTGACAACAAAATCAGGGGCGAGTCCCCTTCATTCATTGTCCTGAACACTTGGTGTTTCCTTCTCTACTGGAAACTCATGTTCTTCATCTCTGAGAACTTGTCTTGACAAAAAAGAAATGTATTTATTTGACATCTCTCCCTACCTCCTAGTCTGTTGTCTCTGCTGCCTCTTTCAGAAACATCTAAACAACAGTGTAGCTGTTGGAGCTCCTGACCTGTTCTCTGTTCTTTCTGGAAAATATTTTTTTCAAGTTTCGCTTCTATACTTTGATTAGATTTTGCATTCCTATTATTATTTTATTTTTATTTTAAGGCAAGGTCTCTCTCTATTGCCCAGGCTGGAGTGCAGTGGCAGGATCATAGTTCACTGCAGCCTTCTTCCCAGACTCAAGTGATCCTCCTGCCTCAACCTCCCAAGCAGCTGAAACTACAGGTGTGTGCCACCACACCCGGCTAGTATTTTAATTTTTTGTACAGACAGGGTCTTAGGTGTCCCAGGCTGGTGTTGAACTCCTAGGCTCAAACAATCCTTCTGCCTTAGCCTACCAAAATGCTGGGATTACAGGCGTGAGCTACGGCACCCAGACTATATTTTTGTTAAGAATTAGTGGTGGTGGGTGTTTGAACATTTTTATTTTAGAGCCTCCTATTCTTATTCCATGAATGGAAAGTTTTATCTTTCTAAAGATATCAATTATAGATGTTTTTTAAAAGACAGTTTCACTCTTGTTGACCAGGCTGGAGTGCAATGGCGTGATCTCACCTCACTACAACCTCCAATTCCCAGGTTCAAGCAATTCTCCTGCCTTAGCCTCCCAAGTAGCTGGGATTACAGATGCCCGCCACCACGACCAGCTAATTTTTTGTACTTTTAGTAGAGACGGGGTTTCACCATGTTGGCCGGGCTGGTCTTGAACACCTGACCTCAGGGGATCCACCCGCGTCGGCCTCGCAGAGTGCTGGGATTACAGGCACGAGCCACTGTGGCCGGTTCAATTACAGATTTTTTAGGTTTAGGTGTTGAGAGATCTCACCTCAGCCTTTTCTCTCTCCTTGTCATGCAGCCCACAGGGGAGACTGTCAGGCCAGTATGGGGACTAATGAATAAATGCTACACTGTGCCCACTCAGGTGGGTAAGGGCTGGCACTCCTCTACCCCTGGAGTGTGGTGGCTATGCTGGTACCCTTGGCAGACACAGTAAGGGGGACTGCACCTGGAGCGGATGGGCCAGTCAGGGAAGGACTGCTCGCCACTCATAGCTTTGTGTCACCCCTCCCACCTCCCTCTGTGGAGACGCAAAGTCAAGAGTAGGAAGAAGCCAGCCTCTGAGGTAAGGCTTCCCCTGGAAGGCTCAGGGCTGGGGCTCTCTCCTATCAGAGCTCAGTTAGACCCAGACACATGGCAGGGAGTCCCAGGGGTAGTGGCAAGGCCCCCTCCAGGAAACTCACAAGGTTACCACAGCTCAACTGAAAAGGAAGAACTTCACAGGACTGCGACACCCCAGTGTGAGAACAGGAGGATGAGGTGCTCTGAAGGCCTTTCTGCCCACAGTCTGCCCTCTTATTCCCCCTGCAGGTCATGATCCCCAGGGGACCTGGAGGACTGAATGATGCTGCCCCTGAGGAGGCTGCTGTCTTGTCTTAGGAGGGAGAGCAGGTGAAGTCCCCATGGGAGGAAGCACCTAGCCCCATTCCTGCTGAGCAAGAAGAGGTGGCAGGGACCCCAGACTGGGAGGTAAGGACAGCCTGGGGCTTCGACTGGAATGTCTCCAGCATGGGTCTGACTGAGCAGCCACGGAGCACTGTAGAGTGGGAGGCAGCGGGGCAGGGAGGCAGTACTGGAGGCTGGCTCAACCTCAAGACCAGCAGGCCAAGCTGCTGTCGCAGGGGAGTGAGGACATCTGTGCAGAGCTGAGAGGCAGCAGCCATGTGTGAACAGACTGGGCCTCATCCTGGCCCCACCGACTTCTTGCCGACAGAGTCCGTTTCCCTGTCTGTGTAACACAGAACCTGCCTGATCTCACTGCTGGGTTCCTCTTCCTCCTGCCAGGAAAATAAAAATGTTCAAAAGGAAATTGTTGGGTATCCGTCTGGTAAGACCACCGGCCCAGCGTGCTGCAGGGGGCTGCTTCCACCCTACTTCTCAATGACTGCTAGGGTCAGACACCCCAGCCCTTACCCGCCTTCCTGAGCTGTGGAGGGGAGGGAAGCAGCCCAGGAGTCAGGTGCCTGGACCTTCCTAGGAGCCTCGTTGGGTGGGCAGAAACTCTGGGCCACTCCCCTGAGCTGGCTGCATCCCTACCTTTCACCACAGCTGACCTGGCCCCCGGGCATCTCAGAGGGAGGTTTGCTCCCAGCAGGGGACTCAAAAGGCTCCCGGTTTCTACTTTGCACAGGCCTCTGAGGACAGCAAAGACCAAAGGCCCTGGGACTGGTTCCCCGTGCTCATGACAGAGCTCTGCCTGGACTGGCTCTCAGCCTCCAACACCCCCAAGACTCAGAACCGTGAAGAAAAAGTTTCCAATAATTTCAAGAGTTGCTGCTGCTATAGGCCCTGCTGCTGCCTTTCGGGGCCTCCGTCTTCAGACAAACCCAGTGTGGCTTCATCCACACTCCCTGTCCCCACAGCTGCAGGAACAGCACTTCCTGCCACCGAGCCGCGTCACCACAGTGGATTGTCTCTGGAAGGGACAAGGGGCCCTGGCCGGCCTTCCGACTGACTCGGTGCCAGGGGATGGACCAACGTCCCTTGTGCTGACAGCCGGGCCGCACCCTGGCAAGAGGGCATTTACAGAAATGCTGGCGGGAACTGCTGCCATGGATGCTGTAGGGTCCTCTGGCAAAAGAGGTCTCAGGTGGCTTCTCAGAGTGTCTGTGGTTCTCTATCCCAGGCTGTTCCCTAAGAGGGTCTGCCCAGGACTCAGGTAAGCAGATGCTCATTGGAAACTCTTGGGCACTGCCTGTGTGCCCACCCAGCCCATTATGTCGGTGAGGACAGACATAGAGGACAGCGGTCCCTGCCCTTGGTAGGCTCCAGGCCAGCAAATGCCACAGCCCCAGAAGGCAGAGCAGGAAGACAGGACTCGGGGCAGCTGAAGCAGCCTTCTCATTGGCAGAAGGGAAACAGAAGCCCAGGGTCACGTGGGGTAATGGCAGAGCCAGGACTAGGGTCAGGGTCTCTGGCTCTCAGCTTGCCCATGCCACCTCCTCCTCCTCTGCCCGCCCCAGTGCCTCATAGGCCCAAGGTTGACGCCTGTCCCTAGGGCAGGCCTGTGGCCCACAGGGCTCATGCATGGCCCCTGGCCAAGCCTGTGGGCCCTGCCTGACCCCTTACCGGGAGGATGGCACCTAGGGCTGGAGCCCAGCAAGTGTTCTCCAGCTCCAGCCTGGCCCCGAGTGCAAACTCGCCACTGGTCAGGGGTCTGGACAGCAGCATGTCTGAGGACGCAGAGAGGTGGCCAGTCGTGTGGTGAGGTGACAGAGGCTGAGGACGGTGGCTTAGTCCTGGGCTTCCCTGGGGCCTTGGGGCCTTCCCAGGGAACGTTCTGGCACCTGCTGACTGAGCTCTTGGAGGTAGCCCTGGCATATAGCTCCCTGATGCCATGATTTGTCTTCCTTTTTGGAGTGTCATATATGAAAGGAGGTAACTGTTGTGATGGTGCTGGCAGGACCACTGCCTCTGATGGGGGGTCGGCTGAGTTAGGCCTGAAATGTGGGCCTCCAGGCTGAGTCCTGCCCTCTCCACCACACTCAGGGCTGACACCTCTAGTCGGCCCATTCTGGCTTCTTCCCCCAGATGCCAGAACAATGTAGTTCTTGTCACCAATCTGGGCAGAGTTGGGTCAGTGGGGGACATGGGATTATGGGCAAGGCTAGCTGACATCTGCTCAACCTCAACATACCCGTCTCAAATGCGGCCAGGCGGTGGGGTAAGCAGGAATGAGGCAGGGGTGGGACTGCCCTGGGGAGGACGTTCCCAACCAGGGCCTGGGCAGGGGACCCAAGTTGGAACTACCACATTGCTTTATTGTATATCAGGGCCCCTGGCTAGGGAGCAGGCTGGGGACTAGGTACCCCATTCTAGCGGGGCACAGCACAAAGCTCGTAGGGGGATGGGGTCACCAGGAAAGCAAAGACACCATGGTGGCTGGGCCGGGGTTGTCCGGCGGGCACTGAGAAGCTGAAGCGCTGCAGCAGGCAGGTGAAGAAGAGGAAGAGCTCCATGCGGGCCAGGGGCTCCCCGAGGCATGCACGGCGGCCTGTGGGGAGGGGAGGGGAGGGGTGTCAGTGAGCCTGGCTCCCGGGCAGGACCCCTGCAAGATTCTATGGAAGCAGGCAGGGAGCCGGGCTCCCCACAGGCACCTGCTGAGAAAGGCAGGAAGGCCTCTGGCTTCACAAAGTGGCCCTGGGCATCCAGGAAGTGTTCGGGGTGGAAGCGGAAGGGCTTCTCCCAGACGGCCTCATCCTTCAGCACCGATGACAGGTTGGTGAAGAGCGTCGTCCCCTGGGCAGGAGGGGCAGGGTGAGTGGGGACTGGGCTCTAAGATGTTGGTACCCCTGCCACCAAACACACGGGGGACACACACTACCTGGCACACAGCTGGACTCTCAACTAGTCCTGCACCTGAGAAGCTCCTGGGCACCCTCTCTGACCCCATGGCAGGGCGCAGTCACACCTCTCAGAGGCAGCCACGCTGCTCCCTCTCCCTACAGGCATTGGGTCGTCCGACATTCTGGCAGGTCCTGATATGTCTACCCCACTAGACTGGGGTTCTGTATGGACAGGCCAGCCCTGCCTCTACTCTGGACCCCACAGCCAGGCTGAGACAGTTGATGTGATGGCATTGAGGGACTGGGTGGCCAGGGTTCCTAGACTGGGCCCACATGGTAGTGGCCATGCTGGGGCTACCACCAGGGGCTGGTGCTGAGCTGGGGTGAGGAGGGCTCCAGATGTACCTTAGGGATGAGGAAGCCCTGTATTTCGATGTCACGGGATGTCATATGGGTCACACCCAGGGGGACGATGTCCCCAAAGCGCTGCACCTCGTGAATCACGGCAGTGGTGTAGGGCATGCGAGCCTGGTCACCCATCTCTGGTCGCCGCACCTGCCCTATCACGTCGTCGATCTCCTGTTGGACATGGCCTGGACAGACATGCGTCCCCACAATGGGTCAGCACCTAGGGGGTGGCCCTGACACTCTGCCTCCTGTGTTGGAGGAGGTCAGGCTTACAGGAGCCTGGTCAAGACTGTGCTGGGAACCCCGGGTGTCCCAGCTAAGTTCACGGGCCACCACCTGTACCCTTCCTCCCTCGCCCCCGGCACTGGGTCCCAGCTGGGCTCACGCTGCACATCCGGGTGCAGGATCATGAGTAGGAGGCCCCAGGCCAGCGTGGTTGAGGTGGTCACCATCCCAGCAGAGAACAGGTCAGACACCACCATGCGCAGGTTCTCTTCATTGAAGCTGCTCTCAGGGTTCCCCTTAGCCTGAGCAGGGCCAGGATGGTGCTCAGGGGATATATTGGGGTAGCCGCCTAATGACCTCCCATTCTGTACCTGTCAGCCCAGATGCTGCTCGCCGGGTGATGCCCTGGCCCCACCTTTTGCCCAGCCTCCCCTCATTCCTCCCGGGATGCTCAATCCACCACCCTTGCTCCCCACCATGGCAGCTGCTCTCACCTTCTCCATCTCTGCCAGGAAGGCCTCAGTCAGGTCTCGGGGTGTCTGGGCTGGGTCCCAGGTCATCCTGTGCTCAGTCAGCAGCTCATCTAGCTGGGTCAGGAGAGCCTTTTGGGAGCGTAGGACCTTGCCACCCATCCCAGGGATGTGCAGGAGGAGGGGGATGGCATTCAGCACCTACACCAGACACAGAACGGGGTCTCAATCTCTCCTGTGCTCTGCGTTCACCTGCACCAGTCTCAGGCCCCAGCTGTCTCCAGGGAAGACCCAGGGCCGGCCTGTCTTTACCATTGACCTCCCCAAGTCCCTCTCCAAGTGCCAGCCTCCACCCTCTCTCCTTGCCCTGGGCTGCCAGAAGAGAAACCTAAAATTGAAATCTCCAACATGGACAGGGGGCACAGTCCTTGGCCTTTCTTCGTGCCCCCTGACCCGGGCACACCTCTCCCACGACCTTGTCTGAGATTTCCCCTCCTCCTCCAGGCCCTTCCACTAGCAGTGGACGCTCTAGGAATGTCCTTTCCCAAACCCTCTGCAAATCCTGTTCCTCGGAGACCCCACTGCAGCCCTGGCACTTCTCAAGAGCTCGCCCTGCAGAGACCCCGTGGTCCATCGCTCCGCACCTCGCGCAGTAAGCCTGACTCCTCCTTCAGCGCCTCTTGTGTTAGGTCAAGCAGCCTGAGGAAGCGAGGGTCGTCGTACTCGAAGCGGCGCCCATAGGTGAGGGAGGCGATCACGTTGCTCACTGCTTTATCCAGGAGGCTGTTGGGGCGAAAGGGTCGTCCTGGGGACGGGAGATGCGGGTCAGGGGTCACCTTCCCCCGTCCCCCGCCTTCCCAGTTCCCGCCTTGTGCCCCCTCTGCCCATCACCCACCAGCTTGGTCGGTGAAGGCAGCACAGAGGCAGGCGGCCTCTTCGGTCACCCATTGCTCCAGCGACTTCTTACCCAGGCCCAAGTTGCGCAAGGTAGACACGGAGAAGCGCCTCTGCTCGCGCCACGCGGGCCCGTAGCGCGCCAGGAACACCCCTGGGGGCAGGACAGGCAGGTGCGAGTGGCCATGAAGTCCTTGGCCCCACCCTCTGCCACCCACTCCAACCCAGCGCTACCCAAGGTCTCCCGCAGTCCCTCGCCTGGTCCAGCTGGGCACAGGGCCCACTCTGCTTCCCTGGCTGGGGCAGGTTTTTGCCCCACCTCTTCTCTGCCCACCCTGACCGCCTTTCCACTCGGAAGATCCCGCATGCCCCGCTCCACCTACACTGAGCCCACGCACAGGCGCTGTCCCCGTCCCCCACTTTGACACCTGATTCCAGCTGGGAAAGGCCCCATCTTCACCCACCCGGCACCTGGCAGGTCTGGGCAGTGGCTCCGCCCACTCGTCACAAGCCCCGCCCTCATCCCCAGGCTCACACCTCCCCAGTGCAGGTGGTTTCCTGGCCCGCTGTCCCCACTGGCTGGCCTTTCTGTTTCACGTCCACGACCCCGCGCCCTCTGCGCCCAGCTTGGACTTCGGTCACCGCCCACCCGGGGCCCACGGAAATGAGGTCTCTATGCCCACCACCACTTGCCTTGGGAGTGCGGCCCAACACCCAGGACCTGGGTGATGGGCACAGGCGGGCGGTCGGCAGTGTCCTCGCCGTAGGTCACCAGCGCCTCGCGCACGGCCGCCAGTCCATTGAGCACGACCACCGGCGTCCAGGCCAGCTGCAGGCTGAACACGTCCCCGAAGCGGCGCCGCAACTGCAGAGGGAGGGTCAGGGCCTCCGTCAAGCCAGGGTCCCCCCAGACTGCAGGTCCTAGTCCTATTTGAGCCTTGGGCGACCCCTGGGGATACCAGGAGTGAGCAGGTGGAAGGAGGAGACCTGGCCTTATGATCCTGAGGTGGGGGTGGGGTTCACACCTTCTGTGATAGAGGAACTCAGTTTGGATGCATCACCCAGCTATGACCTTACAAGGGTCACCAAAACTGCAGATAGACCCCAGTTAGCATCCCATTTTACAGATGGTCCATGCCAGTGAGCAGTGAGGCCTGAGGACCCACAGAGCAAAAGGTTTGAACCGGGTCACTGCACACGCTTCATCCTCAATTTCCTGATTTAAAGGGCACTCAGGACCCTGACTTGGCTTTCATTCGTAAGGCCTTTCTTTCTGGTGTCAGCAGAAGGGATTTTGTGCTCCATAACGTATTGTGCCCAAAGGGCTCGCATGCCCACTGCCAAGTCCAGCTCCACCTCCTGGCCCTTGCCCTGCTCTTCCTTGACCTTTGGAAAATCCAGTCCTTCATGCCATGCACAAATGCCCCCCCCCAGGAAGTCCCCCAAACCTGCTTCCCCTTCTCAGCCTGGCTTTCTGGTCCAGCCTGTGGTTTCACCCACCACCCATGTTTGTTGCTGGTGGGGGATCCTCAGGACCTCTGCCACCCTCCAGGACCTCCTCCCTCACCTGGTCGAAGCAGTATGGTGTGTTCTTGAAGTCCACATGCAACAGGTTGCCCAGCCCCGGCAGTGGCAGGGGACCTGGCGGGTAGCGTGCAGCCCAGCATTGGCGCCGGTGCATCAGGTCCACCAGGAGCAGGAAGATGGCAACTGTCACAGCCAGGGGCACCAGTGTATCTAGCTCCATAGCTGCCTCACTGCCCCCTGGGCTCCTCTGGACACACCTGGCTCCCCCACCGCACCAGGCACAGAGGAGCAGGCAGGACACTCTCAGCACACCAAGTGCGTGATCATTCCCTTATAAAGGAAGCTGATCATGGCCTTTGCCCTCTGCTGTGAGCCAACCTGCTGTGTTGATTGTACTGCCACTGGGTACACAGTCAGGCCAGGGCGGGTAGGGGCTCCTCCAGAGGTCCTTGCCCCTGCTGCCCACTCCAGGCCCTTACCCAGGGTAGGGCGGTGGAGGGGCCTGGTCGGAGAAGTCACTCCCTCTCCCCACTCCCAGCTTCTCAAGCCCGCACAGGCTTCTGGGATAACCAAGGTCTCAGCGGACCCTGCCATCCACCTCCCTGCTAGGCTCATACACCCTATTGTGGTCACAACCTCTCCTCCAGAACATGGCCTTCCCCTTTCCTTACCCCACCTACCCGTTCCAGAGTGGCCTTTACCACCCTTATCTGTCACTGGTACTTACCTGGGGCCTTAGGGAGCTCATGATGATCAGAGGCGCCGTGGGCCTGGTCCCTTTGCTTCACACTGCACTACTCGACATGCACAGACGCTATGCACACCCCTGATGGTGCACAGACCTCTTGTCCACTCCCAGACACTTGTCCACACTTGCAGGGACACCATCACACACCCACAAAATCACCCACACGAAGATAGTACTCACATGCACACAGACTCACACTGACACTCAGCACACGCATTCTGTCTCTCACACACGTAGACCCAGCACCAAGTACCGCGCTTCTCAGCCATGCCTGAGGTTTCCTGGGTGGGACCTCTCCTGTCCAGAGGCTGCTCCCAGTGAGCCTCAAAGCTGTCACCTGGATCCCAGCCCAGCCCGCATTCCTGGGCTCCGGCCTGGCCATGGCTTCTTGTTTACAACAGGGCTGTTCCCAGAGCTTCCAATTGGTAACCTGAAGGCCCTTGTACCAGCCTGTGACATTTTTCAGGGCTGCCTGAGGGCTGTCGTCCTCCACTGCTTTCTGGCCTCCATGTTTCTGATTAGAAATCTGGTGGGAACGTTATGAAGGATTCTTTGTTCAGGATATGTTGACTTAAAAAAAGACAGGGTCTTACTCTGTTGCCCAGGCTGGAGTGCAGTGGCAGGATCACGGCTCACTGCAGTCGCGACCTCAAGTGGACCTCCTGCCTCCCAAGTAGCTGGGACTACAGGCACCACTGAGCCCAAATAATTTTGTTTTTCAGACGGAGTTTTGCTCTTGTCACCCAGGCTGGAGTGCAATGATGCAAATCGGCTCTCTGCAACCTCCGCCTCCAGGGTTCAAGTGATTCTCCTGCCTCAGCCTCCAGAGTAGCTGGGATTACAGGCACCCACTACCATGCCTGGTTGATTTTTTTTTGTATTTTTAGTAGAGACAGGGTTTCACCATGTTGGCCAGGCTGGTCTCGAACTCCTGACCTCAGGTGATCCACCTGCCTTGGCCTCCCAAAGTGCTGGGATCACAGGCATGCGCCACCATGTCTGGCTTGGGAATGAGGTTTTGAAGCTCCAGGTGCTGGGGCTTCCCTCAGGTTTCTGTGGGGCCATGCAGACTGTCTTGTTTGAAGTCTGTCCCCTAACTGGGGAGGGGGGATATGAACACAACAAGTTAAAATACCACACAGCTTGCCATTCTCAGCTTCAGCCATTTTTCTTTTTGTTTTTTGGTAGAAATGGGGTCTTGCTATGTTACCCAGGCTGGTCTCCAACTCCTGGTCTCAAGAGAACCTTCCACCTCAGTCTCTGAAAAGGCTGGGATTCCAGGTCTGAGCTGCTGTGCCTGGCCCTCCATTTTTCTTGAATAAATGCTCATGGGTATTTATGAGCTTTTAGTTAATTTTCAGACTTCTGAAAAAGTTGAGACTGATGTTTTTGTCAGGTTTTTCACGTCGCATAGCAAATGGTGAATTTCCAACGTGTTATTTCTGCAGATGTCACAGCTCATCTGAGGGTATTTATGAGACGTAAGATGTCTTAAATGTCTGTCTTTATATGTGGCTAACAGTTTTGTTGGGTCTAGAATTCTTTTTTATTTTTTGAGATGGAGTCTTGCTCTGTTGCCCAGGCTGGAGTGCTGTGGCACAATCCTGGTTCATTGCAACCTCCACCTCCCAGGTTCGATTCTCCTGCCCTCAGCCTCCCAAGTAGCTGGGACTACAGACGCCCACCACCACACCTGGCTAATTTTTGTGTTTTTAGTAGAGATGGAGTTTCACCATGTTGGCCAGGCTGGTCTTGAACCTCTGACCTCCAGTGATCTGCCTGCCTCAGCCTCCCAAAGTGCTGGGATTACAGATGTAAGCCACCATGCTTGGCCTAGAATTCTACATTGAACAGTATTTTCCTGCTGAATTTTGTCTACTGTTTTGGGGTGTCATATATGAAAAGAGGTCACTGTTGTGATGGTGCTGGTGGGACTGCTGCCTCTGGTGTATTGGCTTGAGTTGGGCCTGAAATGTGGGCCTCCAGGCTGAGGGAGCCTCTGTGCAGTAAAGGGTAGACTCATCAGCTTGGGGAAGGCAGCATCTCTGTATCTTGAAGAAAAAAGAACAAGACCTTGACCAGTTTTTGGAAGATGAGCTATGTGCTTTGATAGTATTCTGCCTGGTAACAGTGTCTTTGAATTCCTGAAGCCTTAGGCCATGCCAGTTTGCTGACAAGGTGATGTATGATAGAGACCTTGGATCGGCCTGTATCAGTTTGACCTCTAGAGGGGACAGGAGACTTCATACCTAATGTCAGCCACTCAAGTACTCCATACATACAAGACCAACCCCCCAGAACTCCTCTGAACATGAGGGCTTGGTGGAGGTCCCTTACAGGCAGTGTCCTGTACATGTGTCACACACTGTGGCTGGGAAAATTCAGCACTGTCTGTATGACTGCACTGGAAGACAACAGTGGGAATTCTGTGCTGTGTGTCTGCTGAACTCTGTCCTGGGCACCACTGACCTCTGCTGACTTTGATCTGTATCTTTTCAGTGTAATAAACCATGACAATGAATATAACAGCATTTCTGAATTCCGTTGAGTCCTTATAGCAAATCACTGAACTGAGAGGGGCAGATCTTGGGGACTCCCGACACAGCTGGCTTCAGAAGTGTGATTCACTAGAATTACCCTCTCTGAAACTTGGTGCAAGCTTAACTTGGAAAAAGGAAGGTAAAGGAGGTGGCTGATGAAGCTTTATTCCTGCATAGTTACTGTGTCACTTATGGCATGACACAGTAGCTGCACTGTGATCAGTTATGAGAGTTAAAGTTACTTACAGAATTTAGAAATGATGGAACCAACTCCCAAGGAGCTGGCACAGTGGATGTGTAAGGAAATGTAAAATAAGAAACAAGCTATATATACAATCCCTTGGTTATTGTTGTGTGCCATTGGCTACACTGAAATAAAGGATAGGCTGGATGTGGTGGGTCACACCTGTAATCCCAGCACTTTAGGCCAAGGCAAGAGGATCGCTTGAGCCCAAGAGTTTGAGATCAGCCTGGGCAACATGGCGAGACCCTGTCACTACAAATAATTTAAAAATTAGCCAGGTGCGGTGACGCAGGTTCAAGCTACTTAGAAGCCTGAGGTGGGGGAATTGCTTGAACCCAGGCAGTTGAGGCCTGGATGCAGTGATCGCACACTGCACTCCAGTCTGGGCCACAGAAGGAGACCCTGTAACAGGAAAAAAAAAAAAAAAAAAAAAAAAGGGGGCAAAGCATTCATCCCACTCCTCACCCCTACAGGAACACCAAATTTTTAACAACTATCTGCACACAGAAAAGCACCATCACAAGATCCAAAAATCAGGTGAGCCATCACAGTACCTGGTTTTAACTTCATATCACAGGCAGACGCACTGATGAGGGTGGGATAGACAGTCCTAAATCGCTGACACCACCCTGCTCCCTCACCCGCTGGCAGAGGCCATGCAGCACTGAGTCTGTGCACTTGTGGGAGGGAGAGAGCCGTGACTGGGGTGCATGACACTGGACTCAGGGCTGCCCTGTCCTAGCTGAGAGCAAAGCCATGCTGGGCTCAGTCAGCACCCACACCAGAAGGGAGCATTTGGGCCAGCCCTAGCCAGAGGGGAATCGCCCATTCCAGTGGCCAGAACTTGAGTTTCTGGGCAAGCCTCGCCACCACAGGTCAAAGTACTCAGGGATCCTAGGTAAACTTGCAAGACAGTCTAGGACACAAGGACTGTGGTTCCTCAGCAATTCCTAGTGCTGGGCTCGGCTCAGAGCCAGAGGACTGGGGTGGCACATGACCCAGGGAGCCGGGAGGCAGGGTGGCTCAGAGAGTGCTTGCCACCCCTCCCTCAACCCCAGGGTGCAAAGCTGGCAAAACAATTAAAGTAACTCCTTTCTTCTGCTCAAGGAGAGAAGAGTGACGAGTAATGAGGACTTGGTCTTGCATCTTGGATACCAGCCCAGCCACAGTAGGAGAGGACGCTGGGTGGAGGAGTGAGGTGCCCAGTCTAGGCCCTAGCTCACCAGCATTCTAGATACACCCTGGGGCAGAAGGGAACCCACTGTCTTGGAGACAAGGACCCAGCCCTGGCAGGATTCATCATCCGTGGGCCCTGAATAACCGGCAGCAATACCTAGGGAGTACACCATGGGCCTTGGGCTCTGAGACATGCTGACTTCAGGTGTGATCTGGCACACTCCCAGCTCTGGTGGCAAAAGTGAAAGAGGGAAGCAGAGGGAAGAGTAAAGGGGACTTTATCTTGCACTGTAGGTACCAGCCTGGCCACAGTGGGGCAGAGCACCAAGGAGGCTCTTGGGGTCCCTGAGTCCAGGCCTAGGCTCTTGGACAGCATTTCTGGACCTGCCCTGGGCCAGAGGGAAGGCCATTTCCCTGCAAGGTGAGTCCCAGGCCTGGCAGCATTGACCACAAGCTGACTGAGGAGCCCTTGGGCTTTAGTGAATATCAGCTGTGGTCTGCCAGAACCCCTCACCATGGGCTGGCAGGGGTGGTGGCCACTGGAAGAGAATCCCTACCTGTGGAAAGTGGAGGGAAGAGCAGGAAGGACTTTGTAATGCAGTTTGGGTGCCAGCTTAGCTGCAATGGAATAGAAGAAGAGGCAAATTGCTAAGGTTTTTGACAATAATCCCTGGCTCCCAGACAACATTTCTGGACCCACCTAGGGACTGGGGGAACTCATCACCCTGAGGGAAGGACAGAAACCTGGATGGCTTCACTACCTGCTGGTCGCAGAGCCCTAGGGCCTTGAGTGAACATAGGTGGTAGCCAGGTAGTGGTTACAGCAGACCTTGGGTGAGACTCAGTGCTATGCTGGCTTGAGGTGTGACCAGTGCAGTCCCAGTGGTGGCGGCCACAGAGGTGCCTGTGTCACTGTACTCCAGCCTGGGTGACAGAGCGAGACTCCATCTCAAAAAAAAAAAAAAAGATACACAGACTGAAAATAAAGAGATAGAAAAAGATACTCCACGCCAATGAAAAACAAAAAAGAGCAGGAGTAGCAATACTTAGACAAAATAGATTTTAAGACAAAAACTGTAAGAGGAGGCCAGGCACGGTGGCTCATGCCTGTAATCCCAGCACTTTGGGAGGCTGAGGTGGGCGGATCACGAGGTCAGGAGATCCAGACCATCCTGGCTAACATGGTGAAACCCCATCTCTACTAAAAATACAAAAAATTAGCTGGGCGTGGTGGCGTGTGCCTGTAGTTCCAGCTACTCAGGAGGCTGAGGCAGGAGAATGGCTTGAACCTGGGAGGCGGAGCTTGCAGTGAGCCGAGATTGTGCCACTGCACTCCAGCCTGGGCGACAGAGCAAGACTCCATCTCACAAACAAAACAAAACAAACAAAAACTGCAAGAGGAGACAAAGAAGGTCATCCAGCAACAGGATATAACAATTGTAAATATATATGCACACAACACTGAAGCACATAAAGCAAATGTTATTAGAGCTAAAGAGACAGACCTTAATGCAATACTAGCTAGGGACTTCAACACCCCACGTTCAGCATTGGCCGGACGTCCCAGATGAAAGCCCAACAAGAAAACATTGGACTTAATCTGCACTACAGAACAAATGGGCCTACTAGATATTTACAAAACACTTCGTCCAAAGTCTGCAGAATACCCATTCTCCTCAGCACATGGATCATTCTCAAGGATATACCATATGCTAGGTCACAAAGCAAGTCTTAAAACATTAAAAAAGTTAAAATAATATCAAGCATCTTCTCTGACCACAACAGAATAAAAGTAGAAATCAACAAGAGGGATTCTGGGAACTATACAAACACGTTAAAATTAAACAATATGCTCTGGAATGACCAGTGGTTCAATGAAGAAATTAGGAAGGAAATTTGGCTGGGCACAGTAGCTCACACCTGTAATCCCAGCACTCTGGGAGGCTGAGGCAGCCAGATGACCTGAGATCAGGAGTTTGAGACCAGTCTGGCCAACATGGTGAAAACCCCGTCTCTACAAAAAATACAAAAATTAGCAGAGCATGGTGGCATGTGCCTGCAGTCCCAGCTACTAGGGAGGCTGAGATGGGAGGATTGCTTGAACCCAGGAAGTCAAGGCTGCAGTGAGCCTTGATGGCATCACTGCACTCCAGCCTTGGTGACAGACAGAGCAAGACCCTGTCTCAAGAAAACCAACAAAAAACAAACAAAACACGCACACACACAACACACAGATGCTCAAGCTAGTATCATTTTGCTGTTAGAGCCAAGAGGGGTGGCCTGTGTAGTAAAAACGGGGGAAGTCATTCCTTGCACAATGCAAACCATTGGACCAAGAGTCCAAACTGACTCTTGACAGGCTGTTGGGAGATATCTGCTAAGGCCTTGGAATGTCCTGCCTGAAATAGTGCCTTTGTACATAGCTGGGGCCTTGGATCATACAACACAGTTTATGCCAACAATGTGACCGGGGGTGGGGCCCTTGGCCTGTATCCATCTGACTTCAGGAGGGGCTAGAGACTGAGTAACTGAGGTCAGCCATGTTGGGGTGCTCAAGCCTAGGATGACCAACTCCCAACAAAAACCCTGGACACCAAGGCTCAGGTGAGCTTCCATGGCTGGCAGTGCTCTCTACGTCACTTGCTGTTGGGGGAGAATTAAGCACTGCCTGTAAGAGTCCACCAGGAAAGAGAGCTGTAGCCTCAGCCTGATTATTCTGGACTGTAGCCCCTATGCCTTTCATCTTTGCTGACTTTAATCTGTACCCTTCTGTGTAATAAACTGTAACAGGGAGGATAACAGCTTTTCTAGGTCTGTGAGACCTTCTAGCAAATCACTGAACCTGAGGGTGGTCTGGGGGACCACAACACAGTCTCCCACCCTAGCCAGTGAATGGGCTGATTCCTGGCATATGCCTATTCATATCCACCCAGCCAAGACATATGCATGGACTTTGTCGCCAAGCCAGGCAGCCAGTGATGGGTCTCTGGGCATGACGTGGGGGTAGGCTGTCACCTGCTGAGAATCACTATGCCCTGTATCTCAAGTAAAGTGAGGTGTCCAGGTAAGAATGAATGAGGTGAGGCTGGTCTCGGTGGCTCACACCTGTAATCCCAGCACTTTGGGAGGCTGAGGGTGGTAGGTCACCTGAAGTCAGGAGTTTGAAACCAGACTGGCCAACATGGCGAAACCCATCACTACTAAAAAGACAAAAATTAGCCGCGGGTGGTACTGGGTGCCTGTAATCCCAGCTACTCGGGAAGCTGATGCACGAGAATTGCTTGAACTCGGGAGGTGGAGGTTGCAATGAGCTGAGATTGCACTACTGCACTCCAGCCTGGTTGACAGAGTAGACTCCATCTCAAAAAAAAAAAAAAAAGAATGAGGTGACGAGTGAGGGGTAAGCGCTGATATCAGGCAGGTGACTCAACACAACCAGGACCTTGGCAGGGGCCCAGACTGGATTCAGAAACCAAGTGGGAGCCACTAGATTCATTTTCGGTACAACAGGGTCCCAGCTGAGGAGCAAGTTGGGGGCTTGATGCCCAACTCTAGCGGGGCACAGCACAAAGCTCGTAGGGGGAAGGGGTCACCAGAAAGCCAACAACATGAGAGTGGCTGGGCCTGGGCTGTCCGGTGGGCACCGAGAAGCTGAAGCGCTGCATCAGGCAGGTGAAGAAGAGGAAGAGCTCCATGTGGGCCAGGGGCTCCCCGAGGCATGCACGGCGGCCTGTGGGGAGGGGAGGGGAGGGGTGTCAGTGAGCCTGGCTCCCGGGCAGGACCCCTGCAAGATTCTATGGAAGCAGGCAGGGAGCCGGGCTCCCCACAGGCACCTGCTGAGAAAGGCAGGAAGGCCTCTGGCTTCACAAAGTGGCCCTGGGCATCCAGGAAGTGTTCGGGGTGGAAGCGGAAGGGCTTCTCCCAGACGGCCTCATCCTTCAGCACCGATGACAGGTTGGTGAAGAGCGTCGTCCCCTGGGAAGGAGATGCAGGGTGAGTGGGGACTGGGTTCTAGGATGCTGGGACCCCTGCCACCAAACACACGGGGGACACACACTGCCTGGCACACAGCTGGACTCTCAATTAGTCTGGCACCCGAGAAGCTCCTGAGCACCCTCTCTGACCCCATGGCAGGGCGCAGTCACACCTCCCAGGGGTGCCCACGCTGCCCCCTCACCCTACAGGCACTGGGGTCCTCCAATATTCTGGCAGGTCCTGGTCTGTCTTCCCTACTAGACTGGGGCTCTAGATGGACAGGCCAGCCCTGCCTATACTCTGCACCCCACACCCAGGCTGGGACAGTTGATGTGATGGCATTGAGGACTGGGTGGCCAGGGTTCCCAGAGTGGGCCCACCTGGCAGTGGCCATGCTGGGGCTACCACCAGGGGCTGGTGCTAAGCTGGGGTGAGGAGGGCTCCAGGCCTACCTTAGGGATGAGGAAGCCCTGCACTTCGATGTCACGGGATGTCATGTGGGGCACATTCAGGGGAACAATGTCCCCAAAGCGCTGCACCTCGTGAATCACGGCAGTGGTGTAGGGCATGTGAGCCTGGTCACCCATCTCTGGTCGCCGCACCTGCCCTATCACGTCGTCGATCTCCTGTTGGACACGGCCTGGACAGACATGCATCCCCACAATGGGCCAGCACTCCGGGGACCAGCCTTAACCCTCTCCTGCCTCCTGTGTTGGGAGGAGGTCAGGTTTACAGGAGCCTGGTCAAGCCTGTGCTGGGAGCCCTGGGTGTCCTAGCTAAGCTCAGGGGCTCCCGTCTGTACCCTTCCTCCCTTGCCCCCTGCACTCGGCCCCAGCTGGACTCACGCTGCACATCCGGGTGCAGGACCATGAGCAGGAGGCCCCAGGCCAGCGTGGTCGAGGTGGTCACCATCCCAGCAGAGAACAGGTCAGCCACCACAAGGCGCAGGTTCTCTTCATTGAAGCTGCTCTCGGGGTTCTTCTTGGCCTGAGCAGGGCCGAGAGGGTGCTCGGGGACAGAGCGGGAAAGCCCCTAAATGTCCTCCCATTCTGCACCTGTCAGCCCAGGTGCCACTCACCAGGTAATCCAGCAGCCCCACCTTTTGCCTGGCCACTCCTCATTTCTCCCAGGAGCTCAACCCACCACCCTTGGTCCCCACCATGGCAGCCTGCTCTCACCTTCTCCATCTCTGCCAGGAAGGCGTCAGTCAGGTCTCGGGGTGGCTGGGCTGGGTCCCAGGTCATCCTGTGCTCGGTCAGCAGCTCATCTAGCTGGGTCAGGAAAGCCTTTTGGGAGGGTAGGACCTTGCCAGCCAGCGCTGGGATGCGCAGGAGGAGGGGGACTGGCATTCAGCACCTACACCAGACACAGAACGGGGTCTCAATCTCTCCTGTGCTCTGCGTTCACCTGCACCAGTCTCAGGCCCCAGCTGTCTCCAGGGAAGACCCAGGGGGCCGGCCTGTCTCCACCACTGACCTCCCCAAGTTCCTCCTCAAGTACCAGCCTCCACCCTCTCTCCTTGCCTTGGGCTGCCAGAGGAGAAATCTAAAATAAAAATTTCTAATGTGGACAGGAGGCACAGGGTCCTTGGCCTTTCTTGGTGCCCCGTGACCCGGGCACACCTCTCCCCTGACCGTGTCTGAGATTTCTCCTCCTCCTCCAGGCCCTTCCTCTAGGAGTGAACTCTTCTGGAATGTCCTTTCCCAAACCCTTCTATGCAAACCCACTCCTCTGAGGCCCCGCTGGAGCCCGGGCACCTCTCAGGAGCTCGCCCTGCAGAGACCCTGCGGTCCCTCGCTCTGCACCTGGTGCAGGAAGCTGGACTCGTCCTTCAATCCCTCCTGCGCTAGGTCCAGCAGCCTGAGAAAGCGAGGGTCGTCGTACTCAAAGCGGCACCCGCAGGTAAGGGAGGCAATTACGTTGCTCGCCGCTTTGTCCAGGAGGCCATTGGGGCGAAAGGGGCATCCTGGGGGCGGGAGATGCGGGTCAGGGGTCGCTTTCCCTGTCCCCCACCTTCCCAGTTCCCGCCTTGTGCCCCTCTGCCCATCACCCACCGGCTTGGTCGGCGAAGGCGGCACAGAGGCAGGCGGCCTCCTCGGTCACCCACTGCTCCAGCGACTTCTTGCCCAGGCCCAAGTTGCGCAAGGTAGACACGGAGAAGCGCCTCTGCTCGCGCCACGCGGGCCCGTAGTGCGCCAGGAACACCCCTGGGGGCGGGATGCACACGTGGGAGTGGCCATGAAGGCCTTGGCCCCGCCCTCCACCGCCCACTACAACCCTGTGGTTTTCATGGTCTTCCGCGGTCCCTTAATGCATCCAGCAGAGCACCGGGCCTGCTCTTTGCTCACCTACCTTGCTTGGGTCTTGGCCCCACCTTGGCTCTTCCAACCCTGACTGCCTTTCCACTCAGGGAAGATCCCGCCCGCCCCGCCCGGCCTCCCCCCGCCCATATTGAGCCCGCCGCACAGCTGGGAAACCCGCTTCCAGTTGGGAAAGGCGCTTCCAGTTGGGAAAGGCGCCGGCTGCTTACCAGGATCCTGGCAGATCTGTGTAGTTGCCCCACCCACTCACCACAAGCCCCGCCTCCTCCCGCCCACACACTCGCACCTCCCCAGTGGAAGTGGTTTCCTGGTCCGCTGTCCCCAACCCACTCTCTGGCCTTTCTGTGTCCCAACTCCACGACCCCGCGCCCTCTCGGCCCAGCTTGGGCTACGGTCACCGCCCACTCAGGGCCCAAGGAAACGAGGTGTCTGTCCCCCACCGCCGCTTGCCTTGGGAGCGCGGCCCGATGCCCAGGACCTGGTAGATGGGCAAAGGCGGGCGGTCGCAGTGTCCTCGCGGCAGGTCACCAGTGCCTCGCGCACAGCCGCCAGCCCATTGAGCACGACCACCAGCGTCCAGACCAGCTGCAGGCTGAACACGTCCCCGAAGCGGCGCCGCAGCTGTAGAGGGTGGGTCAGGGCCTCGGTCAAGCCAGGGTCCCCCTAGACTGCAGGTCCTAGTCCCAAGTGAGCCTTGGGCGACCCCCGGGGCTACCAGGAGTGAGCAGGTGCAAGGAGGAGACCCGGCCTCCTGATCCTGGGGCGTGGGGGTCACACCTTCTACGATGGAGGAACTCAGTTTGAATGCGTCACCCAGCTATGACCTTGCAAGAGTCGCCGAAATTGCCAATAGGGCCCAGTTAGCATCCCATTTTACAGCTGATGGTCCATGCCGGTGAGCAGTGAGGCCTGAGGACCCACAGTGCAAAAGGTTTGAACCGGGTCACTATATCCCTTCATCCTCGATTTCTAACTTATTCATTTCTTTAGACCAAGTCTGGCTCTGTCACCCATGTTGGAGTGCAATGGTGCGATCTTGGCTTACTGCAACCTCCACCTCCCGGGTTCAAGCAATTCTCCTGCCTCAGTCTCACGAGTAGCTGGGATTACAGGTGCCTGCCACCGCACCCGGCTAATTTTTGTATTTTTAGTAGAGATGGGTTTCACCATGTTGGCCAGGCTGGTCTCGAACTCCTGACCTTGTGATTCCCCCACCTCAGTCTCCCAAGATGCTGGGATTATAGGTGTGAGCCACCGTGCCCAGCTGTTGATTTCTTACTTACTCATTTATTTAGACATTGTCTGGCTTTGTCACCCAGGTTGCAGTGCAATGGCACAATCTCTGCTCACTACAACCTCTACCTCCTAGGTTCAAGCAATTCTGCCTTAGCCTCCCGAGTAGCTGGGATTAAAGGCATGTACCACTGTGCCCAGCTAATTTTTTGTATGTTTAGTAGATACGGGGTTTCGCCATGTTGGCCAGACTTGTCTGGAACTCCTGACCTCAGGTGATCCGTCCACCTTGGCTTCCCTAAGTGCTGGGATTACAGGCGTGAGCCACCGTGCGCAGCCTGATTTCCTGATTTAAACGGCACATAGGACCCTTACTTTTCTTCCATTCCTAGGGCCTTTCCTTCTGGTGTCAGCAGAAGAGACTTTGTACTCCATAACACATGCTGCCCAATGGGATTGCACGCCCATTGCCAAGTCCAGCCCCACCTCCAGGCCCTTGCCCCACTTTTTCTTGGCCTTTGGAAAATCTCATCTTTCATGCCATGCATAAATGCCCTCCCCCAGGAAGTCCCTCAAATCTGCTTCCCCTTCTCAGCCTGGCTTCTGGTCCAGACTGTGGCTCTACCCACCACGTTTGCTGGTGGTGGGGATCCTCAGGACCTCTACCACCCTCCAGGACCTCCTCCCTCACCTGGTCGAAGCAGTATGGTGTGTTCTTGAAGTCCACATGCAGCAGGTTGCCCAGCCCAGGGAGTGGCAGGGGACCTGGTGGGTAGCGTGCAGCCCAGCGTTGGCGCCGGTACATCAGGTCCACCAGGAGCAGGAAGATGGCTACTGTCATGGCCAGGGGCACCAGTGCATCCAGCCCCATGACTGCCTTGCTGCCCACTGGGCTCCTCTAGACACACCTGGCACCCCCACCCCACCAGCCACAGAAGACCAGGCAGGACACTCTCAGCACATGAAGTGCATGATCATTCCCTTATAAAGGAAGCTGATCATTGCCTTTGCCCTCTGCTGTGAGCCAACCTGCTGTGTTGACTGTGCTGCCAGTGGGTGCAGGGTCAGGCCAGGGTGGGTAGGGGCTGCTCCAGAGGTCCTTGACCCTGCTGCTCACTCTTGGTGCCTACTGAGGTTAGGGTGATGGGTGAGAAGTGGCCTGGCATGAGAGCTCCACCCAAGCTGGAGACATGGGTTGTACCGGGTGCTGAGCTGTGTATTGGGAGCATGGCGGGAAGGCTGTGAGTGGACCAATGCCCCACCGTAATCATGACCTTGAGGAGCAGGAAGGTAACATAGCTGACATGAGAAGCCAGTGGTGCCATGAGGGTCATGGGGACTCTGCCCCAGGCTGGAACAGGACTTTCTGGGAAGGATTCATGGAGAACTTTGTCTAGCTGACTGAGGGGCTGCCTAGCACTGTAGACCACAGCACTGGCAGTGGGAAAAAGCCACCCCTGGAATTTCCTGTGCAGGTGGCCTGAGGGGCAGCAGGAGGCCGGCAGCTGGAGCCTAGGTCTTTTCAGGTGATGAAGACTGGATCTGGGGAACAAAAGGCAGGGAGAACAGTTTATTTAAAATTTAAAACAAAAAATTAAAAAGTTTTTTTTGAGAGACAGGGGCTTGCTCTGTTGCCCACGCTGGTGTGCAGAGGTGTGATCAAAGCTCACTGCAGCCTCAAACTCCTGTGCTCAGTCAAGAGATCCTCTTATTTTTGCCTCCCGAGTAGCTGGAACTACAGGTGCACACCATTATGCTTGGCTAATTTTTTTTGTTGAGATGGGTTCTCACTATGTTTCCCACTCTGGTCTTGAACTCCTGGCTTCAAGTGATCCTCCTGTGTTGGTCTCCCAAAGTGTTGGGATTAGAGGCGTGAGCCACCTGGCCCAACAGAAGTTTTGAGGCCACTCAACTGACAAAGAGAGCAAGACCCATGTCCATCTGGGGACTTCCCAGATCTGGCTTGTGGCCTCCCAAACTGGCCTCAACTGAATCAATGTTCCTGTCCTACGTGGTAGCACCCTTCTACCACGGACTGTGAGAGAATCAAGGTGCAGGGACTGGTGGCCCTTTATACATTACCTGTATGCACTCTTGGCCTTTTGAGGTGTCAGACCCCCCGCTCAAGCAGTCATCATGATGGGGGTATGAACGGCAGGGACGGTCGTGCCTGCAACGTAGGCAGTGTCCTCCCGAGTGCCCTCTTTACCAGCCAGAGGCCTGTAATTCAAGATACGGGCAGCATGAGGAAAACCTTCAATAATGATGCCTATGGCCTTTTCCAATCATTGTGCACCTGTGGCTTCCACTGATAGGGCACTTATGTGCCAGAAACTGCTGGTCACACTGTGTGTGCTCCAGCTCATTAATCCTCCCACAGCCCCCTAAGGAGGTGGTTTTATGGTCCCCAAGGCATAGAGACCGAGGTTCAGAGATCACATAACAAGGTTCAAGTCACAGAGCGGTATTAGAGTCCACATCCAAAGTGTATGCTGAGCTACTACTCTAAACTGCTTGGACATTACATTCTATTAATGGTCAGTATAGAAGTTTCTGGGATTTATTATTTTTAGGGAACAGATCCAACCTGCCTTCCCTGAACGCTGGAACTGCTTGTGTCACAGTGAAAAGTGCACTGTGCCCTGGCAGGCCCTCTGGACATCGCCAAGTGAGATGGTGTGAAAATACATCAGCAAGTGGTAGACTAGGAAACTCCGGGCTCATTCTCCTAGACAGCTCAGGGTTAACAAAGCTATAGGAACCAAAACATCATTGTGAGAATTCTAGAGACTAGTTAGGATGCTGCAATGCCAGCTAGTGCAGCGCCAGGAAGGGACTGCACTGGAAGGGTAGTAAAGTTGAGCATTTTGCTTGTTCTTGCCCTTCCCCCTGCCAGGCACAGCAATGCCACTGGGAGGGACCCTCCAATTCCCAGCTCCTCCCATGGGACAGGTTTCTGTTGGGTCTGACTCATCCCCGAGTGCTGAGTGGCAGGGTCTGCCCTCAGAGCAGCACCTCTTGAGTTTCCACAGCTGCAAGGGGGTGGGATTATGGGCAGTGGAATAGTTGTCTCTGGGTATCCTGGAGGGGACTGGTGCCAGGATCCCCGGTAAATACCGAAATCCAAGGATGCTCAGGTTCCTTATGTAAAATTGCATAGTATACCTATGCATATGCTCCTGTATACTTTAAATCATCTCTAGATTATTTATAATACCTAATACAGTGTAAATACTACGTAAATAGCTGTTATACTGTACTGCTCTTATTTGTATTTTTAGTTTTTATACTTTTCCAAGTATCTTCGATGTGTGGCTGAGTTTGTGGATGTGAAGCCTGTGGGTACTGAGGGCTGCCTGTACCCTAGAAACAGAGATGGAAAGCTCCAGGGGCAGGATGGGCCTGCAGGGAGGCAGTTTAATGGGTAAAGTTTCAGTTTCATAAAATGAAAAAGTTCTGAAGATTGGTTGCACAACGTGAACACACTTAACACCACTAAACTGTACCTACCGTAACTGTTATGATGGTAAATTTTTTTAGCCACAATTTAAAAACTTTTAAAGTTATTCAAAAAATAAATGGCCACGTACACACCTGTTAGAATGGCTTAAATACAGAACACTGACACCACCAAATGCTGGCAAAGATATGGACCATCAGGAACTCTCATTCATTGCTGGTGGGAGTACAAAATGGTACAGACACTTTGGAAGACAGTTGGGCAATTTCTTTTCCATTCTTCAATTTTTTTTTTTTTTTTTTTTTTGAGACGGAGTCTCAGTCACTCTGTTACCCAGGTGAGGAGTGCAGTGGCGTGATCTTAGCTCACTGGAACCTCTGCCTCCTAGGTTCAAGCAATCCTCCCACCTCAGCCTCCTGAGTAGCTGGGACTGCAGGCATGAACCACCATGTCCGGCTGATTTTTGTATTTTTAGTAGAGACAGGGTTTCACCATGTTGGCCAGGCTGGTCTCAAACTCCTGACCTCAGGTGATCCAGACAGTTTGGCAATTTCTTACAAAACTAGACATACTCTTACCATACAATCCACCAATTGTGCTTCCTGTACTTACCCAAAGGAGTTGAGACCTTACGCCCACACAAAAACCTGCAAAGGGATGTTTACAGCAGCTTCATCTTTAATTGTCAGAACTTGAAAGCGACCAAGATGTTCTTCAGCAGGTGAATGGATAAACTGTGGTACAGCCAATGGAATTATTTATCACTAAAAAGAAACAAGCTATCAAGTCATGAAAAGACATGGTTGAACCTTAAATGCACATTACTAAGTGGATGAAGCCAATCTAAAAAGGCTACCTACTATATAATCTCAACTATATGACACTTTGGAAGAAAAGGCATAACTTTGGAAAAAGGCTCAGTGGTGAGGGACTGGGGGGAAGGAGGAATGAACAGTGGGACAGAGGATCCCTGGGGCAGTGAAACTACTCTGGAAAATGGTGGTTCCATGTCTTTTTTTTTGAGACAGGATTTTGCTGTCGCCCAGGCTGGAGTGTGGTGGTGCAATCACGGCTTACTGTAGACTCGACCTCCTGGGCTCAAGCGATTCTCCCATCTCAGTCTCCCAAATAGCTGAGACTACATGCGTGCACCATCACGCCTTGCTAATTTTTGTATTTTTATGTAGAGATGGGGTTTCGCCATGTTGCCCAGGCTGTTCTCGAACTCAAGCCTTGATCTGCCCATCTGAGCCTCCCAAAATGCTGGGATTATAGGCATGAGCCACCACGCCCTGCCAGATCCAGGTCTTCATACATTTGTCAAAAGCCATAAAATGTACACCACCAGGAGTGGTCCCTAGTATAAACTATGGACTTTGGGTGATAACAATGTATCCATCAGTTGTAACAAATGTGCCACTCTGGATGGGATGTTGATAGAGGGGAAGGTATGCATATGGGGGTAAGGGGTTATATGGGAACTCTACCTTCAGCTTAATCCTGCTGTGAACATAAAACTGCTTTAACAAAATCAATTAAGACAAACACTGAAGGAACTAAAAGGCACTTGAGCAGTTGAGGCGAACTGCAGAAGGCAGAAACGAGTCAGGAGGCATGCGCGTATCACTGCCACTCCCCAGTGAAGGTCATTTCTGAAGTCAATTTAAGGAAAGACCTAGAACAATCGCAAGTACTCCACTCAAGCCAGTCAAAAGGGGACAAAAGAATAAAAGGCAAAATGACAAACATTTGCTGTCAGGAAAACATTTTCCTCAAGATACATATTTTTCAAGTTTTGTGGTTTAGCCCTTGACACCTGAAATCTATCCATTTCATTTTAACTGTATTAATGCCAAGACCAGAATGAGAATGCAACTAGCTCAAAAAAGCCATCATTTCTATGCAGGTCCTGTTCAGCTGCCCAAGCTTGGTCCTATGGCCGACACAACGCACCCACCCACACCTCCATCCTGGCGGAGTGAAATGAGAAATGGACTGCTTCATGTAGCCATTAAAACACAATTAATCTGCCATTTCTGCTGCCCTAAATTGATGAACACAGAACTCATTTATAATTGCTTATTTCTACTTCACAACATTCCTTCCAGTATTTCTACTCTCTAAAAAAGTCCATTAACATTCCATTATTTTTTTATAACCTTTAATGTTGACTGGAAATATGTCCTCATATCAACTTGAATAAATCTGACTGTCCCCATACACTGGCCACACTCTACCTGCCCAGAGGAGTGGCGGAAGAACCCTGAATTTTGTTTGCTTCCCAATTGCGTGGCCATTGACAGGCTAGGAATGGGACAGACCGGATCTGATCATGGCCTCCTCTGGAGAACCAGAGCTACCCTTTGGGGGTTAGAATGGGAGAAGGAAGAGACGCATTCACTTTAAATTAAACAAAAGAAGGAAACAAGGTTAAAATGAAGTTTATTATTTTTTTGATTTTTTGATTTTTTTTGTTTTTTGTTTTTTTAAATAAAACTGTTTGTGAAACAGCTATTTTATCCCCATGGCAGAGTGACCCCTGAAAGATGCACTAACCCCTTCTTAAGGCCATAACAAGATTTTTTTGTACTTTTTTCTTTTTTTAAAACTCAGATATTTAAAAATTATACAATTTACAAAACAAAACAAAACAACACAACATAAAGAATCACGTAGCATGGGGCTGCCTATCTGACAGGTCCTCTTTTCCTTTATAAAAATGAAAGCAAAAAGAAAAAGGGGCTAAATGGGTGTTCCTGGTCAGCTTAACCCACTCTGATCACAGCGACAGTCCCTCCCCGTCCCTGCCTACAGCTCACACTGCCGGCTCTGGCAGCACAGGCCTGGGCCTCCTCTCATCCCCACAGGTACCTGTGGGTCAGGGCACAGCTGCCTGGAATGTGCTGAGGACAGGGGGCCCCAGAGGAGGGTCATCCCTCGATTTTGCTGCTGCTGTGTACACTTAGGGTCCTCACCAGCCACAGCAATGACCTCAGACATCTGCCAATTTCACCCCCAAAAAGAAAAAGTTAAAAAAAAAAATAAATAAATAGTGTTTCTGGAAATGAAAAAAAAATTATTTTTGTGTTTAAACATCATTCCCCTGCTCTTGAAAACATGGACCGTCCCTGTATTTCCCCCTCCCGCTAAAACCTTCCCACTTTGAGACAAATTAATGACAAAAGGATGGTTCTGGTGTGGTTTGTCTGCTTTTTCAATCCTGGGTCTAGTGTTTTCTGAACTGGTGTGAGACAGGCTAAAGATCAAAGCCACACACACCCCGTCCTTTATGAGATGAGGGTTTGTTCAGTTCAATTTCACATTTAAATTTCACTTGTCATCAGAACAAATTTGGAGATCTTTAACTAGATAATTTTAAAATAGAATCAAAAGGGATAGCGCACCTTTCATTTAAACAAAGTCTTTCCAGACTAAAAATAGATTTATATATATATATTTTTATCCCTCCCTTTTAATTCCCCCCACCCTTTCCCCATCATCCCACCCCTCCCCCCTCCCCCCACATTGTCACTATGGAGATTGTGTCCATGGAAACAGCCATTCCAACGTCTTGGGTCTTTCTTTCCTGTGGTGTCACCGGTTTGAGTGTGATGTGAGAACTTAGGAAGGAAGTGCTGGCATGGGCAGGCACGCGGGGCGGGGCGGGGCAGGGTGTGGCTGCACGGTAGGACGATTTCCATTCCATCACGAGTGTCCACCACCTTCTCATCTCCACAGTCTCACCTGGAAAACAAGGGACAGACACTGAAGGCCAGGAGCCTCCACAGGGTCCACCACCAACAGCCGCTGTTCCATGGTACCCCTGGGAGCTTTCAGTAGGGAGCCTGCACTCAGACCCCTCTGTAGATGTGCTGCTGGTGTGGGACACACCCGAGACCCAATGCCGGGGCCACTGTGTGGCTTTGGATCTGGAATGTGATTAAAGGCAGCAATGACCTAGTGGGGGTGCTGTGGCCGGACTTTGAGGGCTCCTCAGGGTATGTCTGCCTTCCTAGTGCATAAAGGAACCAGGACAGCAGAGAACTCCCTGACCTCAGGGCAAGTCCCCAATTGTGGGGCAGCTGGTGGGGTTTTGCCAGTGTCAGATCCCAGCTGTGACTGAAACCTATAGTACCTGGTCAATCTGTGGAAGAACCTTCTCGAAGTCCAGCCTCTTAGGAGAGTTGCACAGTTGCCTCTAGTCGATACAGCTAGTTGTTTTTGAGACAAAATCTCACTCTGTCGCCTCGGCTCCCTGCAGCCTTGACCTGGGCTCAAGCAATCCTCCCACCTCAGCCTTCCAAGTAGCTGGTACTACCAGGTACACGCCACCATCCTCAGCTAATGACAAAGTTTTTTGTTTTTTGAGACAGAATCTTGCTCTGTTGCCCAGACTGGAGTGCAGTGGTGCAATCTTGGCTCACTGCAGCCTCCGCCTCCTGGGTTCAAGTGATTCTTGTGCCTCAGTCTCCCGAATAGCTGGGATCACAGGTGCACGCCACCACACCTGGCTAATTTTTGTATTTTTAGGAGAGATGTGGTTTCACCATGTTGTTCAGGGTGGTGATCTGCCCACCTTGGCCTCCTAAAGTGCTGGGATTACAGGCGTGAGCCACTGGGCCTGGCCCACAGTCAGTTCTTCATGATTAAAAAGAATGCTCTTCCCATGGCCTCTAACAGGGAGGGCAGGATTTCTGAGGCTCAGACAGAGCTGGACTATGTTAATCCTCTCGACCTCTCAGGAGCCTGAGAACCCTAGGTCTCCCATCCCCAGGCTGGGGGGCTTCTCTCCTCTTCCAGCCCAGGTGCAGAAGGGGATTCTGATGGCCTACATAGGACAGATGGATTATACCAAGGTGGAATGCTTCATGGGCCATCCTATATGGAAAAGTCTCAAAGAGAAACAGCAGTTTCCAAGGAAATCAGTCCAGTAAAATTTCACGAGAAGCCAGAAGTGATGGCAGCCTCGCCCCTCCTTCACTTGCTATCTGCCAATCACTGTGCTTAAGACTGTCACTGGGGCTCAACTAACTGCTTCCTCAAGCCCAATTTGGTGCCCTCCCCTTACAAATAAACCCTAGAAACCCAGGTGTCACCAGCCCTTTCTGCTTCCATAAAGTTTACACACACAGAACTGCTAAGAAGGCTGGGGCCTGCAGGAGCTAAGATTGAGCTGTTCCCAAGCACGTACATGCACATGCTCTTGCCCAAGGAAGTTCCTGACCACTTGGCAGGTAACAACAATGAGGAGGAACACGCTCCACAGAGGCCACGGCACAACATCACCACACGCAAGTAAAGGTAAGCCTTGGGAATGCAGGCCAGCAGCTGAGCTAATGGGCACCTACCTCCAGGAACACAGAAGGGTGTCATCTTGTTGGGGTTGTGGGATGCCCGTGGGAATCAAGGTCAATGCCCACATGTACCCTGCCAGGCTCTGCTCATGGAGGGGACAGTGCAGGGTTTGCCCTCTTTACGAGTACACAGCAGTCTTGGGCCTGCACCCCAATCTTGCTCATTACTCAAAAGAACAGGACCCCACACCAGCTCCCCACTGAAGAATGAAGCACACATCAGCAGCCAGGGTCTGCCTGGCCAGTCGACTCTGTGAGCTGCTACCTGTGGGCCCCTCCCTGGGGTGCATGGTGGCCCAGGCAGCAGCAGTTTTTCAGCACCTGCAGCCTGGGGCTCTGCCCTTCACCGCCTTCCCAACAGGGAGTGTTCCCTAGGTCTGACAACTAGACCAGCCCAAACACATGATATCCTGAATGTAATGGGACCCTAACTTTTCAAGAGTTACTTCAAAAAAAATTGTTCCTTTAGTAGGGAAATTAGGAAGGAAAATTCTAGAAAGGCCCTGGGCTAGAAGCTTTACAGATATTAGTTCACAGTGACGTGGACCTGCCTGACCCCCATCTTCAAGAGAGCTGAAGCTCAGGAAGGCGACAGGTGTAGCCCAAAGCGACATGGCCAGAGGTGGGACTGGGGCTTTCCTGACTGGGTCCTAGGAGCTGCATGTCCTAGGGCATGGGGTGTGGCTGAGAGACGGCTGGACCCAGACAGTGAGCCTGGGAGCAGCCGTGGTGCCAGCTGGCCTGAGCAGCAGGAGTGACCTGCCGCCCCTATGCTGAAGACTGTCAATTCTCTTTTAAAGAACGTCATCTTGCTGCTCAGCTGCCAGCATCCAGGGTTTCGTCTTGGGCCAACACCTTCCCAGGCTCTCTCACTTGTTCTCTCCCTCATTCCCTTCTCGCTCACACTGTCCTTTCTGCTCCCCTTTGGCCTCATCTGTGGCCTGAACCTGGGACGCCGTCCTCATGTCCCTCCATATCAGACTCCAAGCCTGCCTTTCCTAATTGCAGCAAAAACTCATCATCTCAACACCACTCATTCTGGCCAGGATTCACCCAGAGCCCATTTCCTCATTTCTAAAATAGACATTAATTCTGACTAGAGAGGAAGGATGTGACAAGAAACCTAATTCTGAATCTATACTGATTTAGGGCACTGATGTTCAGGGTCCAAGAGCCCTTTCTTCTCTAGGATGGCACTAATTTCTTTTTTATTTTTTTCTTTTTTTGAGATGGAGTCTTGCTCTGTCGCCCAGGCTGGAGTGCAGTGGTGCGATCTAGGCTCACTGCAAGCTCCACCTCCCAGGTTCACGCCATTCTCCTGCCTCAGCCTCCCGAGTAGCTGGGACTACAGGTGCCTGCTACCACGACCGGCTTTTAGTATTTTTAGTATTTTTGTATTTTAATTTTTTGTGTTTTTGTATTGTTAGCCAGGATGGTCTCCATCCCCTGACCTCGTGATCTGCCCGCCTCGGCCTCCCAAAGTGCTGGGATTACAGGTGTGAGCCACCGCGCCCGGCCTGGGATGCACTCATTTCTTTAACACAGACTCACCTGGCACTAGCATAGTTACATGCCCCGCTCTGGGCTAGGCTTTGACAGATGTGGTCCCTGCCCACGTGGAGCTTACATTCTAGTGGAGAGACAGGTAGTAAACAAGTAAACGATCTGAAATTGTGGTGATGCTAGGACAGCTGAAAGTGAGGAGCGGGACAATGGAGACAAGGATTTAAAAAGGGAAAGGCTTCTCTAAGGAAGCGGCATTTAAGCTGGGACTCAGGAGATGGAGCCTGTTTTCAACATGAAGACGGGGAGCTAAAGTGTTTGCAGCACAAGGAACTGTGTGTGCAGAAGCCCAGAGGGAGGCAGCCTGCCCCTTGAGGAGGTAGAGGAGGCCAGGGGCCTGGAGAGTCACCTGAGACTTCCACAGGGCTCTGGAGGCAAGGTGAGACGTTTGGACTTTATTTGGAAGATGACAAGACTCTCTGACGTAGAGAAGAGACAGGACTGGAGGGAGGCCTAATAAAGACTGCACTTGGCTACTGAGCAGTGGCAGGGAGGCGAGCACTATAGGAGCTGCAATGCCTGGGCTGGTGCTGGTGGGGAAAGAAAGTGGACAGACTCGGGCTCTCCTCTGGAGGTGTAATCCCGGACCACCTCTGGACCAGTCTGGGAAAAAGGGAATCTAGAATGTGACATTCATTCATACACAAATGGGCTGTGTGACATCCAGTTCCAGGGGCAGGGGCGCCACTCCCCATGCCCCGCCTTGCTCAGCTTCCATCCATGGCTGTTCTTTGCAGGGTACGTAGCACCCAGGATGCAGCATTAGCCCTGATCAAGGTTATAGGTTCCCATGTGCTGGACCACAGGGCCTGTTAGGGGAGGCTGGGGCCTCCTTGTTTAATTCACGACAGGAAGAAGAGCTGGGCCTTCCAATGTCAAAAGCTCTGCCAACCAATGACACAAGCCAGCAAGACAATCCACCTCGGCACAAGGAGACAGTGGGCAACCACAGGCCTGTGGAAGGACTTTTCCCCTCTGCACTCCTGGCGAGGGTCAGGTACAAGGTACATCACATGCTGGGAGGCAGGGGCAGCATCTTTTAACCCCAAGTCTTGGGTATTTTTTGCTATAAGAGACAGCTACAGGGTTCAATCTGCTGCCTTGACCTCTCCAACTCCCACGAGAAACCCACAGCTAGGCATGGCAGACCAACAGGCTGACAGCCAGTGCTGTGCTGGCACTTAAAGACATTTCCCAAGGGAATCTCAAAAGGTTGGCACTGCTATTCCTGTTTTTACAGAAGAAACTGAAGCACAGAGACATGGAGTGGTCTGACTTTAGTCACACAGTACCTATCAAACCACTTTCTCAGAACATGGCGCACCAGGAGGCAGACACACACGCACATCCACTGTCTGTGCCCTGCCTTGTCAGGGCACCCAGTAATGGCGGCTCTCTGTCCCCAGCATGGGGCCCAAGATGAGCCCTCCTTTAGTAAGAGGTGTGATTCCATCCCCAGTCACCAGGGCTTCTACCACAAATGAAGGACGGTGACCACCCTCAATGTCACTCTGCTGAACTGGGAAACCAGGAAAAGGTATCTGCCTTGTGGGAACAGCACATAAAAAACATTTCAGATGGACAGGACTGGATGCAGTGCGTCCATCCTCTCCCTCCAAGAGCTGAATGGTTCAACTTCGATGGACCTGAGACGACTCTACAATGGGTGAGGCCACTTCATCACTGTGCTTCAACCCAGAAGGATGAAGCTCATTGTTCTGTTGAAGAGTTGGCCGGGCACGGTGGCTCACACCTGTAATCCCTCCCCCAACTTTGCTCTGATCCCTCCACTGACAGCCCTACTCCCTGGAAGAGTAAAGAGGAAAGGCACTACACTCAATGTTCTATCAAGAAGGCACTTAGCACCTGAATTCTCAAATGGTGCGGCAGCCCAGGGGCCTTCTCCGGAAATTAGTAGTGGTAACAAGGGGCAGGGCATGTTCCAGAAGGTGGTCAGGTACATGGTGGTGCCGGAAGGGACAGGTCTAGCGTAGCTGTGTGGGTCAAACTCCTGAGGTTGACACAGAAGTCCTCCCATTTGAGAGAAATGACCCCTCAATGAATATTTCTGAGACAACTAGTCCTCCTGCCCCATCCTATAGCAGTAAGTGCCACAAGATACATTTTTGTTTTTCTTTTCTTTACAACCTATTTCCCCTCATGCCTCAGTGGGGAAGGGAGGGTGAAGGAGCAACATGGAGCTCAGAGGCCTGCAGCTTCTAGAGACCCAAGTCCTATCATCCTGTTTTCACAGATACCTGCTGAGGGCCATGACCACAATCCCACACAAACTCACAACAAGCACAACTCAATCACAATAATTTTGTTTTGTTTTTTTTGAGACAGGGTCTCACTGTGGCCCAGCTGGAATGCAGCGGCACGATCATGGCTCACTGCAGCCTCAACCTCCAGGTTTGATCAAGCAATCCTCCCAGCTCAGCCTCCTGAGTAGATGGGACTAAAGGCATGCACCACCATGCATGGTTAATATTTTTTAAAACGTACAGACAGGGTCTCACTGTTGCCCAGGCTGGTCTTGAACTCCTGACCTTAGGCAATCCTCCTGCCTCAGCCTCCCAAAGTGTTGGCATTATAGGTAGAAGCCCCACACCCAGCCTCAAGATTTTTAAGAGTAAAATTAAATCAGATGCTAGAGTCTACTAAATCTTTGAGGATTTTTCTTTCCTTTGTACTTCTGCAAAAAGGAATCCTTCAAAGTACTGGAAAAAAAAAAGATTTCGAATAACAAAACCCAAGAGTTCTGTTGTTTTCAAAGGAAAACACACCATAAGCTTTACAGTAATGGAGCAAATTAAAAAGAGACCTTTGAGTGGAACCCTTTCTGAGATGGGAGAAAGAGCAGGGGCTACTGGGCAAGAGGTGCCCTGCCCGAGGAAGAGACCTAAAAGCCTGTTGTGTCTACTCACAAGGCCACCCCTGGCTAGCTGTGCTCTGAAGGGCTGCCTTCAGGAACAGTCACCCTGCACCCCATCAGCAGTGGACAGTTTAGAAGGCCCCACTCCTTTCCACAGATATTCTGGGGAGCTAAGTAACCAATGGAAGAACACTGCATCCACCTGGTGGTGTCATCCATAGGATGAAATGCTGGTGGCAGAGCACGGAGCAAGCAGGAGGGCAGAGGCAACAAGGCCCGCTGGGAGCCGGGCAGGGTACAGGGAGCCCAGTGGCCCCGACTCACCTGTGCTTGCTGTCCTTTCCATTCCCACGAGCACACTGCCCCCCTCACCCCCGCTCCGACTGCTCTGTGCTGAGGCTGCCTTTCGCGGTCTTGTTCTGCAAGGGGGGGAGAGGGCACGGAAGGGGAGGCTGACACAGGCAAAACCAAGAGGAGACAGACAGGTGGGAGAGGACAGTGCGGAAATCAGGGGGGGCAGAGGGAGGACAGGAGTGGCACACGGAAAAGGAAAGAAAAGGCAGAGTCAGTCCTGACCGACAAACAGGAGACATTCAGACAGGGTTTTCTGAGGCAAAATGTAACCCTTAAAAAAGGGAGTTCTAAACATAACATGCAAATTAAGTAAAAATAAAGAGAATATAAGATCCTGTGACCGCCCCTCCCTGGAAATAATTTTTAAAGAAAAGCATAAGCAAGCATCTTTCAGGAGCATTTTGAGGGCAGACCTCTCTGGACAACCTCCTCCTAGTACTTTCGGCCCTACTAGATTTAAGACTGTGAGTGACCAGTGACCACCAGGTGTCAGTGTGACCTCAGCCAGAGACACGGTGCAGCCCCTGCAGGAAACATCAGGTGGCAGTGGTCTCCATTCTGATCCTTTCTTGGGGCTCCTTCTCCGTATACACCCTCCCCATACACATATGTGGCATCCACAAACAGGCCATTCACCCCTCACCTTCCACCCTTTCCTAAAGGAAGCGACCACGAGACCACCTCCTAAATAAACTGGGAAGTGGAGCCGAGGCAGCCCATTCCACTGAGCATCAGGCTGCTTCTACAGAAGCACAACCTGGAAGAGACTGTGAGCTTCCCCAGAGCCTTGGGGTGAGCTTGACTTCTAGTCTGGGAAGATGCCTTTGCACAGGCCTCAAGGTCTAGAACCAGACTTACCAAACTCCAACCTGTGAACTGGGGTTCTATTCACCTCAAGTGGAAATCAGTGGCTTGGTCAAGTTAGGTATTCTCGCCTCTCTTAATGAATAAACAAACACCAACTCCCCCAAAACACATTTCTCCTGGGATCTCATACTACTCCGAGTGCTGGTCCCCATGCCACGGGTCTCCCTTCAGCATCATGCCCCTCCACCCTCCCAGGGCCAGGAGTGGACTGGCAGTCAGAGGCACAGGTGAGGACAGGCGTGGGTGAGGCCCACCATCTGGTCTTCAGATCTTTCAGGAGGAGCCACCCTTGATCCCATCCCTGCTAGTAGCTCTTGGGGCCTCTGACTCACCTTGTGCTTAGGGCACCTCACCGAGAAGTTCTCCTCATGTAGCAAACAATCTGGAAGACAGAAGGGGACAGTCAGGTAGAGACTTCACAGCTGGACGTACGTGTGGTCATACTGGCTGGGACTGACAGGGTCAGACATAAAACTAGGAGGTCCCTACACTTACTTCTAATAGGAAAACATTAGAGACACCCCAAGTAAGCTGTAATACCTTAACATGATGGATATTGGTCATTTAAAAATTAACATTTTAAAAGAGTTAATGGTATGGAAAACACTCATGAAACAAAACTGCTTTAAAAAACCAGGATATACAAATGTATAAATGTGCTAATTTTATTAAAATGTTTCTATGCATTAAAAAAAGGCTTGAGGCTGGGCATGGTAGCTCACACCTATAATCCCAGCACTTTGGGAGGCCAAGGCAGAAAGATCACTTGAGTCCAACAGTCAAGACCAGCTTGGGCAACACAGTGAGATCCTGTTACTATTAAAAAAAAAAAAAAAAGGCCAGGCGCAGTGGCTCACGCCTGTAATCCCAGCACTTTGGGAGGCCGAGGCAGGCAGATCACGAAGTCAGGAGATCGAGACCATCCTGGCTAACACAGTGAAACCCCAACTCTACTAAAAATATAAAAAATTAGCCAGGCGAAGTGGTAGGCGCCTGTAGTCCCAGCTACTTGGGAGGCTGAGGCAGGAGAATGGCGTGAACCCAGGAGGTGGAGCTTGCAGTGAGCCGAGATCGCACCACTGCACTCCAGCCTGGGCGACAGAGTGAGACTGTCTCAAAAAAAAAAAAAAAAAAAAAAAAAAAAAAAAAAAAAACCAAAAAAAAAAACAAAGGCTGGCGTGGTGGCTCACACCTGTAATCCCAGCACTTTGGGAGGTCGAGGCGGGCAGATCACAAGGTCAGGAGATCAAGATCAGCCTGGCCAACATGGTGAAACCCTGTCTCTATTAAAAATACCAAAAATTAGCTGGGTGTGGTGGCACGTGCCTGTAATGCCAGCTACTCGGGAGGCTGAGGCAGGAGAATCACCTGAACCAGGGAGTCAGAGGTTGCAGTGAGCCGAGATCACACCACTGCACTCTAGCCTGGTGACAGAGCAAGACTCCGTCTCAAAAAAAAAAAAGACCGAAAGGAAATCTATGAACATATAACAATAATTCTCTTTGGGTAATAAGATACAGCTGATTTAAATTTTATCTTTTCTATATTCCCATGATATCACCAATAAATGCTATTTTAAAAATCCCTGATTGTAGGCTAACCCCATTTCCCAGGCTCAAAGCCAAAGCTTCCTTGTAAAAACACTTTAAAATCTGGAAGCGCCTTTTCTTCTCTGTACAGAGAAAGCCCAGGTGTCTGAGACAGAAAGGTGGCCAGGCCCAAGAGCCCCACTGTCACCTTTGCCTTATGACCCACGGAGACACAGAAGCCTCCAACACAAATCACATAATCCACACTAAATTCTTCAGAGGAAGGTAAAATCCCATGAGGATGCTTTTAATCCTTGGAGGAAAAATGATTCATTCCAACTTTTAACATGATGACAGCATCCTGGATGGCAGCAAGGACACATCTGCCTCCAGGTGAGTTGAGCTCTCGCACAAGGGTAGTGCAAGGAAATCTAATTAATGAGTTCACTCTGCACACCACAGCTCCTGGAGACCAACAGCCAGGTCACTGGTGCAAAACGCGGTGGCAGAATGTTAATAAATATTGATAACACATTCTCAGAGAGCTCCCAGGCACCATGGCAGGAGACAGCCATGGTACTTAACCTTGTTAAATTTAAACTGAGATCCAGACTAGCAGTCTGTGTGCCCGCAGATTAAGTGCAATAGTAATAAGCAACGAACATACACATGAAAACTTTTCAGGTCCCAGTATCCTAAAACAAATCAAAAAGACCTTTTTATATTTGGCCAGACCTGGAACATCACAGCCTGTCTTTCGTTGGAGCCCATGAATATCTAAGAGACTGGCGACAGCCTTCTTGGCTCTGTGGGCCCAAGAACTCAGCAACTTACCACTAACCTCCAAGACCCTCCCGCAGCAAGCAACTAGCAAGGCAATAAATGAAATGTGTTAATTTAAAACCCACAAGTACATAGTGTGACCAAGACTCCTGCTGCTCCAATCTGCCAGAGAGTTTATAAACAGCAGGAGCCAGACAACTGGAGCTCAGGGGACATGCTCTCTTCTTACCTGGGCTCTGGCAGCAAGCACTATGCTGGCTCAGTCTCTAGTTTGGGCCAAACAGAAACAGTACAGCACACGTGGGGCTTGGCCATGCTTATGCCACAGGGGTTTATACAAATGAGGATGGGGACCACACAAGCAGCAAAGAGTGCCATCAGAAAGGCACAGGTGGCTCAGTTCCCTCATGGCCACAGAACAGTGACCAGCTGTGATGGACCATTAATAAAACACGCCTCATGTTAGGAAATGTGTTCCCTCTGAGTTAGAAGCAGAAAAGAGTAAGACACTATGAGTGCACACTAAAGACAACTTGAAACTAATGCCAGATACATCTGGAAACGAAGTCTCCTACAGCAATCTGCCTGAGGCAGTGTCCATCTCTGACAAGGCATCCCATGCAGGAACGCTGTGCAGACAATGCCCTACTCTGTTCTCATACATGTCCGCAAGCCATCAGGAAGCGCAATTCCTGTTCCTGGCAGGGGCCAGAACCACAGCTAGAGAGCTCAGAAACTTGGAGGGCACAGGGGAGCTTCTCCTCTGACCAGTCCCTGCTGGGAGGGATGAGTGAAAAGCAACAGTGTAGTAAAACCTCTTCTGAGGATTCTGAACAGGCAACTGCACCTAGATGGCCAGCCAGTCAAGGTCTCTCAATCTGTGTTCTTCAAGGCCCAGGCACCATCCTACACTGTCCAGAGGGCCCAGGCAGCACTCCTGCATAGTGAAGTCAAAGTAAACAGCTTGTGAGATTAACATCCAAGCTCAAAAAGACCCACAAGGTGGCCTAGTCAACAAGATGGCTTGCAGACACAAACATCAACCTCCCAGAAGAGAAGACCACTTTCATTTCTCTCTTTAAGCTCAAAGGCAGGGTGGATTTACTGATCTCCTCATTATAAGCTCTGTGAAGCTTCAGATACCCACATGCATCCACATGCTTCCAGGCTGAGGATGGTGGGCTCAAGGAGGGAAGTGGGAAAAACAAGAAGGGTCTAATGCCCTTTGGATCTGTTGGGTACCAGACACAGACTCCAATTCACCTATACTCTACCCCAGTGTTACTGTTATTCCTTATGTTGGCACATTGCAGGGCTTGGGACACAGGGGCCTGCCAGCTCTATCCTGCCTTGCTGAAGGGTAGGCTCAGGCTCCTGGGCCATAAGGAGGGAAATACGGGGCTTTTGGCACTGGGACTGGCTTCTGTGATGCAGACAGCTATCCCTTGGGTAGGAGTCAGACTACCAGCAATTTTTAACGACCCATCCAGAGCTCTGACCACACTACCAAGATCAAAGCCTGCAGCAGAGATAGCAGCTTTAAAATGCTACTGCAAGGAGAGCTACAGAAAGTAGAATTCCCAGCTGTGTTTTTTCATGAGAGTAGAAGAAAAAAACCCTCCACACAAGGTTCTTTACGCACAGTGGAATTATTAATGAGCTACCACAGCCTTTTTTTCTCTAATTGTTGTGGTTCATTGCATTAAACACATTAATTAAAAAACAAAACAAAACAAAAAACAGAGCTCATGCTCTTATTACTGTAACCCCCACCTGGAGCCAAATCCCGTGCCTATGACATAACAAGCAACACAAAACAGCTGACCATGATGTCAGGCATGCAGGGTCAATATCAAGTTGGGGGGAAGGTGGCAGGAGTCACAGATCATGAAACAGAGATTCTGTTTCTATGGAGACATCCCAGTAATAAAAGTTTTCCCTGAGACATCAACAGCTCTTTAAAGATCTGGGTGGTTGACAGCAAGGCAGAGATGAAAATGTTAAACTGCTTCTTACTCCATAGGGAGGTTAGGGATTCTCAAACCAAGGACTTATTTTTGTTACGATTAGAAAGAAAAGTCAAACAATAAACTTGTTTCCTGGATACAAAGTTACATCATATACAGAGAGCCAATTTAAAAGAAGACTGTGTGGAATAATACAAGCATCCATCCCCACAGAGCAGTGCAGAACTCTGGGTCACTGTGACTTGGGTCATCAAAAAGACCACAATGACCAAGACATGGTCATCTCGTGAAACTGCCTCTGGTCCCAGCTCTCCACATGAAGGAGCAAAGTGCACAGCAGCAGAGGCAGCAAAGCCAGAGGCCGACAACCTTAGCCTCACTCCTCCCAACCCAGAACCCTCTGTCTCGCTGGACACTTGGCCACCAACTTCTGTTAAATAGAGATGCTACCAGCTTAACTAGGCAGGCTACCAAGATGGGCCCCAAAACAGAAAATGACAGATACCATTTACTCACAAGCCCTCAGCTAATAAAGGAAAAAAAAAAAAAAAAAAAAGCCATTTTCTTCAATTAGAAACAGAAAACTTTGTATTACTGTCTCCCTTTCCTAGCCACTAGTCTACAGGGAATAAAACACAATATTCTGCTGTAACTAGGGGTCATGAAAATGAGAAAAGGCAACTGGTTGGCTCTTTTAAACACTTTTTTTTATTTGAACAGACCTGTTCTTGCTATGTTATCCAGGCTGAACTTGAACTCCTGGCCTCAAGCGATTCTCTAGCCTTGGCCTCCCGAGTAGCTGAGATTACAGGTGTGAACAACCATACCTCGTTAACTGGTTAGCTCTTTTTTTTTTGGAGATGGAGTCTCACTCTGTTGCCAGGCTGGAGTGCAGTGGCACGATCTCAGCTCACGGCAACCTCTCCGCCTCCCGGGTTCAAGCAATTTCCCTGTGCCTCAGCCTCCCAAGCAGCTGGGACTATAGGCATGCGCCACCACACCCGGCTAATTTTTCATATTTTAGTAGTGACAGGGTTTCACCATGTTGGCCAGGCTGGTCTCGATCTCCTGACCTCGTGATCCGCCCACCTCGGCCTCCCAAAGTGTTGGCATTACAGGCGTGAGCCACTGTCCACATGTAGGTGTGAATACACACTTTTATAAGAATCTAACTGGCATCAGCGTTATCTTCTCTATCTCTCTTGTTCTTTTTAACTGTTTCTCCTACAGAAGCTTGGAGAGAAAAGAGGGAAGGAAAAGGTAAAGGCAAGGAGAAGGATGTGAAATGAAGGGAGACATGCTTAAACAAAAGTCAGGAGCTGCAAGTAACTGATGCGCTGGAAGGAAGGGTGGGCAGGATGAATTCTGAGACCTGATCCAAGTCTGTTGGCCCTGCTCTGTGTGTGTTATGCCTCATGCCTGTTCCTATTATGTAGTCAGCCACGCCCTCTTCCCCTTCCCATCAAATTCAAATCAAACCCCACCTCCTATGGACAGTGTGGCTGCCTCCGTGGACAGCCCTGCTTCTCTCCTGGGGAAGCACAGAGAAGGGGCATGCAGATGACAAGCACGGTGCTACCTGCAGCCTTCTCTCGCCACTTTTCCTCAAACGTGACCACAGGCATTATGGGGGCTGCCTGGGTGATGGTCTTAGACACATCCAATGCTCAAGAAGTAACTAGAGGACATTATGTCAAGTGAAATAAGCCAGGCACAGAAAGTTAAAAGCTGCACGTTCTTGCTCACGTGGAAATTTAAATAGAACAGAGGATACTAGAGGCTAGGAAAGGGAAAGGAAGGGATAAGTAGAGATTTGTTAAAGAATACAAAATTACATCTAGATGGGAGAAATAAGTTCCAGTATTCTCTATCACTGTAGGATGACCACAGTTAACAACAATATATTGTATAGTTTCAAATGACCAGAAGATACCACATGTTCCAACACAGACATGACATTTGAGATGATGGATATGCTAATTACCTAGGTCTGATCATTATATATATACTGAAACATTACTGAGCACCCCATATCTACAATTAATGTCCATTTAAAAAAGTAAAAAAGGCTGGGCGCGGTGACTCATGTCTGTAATCCCAGCACTTTGGGAAGCTGAGGCAGGTGGATCACCTGAGGTCAGGAGTTTGAAACCAGCCTGGCCAACATGGCAAAACCCCGTCTCTACTAAAAATACAAAAATTAGCCAGGCATGGTGGCGCACGCCTGTAGTCCCAGCTACTCAGGAGGCTGAGGCAGGAGAATCGCTTGAATCTGGGAGGTAGAGGTTGCAGTGGGCTGAGATCATGCCATTGCATTCTAGCCTGGGCGACAAGAGCGAATCTTCATCTCAAAAAAAAAAAAGCAAAAAACTTAATAAACTTGAAATTAACACTCACCCTGCCACCAAAAAAGTAACTGGGGAAAACACCCACTAAAGAGACTAAAAGTCTAGAGTAAGAAAGGTGATTTTCCCAGGTTATTGAAGCTCTAAGTCAAAACTCAAGAATTCTGCATCACTTACTGGATGGCACTTCTTTAACAAAATGTTTCCCTTCTTTCAACAGTTAACACACTGCAAAACATCCCCCTATCATCTCAACAAACAAAATACAACACTCTTTGTAATACTGTGATTCAGAGTAAGAAATACATATTTTAGTCTTCATCCCTGATTCCTGGCACAGACCTCCTAAAACCCATGTAAATTCCTGAGCAATCAGGGGTGCTAGGAGCATCTTTTCTTCTAATATTTGGTTTTTGATCCTGGTTCCTGACATGGAGCTCCTAACCCCTTGGAATTTCCTGGATAAAGGAGCACCTTTCATTCTAATGAGGCAACTCTTGGTGGCTCCTGGATGGGGGCTGGGCACCACAGAGACTAAGCTGTGATTAGCGTCTTGGAACTTTTAGCTCTACCCACCCCACTCCAGGAAGCAGAGAGGGGGTGAAGACTGAGTTAATAATTGATTATGCCTACATGATGAAGCCTCCAAAAAATCCATGAACTACTGGATTCAGAGGGCTTCTGGACTGCTGAGTATACGAAGGTGCCTCGGGGGTGGTGCCCCTGGAGAGAGCATGGACGCCCCACGCCCTTCCCACATATTTGGCCCTATGTTTCTTTCATCTGGTTGTTCATCTGCACCCTTCATAACGAGCAAGCACAAGTGAAGTGTTTCTGTGAATTCTGTAAGCCACGTTAAATATTAATCAAACCCAGTGAAGGGGTCTTGGAAAACCTAGTTTAAAGCTGATCATTCAGAAACACAGGTCAGGTCGTAACACAGGGCTTGAGGTTGGCATCTGAAGTGGGGAGCAGTCTTGTGGGACTGAGCCCTTAACCTCTATGGGCTGCACTAACTCTGCTTGTGCAGTTTAACTCTAACTGAGCTAAACTGTAGGACAACCAGTTGATGTCCAATAGTGAACTGCCTATATGATGCTATCAAGAAAGAAAAGTAAAAAGACAACTCAGAGAATGGAAGAAAATATTTGCAAACCACATATGCAGAATTACAAATTTTTTTTTTTTTTTTTTTGAGACGGAGCCTTCCTTTGTTGCCCAGGCTGGAGTGCAGTGGCACGATCCTGTAACCTCTGCCTCCTGGGTTCAAGCGATTTTCCTGCCTCAGCCTCCCGAGTAGCTGGGACTACAGGTGTGCGCCCCCATACCTGGCTAGTTTTTGTATTTTTAGTAGAGATGGGGTTTCACAATGTTGGCCAGGCTGGTCTTGAACTCCTGACCTCATGATCTGCCCGCCTCAGCCTCCCAAAGTGTTGGGATTACAGGCGTGAGCCACTGCGCCCGGCCTACAAATAATTCTTAAAACTTAACATTAAAAAGATAAATACTCCAATTTTACAATGGGCAAAGGATGTGAATAGCTATTTCTCCAAAGAAGATGAACAAATGACCAATAAGCACATGAAAAAATGCTCAACATCATTAGCCATCAAGGAAATACAAATAAAAACCACAATGAAATAACATTTCATACCCACTGGGCTGGCTACAATTTAAAAAAAAAAAAAACAAAAAACACACACACACATGAAGTCAAGTGTCAGGGAGGAGCTGGGGAAAGGAGAACCCTCATGCACTGCTGGTGAGAATGTAAACCGGGGCAGCTACTTTGGAAAACAGTCTGACAATTCCTTAAGAGGTTTAACAGAGTTACCACATGATCCAGCAATTCCTCTCAGGTATACATCCAAGAGAACTGAAAACATGTTCACACAAATGCTTGCATGTAAATGTTCTACAGCAGCATTATTCATAATAGTCAAAAAGTGGAAGTAACCCAAATATACAGCAAAGTCCACAGAGATAGAAAGGATTGGGTCCAACAGAGCTTAAAGGAAAAAAAAATCATAAAAATTTAAAAAAGAAAACAGAATAGTGGTTGCCAGGGACTGGAGGAAGGGGAAGGGAGGTAAGTGCTACTAATGGGTAGGAATTTTTTTATGAAGTGACAAACAAACAAAAGAAACGGAGAGAATCAAACTGTATGTCTTAACCCTTTGGACACTCTGGACAGGGTCTGTGGTCTCCTCTTACCTGCATCAATGGCACACGGGTAATGGTATCGGAAGGAGCAGCCTTTGTTGTAGCAGCCCAAGGTGGCGCCTGCCTCCTGGCAGTGGGAACATTTCTGAAAGGAAGGAAAAGTCAGGCATGTCAGTATCCCAGATTTGGCCCTCTCCTCCAGGCCTTCCCTGGTCCCCATCTGTTAGACCTCAGCACGTGTCTCTGTGGTTAGAGGAGTCTGTGGTGGCAGGATGGGCTGGTCAATTTCTAAATGCCACTCACTGACCACAACATGGGAAGGGATCCAGCAATAATGTTTTAGGCTAAGCCTCACAAATGTTCTCAAATCAACAACACAGCAGGATGAGATGAGCAATCCATGTCATAAAGGACATGCCAGAGTGGGGTTCCCAGCCCTGCCTCTGGTGCCCCCGCCATCCACCCACCCACACACTCTGCCAGGCATTTCCTTGCTGCTATCGTGAGCGGTCTGTAGATCTTCCCTGTTTACTTCTGCCGTGAAAATCTGGGGTAAGAGAGGGTAAGGTAGTAGAGTTATATATAAACCTTTTAGAATTAGAAGCGGAATTTGGTTTCTAGTTCTTGTATTTGTAAGAAGATTTTATTTTTATTTTTGATCTACTTACCCCAAATGCCCAATACAAGTATATTTCCCTTTTCAGAAAATATGGGCTCCTGTGTGCAAATGGTATTTTTATACATGAATCTTATTTTAAATGCACCAGAAAACCTGCCATGAATTTCTGGCTAAGTGAGACATTATTTTGTAATTGAGACACTCCTCCTTATATGGTCAGGTTACTCTTAAAGTGGGGCACATCTCTGTCAGCCCTGTGATGTGGCTGCTGTGAGTGCTCATCCTGTCAGGGTAAGAAATGTGTCCTATCAGCAACAAACATATTCATAAAACTCAACCACATATGACCCTACTAAGGATGCTGGCTCTTCAGGTAGCAGAGGTACACAACCATCAAGACTAGCTGGAAGAGACAGAAACTCGTTCCTGCTTCTATGAAAAATACAAGTGTTCCCTAAGCAATTACACTGAGCTGGCTCAGGCCCCCGACACAAATACTGATGGGAAACTACGCTAACGCCAGCAACAGCAAAGCCCAAGCGCTCCACATGCTCAGATTGAATGATCTCATCCAGCCCTCTGCACTACTCCACCTGGCAGGTGCTCCTAATGCTTTACATGAAACTCTTGAGACACCAGAGGCAAAATAACTTGTTCCAGGTCAGAGCTGAGATTCTGGATGACCATCTCTGGCATCCTCAAGAGACAAAAGAGATAGGAAAAAGGGTTGGAAGAGATTAGTCCTTCAAAAGCTTTGCCCTGCTCTCAGAAGACCAAGGTCCTTCTTGGTGCCGATAATCAGTAAATGTTTGTCATGTGCCCTCGCACCCTTGTTAAGAGAAAAGATCATTTGGTCTGGAGTAAACCAAGAACAAGTTCACAGCATTTCTGGTAGCCCTAGACTCTGTCTACCTTTGTCAGTGCCACAGAGCATCTTAGAATCAAAAGGACTCACTATCAACTTGAGGAAAGGAAGTGTGGGTAGTCCATCGGTGGCCAACCTGCAGTCATGTCTGCTGCCACTTTCTTTTTCTGAGATGGAGTCTTGCTTTGTTGGCCAGGCTGGAGTGCAGTGGCACAATCTTGGCTCCCTTCAACCTCTGCCTCCTGGTTTCAAGCGATTCTCCTGCCTCAGCCTCCTGAGGCATTGGGATTACAGGCATGTGCTACCACGCCCGGCTAATCTTTGTATTTTTAGTAGAGATGGGGTTTTGCATGTTGGCGAAGCTGGTCTCAAACTCCTGACCTCAAGTGAGCCACCACACCCAGCCTCCTGCTGCCACCTTCTTACTCAAGGAGCCTGAAGATATGGCCCTCCCTACCCCGGAGAATGAATCACAGTGAGTGGTGGCCATTTAGGAATGGGTATCATCAAGCATTTCTGGTAGGAAAGTCTGCAGGAAAAAGGGCTTCTGAAAACATTTTTCACCCCCCCCCCCACACCTTTTTTTTTATATTTTGAGACAATGTCTTGCTCTGTCAACCAGGCTGGAGTGCAGTGGCACAATCATGGCTCACTGCAGCCTCTACCTCCCGGGCTCAGGTGATTCTCCCACCTCAGCCTCCGAGTAGCTGAGACTACAGGGGTGTGCTACCACATCCAGCTAGTTTTTTTAAAAAAATGTTTTTGGCCGGGCGCGGTGGCTCAAGCCTGTAATCCCAGCACTTTGGGAGGCCGAGATGGGCGGATCACGAGGTCAGGAGATCGAGACCATCCTGGCTAACACAGTGAAACCCCGTCTCTACTAAAAAATACAAAAAACTAGCCAGGCGAGGTGGCGGGCGCCTGTAGTCCCAGCTACTTGGGAGGCTGAGGCAGGAGAATGGCGTAAACCTGGGAGGCAGAGGGTGCAGTGAGCTGAGATCTGGCCACTGCACTCCAGCCCGGACGACAGAGCGAGACTTCGTCTCAAAAAAAAAAAAAAAAAAAAAAAAAAATGTTTTTGTAGAGATGGGGTCTCAGTATGTTGCCTGGGCTCCTCTTGAACTCCTGGGTTCAAGCAATTCTCCCATCTCAGTGTCCAAAAGTGCTAGTATGAAAGTTTCACCCTCTCAAAAAGAGACAAGAGGGAGGAACAGGTAATTTTCTTGCTCAGCCTCTGTGAGGACTAGACGGTGGGATCTGTGGCAGCCACAGTATCACCATAAGGGGACAGCCCTGAAGACAAAGCCAGCCTGCTGAGGACAGAAGAGTGGCAAGATGGAGAGACCTGGACCTACCATGACACTGTCAAGCACTAAATCACCCAAACCCAGGACCAGGCCACCTCTAGCCTTGTTACAGGAAACTTGGGGGCTGCTGTAGAAGGGTTAAGTATGCATGCTCTGGAACCTAAATAACTGCCTGGTAAGTGGCTCCACTTTCTAGTTCTGCCTTCTTGGCCAAATTTCTAACCTTTGTTCCTCAATCTACAGACGTGGGACTAATAATGGCACTCACCTCATAGAAATGTCATAAGGGTTAAATGAATTAATTCAGGCTTAAAATGCTGGCTGGGTCAAAAGTGCTAAGTAAATGTGACCCAAGATGACCATGTGTCAGACACATGCTAATCTACAAAGACCACCTCATGAAAAGCAACCACACAGCAGGCCTTGTCACCATCCCAGTTTACAAGAGGAAAGAGAAGACGTGGAGCTTAGATCTGAACAATGTCCATTTGTTTCCTAATTCAACCCCACAACCTGGCAAGCATTGCACGAACTGCACGATGATTAATTTACAACATTGCATCCAAAGGGGAAAGACCCTCAGGGTGTGTTAGGGACTCAGAGAAAGATCCTTAAAGACAGTTTGGTTCAGTGGTTTTTGAAGTGTGGTCCTCTGGAACAGCAGCATCAGCAACACTCAGGGACTTGTCAGAAATGCAGTTTTGTTTTTTGGATTATTTTTGAGAGTGTCTCGTTCTGTCACCCAGGCTGGAGCGCAGTGGCACAATCTTGGCTCACTGCAACCTCCAACTCCCACGTTCAAGTGATTCTTGTGCCTTAGTTTCCCAAGTAGCTGGGATTACAGGCATGAACCACCACACCTGGCAAATTTGTGTAATTTCACTAGAGACAGGGTTTCAACATGTTGGCCAGGCTGGTCTTGAACTTCTTGCCTCAAGTGATCCACCTGCCTTGGCCTCCCAAAGTGCTGGGATTACAGGCGTGAGCCACCACATTTGGCAGAAATGCGCACTTTTGAGCCTCACCTAAATCTGTGTTGTGAGAAGTCCTCCAGGCTATTCTGATGCACAATGCAGTTTGAGGACCACTCATCTAATTCAACTCCCCAACTTTTCAGATGCGGAAAAAAGAAACTCAGAGAGATACAATGACTGACTGAGCTAGGATTACTGGTTTCCTGAGAGCCATTTAGTGTTCTGTCTCCTACAGAGCAATCAGATCTTGGGATATGGTAGGTAGAATCCCGAGAACCTGTGATCTTATATACAAAATGAACTCTGCGGATGAGATTAAGGACCTTGACATGGGAAGAATATGCTAGGTTATATGCTAGGTGGGCCCAGTCTAATCACACAGGTCCACAAAAGCAAATGACTCCCCCCAGAGGGAGTTAAAGTTGTCAGCTTCAGGGAGACCTGATGATTTGGCAGCAGGGTCATAGGTGCAATGTTGCTGGCCTTGAAGATGGGAGAAGGGGCAAGGCAGCAGCTGCAGAATTTTTAAAAGGCAAGGAAGCACGTTCTTCCCTAAGCCTCTGGAAAAGATCACAGCCCAGTCCACACCTTAATTCCAGCGTAATAAGACACCTGTGTTGGACTTTGAACCTACAGAACTGTAAGCAGAACTGTATAACAAGTTTGTGGTAATGTATTATGGCAATGACAGAAAACTAATACACGGGGATTTCCCAAGACTCTCAAGTGATTGTCCATTTTCCTCTTAGGTTCTTTTTTTTTTTTTTTTTTTTTTTTTTTTGATGGAGTTTTGCTCTTATCTTGTCACTCTGGAGTGCAATGGTATGATCTCGGCTCACCACAACCTCTATCTCCCGGGTTCAAGCGGTTCTCCTGCCTCAGCCTCCCGAGTAGCTGTTATTGCAAGCACCCGCCACCACGCCCAGCTACTCTTTGTATTTTTAGTAGAGATGGGGTTTCAACATGTTGGCCAGGCTAGTCTTGAACCCTGATCTCAGGTGATCTGCCCGCCTCAGCCTCCCGAAGTGCTGGGATTACAGGCGTCAGCCACCGCACCTGGCCTTAGGTTCTTTAATGCAACAGACTTCTCCCTCATGAAAACACCTACAATTTCACTAGGCAAATTCTGACATCAGGAGATCAATAAATAAGGAACTCTGGGTCTGTCTTCAATATGTTTTTCTTGTTGAAGAAACAGAGGCCAAAGCAAAGTGACCTGCTAAAGATCACATAGTAAGTAAGAGAACTTAGAACTTTACCCCTTTTTCTTCTGAACCCCAAGTTCAACTTTCTTCATACCATACCATGATGCCTGTTAGCCCCCTTCATTCACTCAACTATCCAACATTTGAAAAGTACTCTCTAGGTGCCAGGTGCCAAAGATAGAATATAAATACTTATCTATAGTGTCTTCCATGTGTAAGGTTTTCCCTTCTACCCAAAAATCAATACCCATGCTACTACAATTTCTAATTACATTTTTATTCTATACTTTTTACGTGAAGTAGCTATTTGCATTATCATCCTCCTATATTACAAATAATATATTAAAGTCACTGCATAGCTAAATATCCTTTGTTTTTGACCACAATGTTACTACATTCACTCCAAGCAGAGGTAAGTCCATACAATACTGCTCCCCAGGCAGAATGAGACACATTGGGGGCTCCAAGCATGATTTCTAAATTAAGACACATTTTAAAAATAAGGAATGGCCCAAACTTCAAAATCTTTTAATAGTAAATTTTTTGTTATGGAAGGGAATAAAAACTATTCGTAAAGAACTCTGACGAGAACCTCACATTTTTTGATACTCTAAATTTGAGAATAAATTATAAAAGGTATTATTAGTTTTGGGGCATGTTTAAACAGAAAGTGGTCCAGATACAGAGCTTGAACCTTTCACCAGCCTTTGTCACTGTCTCAGAGGCAGGGCTTGCTGACTTGAGGTGGCAAACTACAAGGACTGAATCAACTAGAGTTGTTTAATCCTCATCTGAGGGAAGCTTCCCGGGAGACTTCTATGCAAGCCTGATGCCTGCTCATTCCCAGAAAGGCTCTTTCTTATGAGATATAACAGCAACCTGAATAATCACCTTGTTTAATTAGCATCTCAGAGCAGCCTCAGAACGCCAAAGCAACTGGGTCAGAGTAGTATTACAGCACATTGATGATGATTGGTTTTGTAGATTACTCTTCCACTACTGTGCCTCAGATGGCTCTTATCCAGCATGGCACACACTTCTGCTCATGCTCACAATATTTACTTACTCATGTTTGTCCACCTCCCTTAAACTGTGAGACTTGTTCTTGCACCCCCAGGGACTGGCACACCACAGACACTGTAAATGTGGGCTGATGGAATGAATGCAATGTCTGACAAACTTGAGAGCCTGAAGACAAACTAATGAGGATACTCTTCAGTGAGTTACAAAACTGATGCTGGTGGAGCTTGGAGAATGTGGAACAAGGTATGTGTTAATTTTTGGCCATCAGCAAGAAGTTTTTTGTCCTCTCAGTTATGCCTCCTACATCTAGGATGGAAGCCTCTGCCATCCCAGCTATCAACACCAACTACGCGGCAGCTAGACGGGCTACATACAAGGAGCTACCCTTCAAGGCCCTGTGAGCATTTCTTTGATGCAACTCTGCATCCTATCAAGCTTCTTAAAGAGTACTTCGAAGTGTCAGCCAAAGCAATATGTACATAGCCCTAGGTGTTTCAGTCCTTACTTCCTTACAGCTAGACAATCTCCTTATGCTTCTTCATGAAAAGCTCCTAAGACAGGCTGGAGCACTTTTAACTTGCCATTTACCCAAAGGGAATGGGCTCTGGCACCAGCCTCTGGGACTGCACCACAGCCCACTACCACCAAAGCAACCTCAGAGGGACAGAGAGTTGACCAGTTCTTCTCAGGTCCATTTACTCAATGCTACTCAAGGTATGGTGCATGGATTTAGAAGCTGCACTTATGTCCCACAGTTGCTCCAGCAAAAGTGCCAGTTTCAGAAACTGAATCCATTATGTCAGTATGAAACATCAGCCAGGCATTCACTGGCTAACGGCTAATTGTGTGTACTTAAGACAAAAGTCCCACGCTTGACTAGCTTTTTCGAATAAATGTGGTTTGTCTAATGTGCATACTGTTCAGGTATGACACAGCACAGGGCTACTGGAGGAAAAAACTGAGGGTGTCAGCACATGTGTGAAAGCCAAAAGTCACCAGGCCAATTTTATCACCTGTAAAATGGGGATAACAGAATTTGCTTTGCCTTCTGCATAAAGTTGCTGTGTAAAATAACCATAGAAGTGTCTTATAAACTAGAAAGTTATGTAATTATTAGAACTTTTAAACAAAAATTATATAAAACATATTCATCTCTAAGTGTCATACTTTGGCAATTACTGATATCAAACTCAGATATAATATAAAGTACAGTCTATTAAATTAAGACAAACAGTTCAAATTTTTTGTTAAGCAATTTTTCTCCTACAACCTGCCTTAAACAAGCAGACCCTGCATGGGTCTGGACACCTGCTGCTGGTCTTTTTTTTGGTAAGTCTAGCTGTTGTATGTTTCAGTAACGTTTCATCTCCGAGGGTGCGAAGGTCAGTTCTTGGCCAAGTCTCTGGACACTTCACTTCTTAGCTACTATTTACTATTACTTTCATTGTATCTCCCCTCTCAATTCTCCTATACTGGACCAATACAAATTAATAACTATTTCTAAAGCTTTCTAAAGCATTTTGCATTGGAAGAACAGATGTTAAATAAATGGGGACTAATATGACACACAACTGCATACAAATTAAACTCTAGCAGGATTTCGAAAGCACTGAAAACTGCCCCAAAATGGCATATTGAGCACAACTAGAATGAGAAAAACTGCCTCACAGGCTTGCCTGTTGTACTCTACAGACACTGCCCTCTGTTATGTGAAGAGCAGACCTGAGCACCAATGACTCCTTTGCTGCCTGCATCAGTCACCTGCCAGGTGCTCCTAGCCATACTTCTCACAACCTATCCCCACTCACATTAGAGTAATCTAGAATAATCTGCTGTGGCTGATTCTGGACCCTCTGCTGCCATGTGGATCTTAGGTCCAACAGATGGTACTACTCCTTCAACACACTTAGAGGCTAAGAGTTCATCTTCTCTGCCTCCTGGGACCCAGTCATCTGCTTTCCACCAATACAAGCAGATGAAAACACTCAAACAAACTTGATTTAATCTGATCATCTTTCAGGCATAATTTGAAATAAAATTATATATTTAGATCACCATTCTCCACCCATAAAAGCCCCAATCAAAATATGGCTCTACTACAGATCCTGACAAGTATTTGTTTCTTTGGGAAAGCCTTTCAAGTCACATTATAAACCTGTTAAGTGTCTCCGTGGCTGAGTGGAGGCTGTGTGGTAGCTGGCCCCAGAAGTGGTGCAAAATGCACAGAAAGCATGACCAAGGTCCAAATCTCTTGAGTGTGGCCATTTTGGCAGCATCTCCCAGCTACATCCTTGGATTCTGTTTCAATCCACAAAGCCCATTCCCTTTCCCTTCTGATGTCTTTGTGCGCATAAGGTGGGACCAGCCTGTCTGCAGTTTATAGTAAAGTTATGATGTTTTCCATCAAGTTAGAAGGGTTGGGATTAAGGACTTTTTTCCTTCATTACGAATGTCCTTCTTTGTCTTTCTGTACTTCATCTACCAAACAGAGGAAATTAGCCACAATCCTGAGCAGATGAAGAACATATTCAGAATATACACAGCTTTATACAACAGACTTGTTCATTTTAACACTGAGCAAACGAATAATGAGAAGTTAGTAGGTCTAAGACGCAGGTGGGGAAGGAGGTCTTTTTCTCCAGAAGATTCTGTCACATACACCTCTTTTTATGCCATTGTTGCTTTAAAAATCCTGATTCTCACCCGTGAGCTGTGTTATGAGGAAGGGACCTCTGCAGTAATGTGAAGGTAACCCTTGGCTAACGAAGTTGTAAAAACACCAGACTGGTGCTTCTTCAAAATCATAAAGTGTAAATTATTCTATTGAATGTGAAGAAGGCAGTTCGACTTCTTAACGAGCTGTTCTCTGGGACTTTTAATTTGCCTTATTAATGTGTCAATCCTGATTCCACAGCATAAAACTGCAATGTACAGAAAGTAGAAACATGGGTTGGATGAAAATTAGTAAGAACTTGATCAGGCTGGACTTTCCCCCTGACGTGCAGGTTTCTCTAAAGGTTGTAAGACACCGTGTGATCAAGGTGCCTTTTATTCTCAGTGCTCTTTTCTTTGATATTTAAGTTCCCTTATGAGTTGATGGTATCGACTTCAGAAGTATAATAATCTTTTCTTTTTATTCATTCTACAAATTTTTATTGCATGCCTGTGTGCAGGGGCTGAAATGGGGAGCCAAAGTTCACCAAGTGTCTACCCTCCAGGAGCTCACAGAATGATGTGGGGGTAAAGCAAAATTTAAACAGTGATGTAAATAATACTTCAGAGCATAGAGGTAATGTCACCAACCTAGTTAAGGAGGTCAGGAAAGCATTCTTGACAGAGTGTAGCTTGACCTGAGTCGTCAACAGTGAGTAAGAGCTACCTGGGGGGGAAGGGGAACAAACTGCTTTGTGGAGGGAGAAGCAGGCAGGGTGTAGGGAACTGACACCGTGGAGCACAACTCTGAGGGGGTGGGCAGCTGATGTGCAGGAACCCGGGGCCAACAATGGCCGTTGCTGGGTTAGGGATGATGTAGAAGAGTTTGGGTACTGGTGGTGGAAATGCATACAAGAGGCTGCATAGACACTTTGGAGGTAAAACCGACAGGACTTGATGCTGACAGATGGCCAGGGGTCTGTGAGACATGTTGCAGTGAGCCCGCATGTATGGCAGTGTAAATCGGCACAGTAGACAGGGAGCCCTCTGGATGCCAGCACAGCAGGATTCTGATGAGGTGAGCACACACATGGCACCTGCTCTAAATGCTACTTTCTCCTAGAAAGATTCCATTTACAGAAGAGAAAGTTTTGGACTAAGAGCAAAATCTCAGCTGGTCAGGAATGGGTTTAATTCCAAATGATATTTTATGGATAACTACAAGAAACCTTTTATAGAACACAGGCTATCTTTCTGCTTTAGTAAACAGCTCAGGATTTTGAGTAAACTGATTGTTTTCCATTGCCTTAGAGTTACGATTCTGTATTAAGAATATTCTTGGCCGGGCGCGGTGGCTCAAGCCTGTAATCCCAGCACTTTGGGAGGCCGAGACGGGCGGATCACGAGGTCAGGAGATCGAGACCATCCTGGCTAACACGGTGAAACCCTGTCTCTACTAAAAGAAATACAAAAAAACTAGCCGAGCGGTGTGGCGGGCGCCTGTAGTCCCAGCTACTCGGGAGGCTGAGGCAGGAGAATGGCGTGAACCCGGGAGGCGGCGCTTGCAGTGAGCCGAGATCGCGCCACTGCACTCCAGCCTGGGCGACAGGGCGAGACTCCGTCTCAAAAAAAAAAAAAAAGAATATTCTTGTAAGACATGAGGAAGAGACGAGGCTTCATCAAAGCGATCCCAGGACAGAGACTAAAACTTGCTTTTTAAAATAAATCGCTGCTAGCAGCTTCTCTCCGTGTCACTTTACTTCTCCCAAGTAGAGGACAACAACAACAAATCCAGTCAAAGAAACTGGCACAGCTAGTTTAGCTGACAATTCCTCTATGTGCCTTCCTTAATTCAGGTTTTCCTTATCAGAAATCTTTCTTGATTTTTACCTCAAATTTAGGCAGTCTAAAACAAAGACATGAAATAAGGAAAAGAGAGAAAGCTGGGGTGGAGAGAAAGTTCTCGGAGTTTTTCGCTGGAACGGAGCTGTCCACTGAAGCTCCTGATCTGGAAGAGCAGCAGGGCTAACAGAAACTAATATCTTGGCCCTCTCTCTCACTGGTTACAGGAGCCTAGGCAAGTCAATTTAAGTCTCGATTTCCTCAACAGTACATTGGGGATAATACCCAGTTGGGAAAAAAGGACAGGGTAGGGGTATCTTCTGCTATTTAAAGACATTGATCAGGGCAAAAGAACCTGAACAGGGCCAGGTCTAAGGTGGCCCATGTCTGTTATCCCAGCACTTCGGGAGGTTGAGGTGGGAGGATTGCCTGAGGCCTGGAATTCAAGATTAGCCTGGGCAACAAAGCAAGGCCCTGTCTCTACAAAAAATAAAATTAAATTTGCTGGGTGTGTTGGTGCTCGTCTGTAGTCCCAGCTATTCAGGAGGCTGAGGCAGGAGGATTGCTCAAGCCCATGAGGTCAAGGCTGCAGCCAACTATGATCACACCACTGCATTCTAGCCTGGACGACAGCGCAAGACCTTGATTGACACACACATACACCCTGCACATACTTCCCAGGAAGTGCCAATACTGATCCCTAGTCATTTTCTGTTACTCTCTATTCCCATGTGGAATGGATGGTCCCTTGAAACTACAAAGGCCCTCTAGGCTTGTCTGCAAGGCTATGGGCAGCATCACAGACATCCAGGAGTTAATGCTAACAATCTACTATTGCTGATTAAACCAAACCCAGCTATGCTGCCACACATAGGTGTTCCTTTTGTCTATTTGGAGTGTATTTTACAGGTCAGGCACAGTATTTAACCACTTATTCCCCACCCTCAGCTATCTGCTTTAGTATGTACACTTTATTGATGATAATGTTAAAGTAACACATGAAAATATGGCAGGTGCTACTCATTATTTCTACCAAGGTGCCCACAAAAAGAAAGTTCATAATTATCACACATGGTATGAACTTCAACTGCAGATATGGTAGGCAGATATCAGCCACTTGCTGTGGGTTTTTAATGTTCTACAACACCATAACTCTAATTATCCTGGGTTTACAGCCTTCAGGTTCTGCATTAATAAATTTACAGAGACAAAACAAAGGAGGAACAAAACACAATTTCCCAAATAAAATACATCCATTTGCCTCAATTTAAGTTAAATCCAACCTTTGTCCCTCTTCTGGAAAATTAAAGCATTACTCAAGAAGGCTTGGTTTAGTAATTTTTCTCTTGCACAAGATGTATACGTAGTTTGTTATAATGTTAATATGAAGTCTCATAACTCAGAAGGCCAACACAGGTGTCACTAATGATGTTTCTTTGTGCTAAACAAACTTGCCTTTTTTTCTGAAACACAGTTTGCATTTTATTATTTTTGAGACGGAGTCTCATGCTGTTGCCCAGGCTGGAGTTCAGTGATGAGATCTTGGCTCACCAAAACCTCTGCCTCCTGGGTTCAAGTGATTCTCCTGCCTTAGCCTCTCAAGTAGCTGGATTACAGGCACCCACCACCACGTCCAGTTAATTTTCGTATTTTTAGTAGAGACAGGGTTTTGCCATACTGGCTAGGCTGGTCTCGAACTCCTGACCTCAGGTGATCCACCCTCCTTGGCCTCCCAAGTGCTAGAATTACAGGCATGAGCCATCACACCCAGCCTGCATTTTATCTTATCTACAGTTATATACACTCCATTAAAATAATCCTAATCAGAAGTTTCTTTTATAGCCCCCAAAGAAAACTGCAACTGTGTTGAAAACCTTATACATTTTGTCTAACGAGTTTTTCCATATTTTTTTGTTTGTTTTTTTTTGAGAAGGAGTCTCGCTCTGTCGCCCAGGCTGGAGTGCAGTGGCCGGATCTCAGCTCACTGCAAGCTCCGCCTCCCGGGTTTACGCCATTCTCCTGCCTCAGCCTCCCGAGTAGCTGGGACCACAGGCGCCCGCCACCTCGCCCGGCTAGTTTTTTGTATTTTTTAGTAGAGACAGGGTTTCACCGTGTTAGCCAGGATGGTCTCGATCTCCTGACCTTGTGATCCGCCCGTCTCGGCCTCCCAAAGTGCTGGGATTACAGGCTTGAGCCACCGCGCCCAGCCGAGTTTTTCCATATTAAAAGGAGCTTGTGCCCTTTAAGAAGTTAGAAAGGAAGGGCACAGAGTGCTAGAGTCCAGTACTAGGAATAAGCCATTAATTAGCACTTTTCCTCTGAATAAAAGCAGAGAACCTGAGAAAAGGCTGAACCCAGCAGGAGTAGGAGCCCTGCAGCAGCCCTGTGACAAAGAAAGAGAAGAGCTTTTTCTCAAATACAGGGAGAGAAATGCTTACAGACAGTTTAAAACACTGAAATTGAAGTTGCACAAGATCTTGCACTAGCTTATTTTTATTTTACCCTTTGCTCAGTGGATTAGCTTATAAAGAGAAATGATTCCATTTTGTGCTTTCTGAATCTAAGAAGGCATCTTTTTAAAGAAATTACACTCCAGGGAAGTGACTCTTGATGTAAGCTGCTTCTCTCCATGGCTCATCCTACCCAGGAGTTGGGTCTGTGCTTCCAGAAAGCCAATTACTGGAAGCTGCTTATTCACAAGGCACCCATACTGAAATGTTTACAGTTTCAGCAGCAGAAACGACAAACCTGCTGCCACAATAGGACTCCCTTAACAAGATTTCAAATCTGTGAAGATCATACTGAAACGGAAATCTCCAAAGCTGTTCTAAACACTTGGCTCTGGAGGTCTTTCTCATTTACTCCTCTCTTCCTTCTTGCATTCGTACTACCTTCCTCTTTTGCATCCAGAGCCACTGCCATCTCACCAGCGCTCTCACCTGCCCATCTTTTCAAACAGGTTGAGGTACTGTCAGGCAAAGCCACCCTATTCCTGGAAGTGGCAAGTTTTTCAAAGGCAGGGGCAGCCTGACAGGAGAGACGTTGGTGGCACTTAGTCTCAGATACTCAGGAAATAACAGAGTACCAGCAGAAAGGAACGTTCAAGAACGAGGATATCTTGATATACCGAAGCTACTGCCAATGAAACGACCATAGGATCACCGGTCCTCAAATCCTAAGCCAGCCCCTGCCACCTCTCAGCCAAGCTTCAGTGGGGTCATTTAATTTGGCAATAATATGAGACATAGCCTCACATCTCATTTCAGGACACTCCCACAGGTCATGCTCAATCCAGGGCATTTTCTTGCTGGAAACCTACCTGAAGGAAAAACTACGTCCACACTAGAATGGAAACTTTGGCAGCCAAATCTGTGACTAGCTTATGAACCTTGAGTTTTCAGAGTTGATTTTTGCATTTCTCAAAGTGTAACTCTGCCACCTGCACCAGCATGGTCCCAAGCTTGAGTTAAAAAAACAGACTGAGGACACTGTCCCAAAAGAGACTGAATGGGAAGCATCCCAGGTGTTTCTTATCCTCAAGAAAGTTTTAGAACTATTGGTTCAATTCATCTTCATAGATGTGGAAATTTTCTTCTACATTTCAGTTTCAGAAGATTCCTACCAGATTAGGAAGATACTCAGCAAGAGTACAATCCTCACTTCAACAGAAAAGGGGAAAAAAAAAAAAAAAAGGAAACTCCAAGAGTCTCCATGAAGAAAATAGAGATCTGGAAGTAATATAACCTAGTTTAGAAATCCTGCATAATTCCTCAATACGTCTCCTCCTCCACCTTCACTTTTTTTTTTTTGAGACAGGGTCTCACTCTGTCCCTCATTCATCGAGCCAGAGCTTGAGGTTGCAGTGAGCTTTGATTGTGCCACTGTACTCATAGTAGAGCAATCAGAGCTCACTGCAACCTCAAATTTCTGGGCTAGAGGAATTCTCTTGCTTCTACTTCCTTAGTAGCTGGGACTTCAGGTATATACCACTGCACTTGGCTAATTTATTTTTTGTAGAGACGGCATCTCACTTTGTTGCCCAAGCTGGTCTCAAACTCCTGGGCTTAGGCAATCCTCCCACTTCAGCCTCCTAAAGTGATGGGATTACAGGTGTGAGCCACCATGCCAAGCCCCAAGATTTAAGTGTCTATTGTTAGGACAGATTTCATTTATCCAACAACTTGACAAGGCAGTCCATTATTAACCCCATTTTACAGGTTAAGAAATTGGGCTGAGGGACTAAGTGATGTTTATAGTTTCCCAGGAAGCCAACTCCTACAGACGTTTGGATGAAGGATAAAATATGACCTACAAGATTCTGTAATTATGACTCATGGCCAACAAGGACCATCTGGTAAATTCAAGAGCCTCTGTGCTCTCCTTCGGGCCTTGTCTCTGGGCAGCGTGGTGGTCATATAATAAAAGGTGGTTCCATCACATGACTTTTATTTCAAGAATGAGATTAGAGAGAAGCAACAAGCAGAGGATGGCACTAGCCAGATTATTGAAACTGTCTGAAAATATACCAATGTCTAAGGGGTTTCAGAGTTCCCAAGTCAAATTAAGGAGCTAAAGGCAACAACTGGGTGTTTGCTGGTGGTCTCAGAGCTCCTTGAGGGTCCACGGGAAAGGTGAGTCTTTATGTGGCTGGATCATTTCCTAGGGTTTTCTAGAGATAATTTGGAAGATCTAAAACAGATAATCTTCTGGAGCTGAGCAACAAGATTTTGTTGGCCTATTCACCCTAAATGGAACTTTTTTCCCAAGGCAGGAAGGGATGAGGTAGGTCTGAGAGAACAGAATGCTGGGTCAGCAGATCAGTGAGATTCCATTGTTGGGGGATGATTTGCTTTAATGAAGAAGGGTTTCTGCGGCACTGCTAAAAGCCTCACCCTGCCAGGAGGTGAAGCTAAAACATCAGTAGTTGATACAGATACCTAGCAACAACCACAGCTGCCTTGCACAATGTTCCTCAGGTCTCTACCAGGGATGCTTAACACTTATCCCTGTCCTGACGTACCCTAGTGAAGGAACAAGTCGTCACCTAGCCCACAGTGAGAGGGTTAAATACTAATGACTCTGCTTCTGCCTGGGAGAGTGTGGGGTGGGGGCGGGGATAGCAGTAGGTGGTGTTACTGAGAAAGCCAGGTAAAATGGCTGTTCAGTGCAGAGAACTATCAGAGTGCTCTTGGTGGACTGTGAGTTTCACAGGGCATGGTGGAGGAGATTGGCAAAGCAGCATGGTGTGGTTCTTGACATGTGCCTATCTATTTCCCCTGCTACTCATGCTTCAAACCCCTCAAGTCACTCTAGTGGTGGTAGGTCCGAGTGCCACATGGGGAGGGCAGGCCTCTGAGGCCTTACTGACTCAATCTTCCCTTTGGCCGAGTTAGGCATAGCTTCTCCACACTTACACAGACCTCAGGGTATCCAGAGACCATGCCTCCCAGCACTTATGCAAGTGCTCACTGAACATACTGTGGGGCTGCTTTTACCTGCAAAAAACTATCCATTGGAAATTCCTTCATTCTGAAATGGTCATACTGCACTTGAATGTCTAGGAGGCATCTCAGACTTAACATGAACAAAATACAACTCCTGAATCCCCACCAAACCTGTTCTCTTGGGAGTTGTGTTTTTCAACATTCAGGTGGCACTACATTCACCCAGTGGCAACTCACGCTTTTGTCCCCAGAGACATACACTGAAACTCATGAACAACAAAGCCTCATACAGATGCCCTCTATAATGAAGGCAGAACCTGTTCCTGGCATATTGTGCCTTACAAAGAATACAAGGGCAAGAAATTAAGAATACTGACGGTCATCCATCTCTCATCCATTCATTTTGTTCCCCAAAACTATAAAGTAGCATACAGGAAAACAAGTCAGTCTCACTACCAAAACACACTTTTAACAACTCCTTAATTTTTTATACGTAGATTAAAATTCTGACCAGCATATTCACAAATTATTTCCAATATTACATACTTTTTTTTGAGATGGAATTTCGCTCGTCACCCAGGCTGGAGTGCAATGGCACGATCTCAGCTCACTGCAACCTCCACCTTTCAGTTCAAGTGGATTCTCCTGCCTCAGCCTCCCAAGTAGTTAGGATTACAGGTGCCTGTCACCATGCCCAGCTAACTTTTGTATTTTCAGTAGAGATGGAGTTTCCCCATGTTGGTCAGGCTAGTCTCAAACTCCTGACCTCAGCCTGCCTCTGCCTCCCAAAGTGCTGGGATTACCGGTAGGAGCCACCGCGCTCAGCCCAATATTACACACTTTTAAACATACATATTTAAATAGCATCCGAAGCCCCACCTCTTCCCACTGGAGGTTACATTGCTCCTATGTGTCTCTTAAATAACTTATCAGTCACAAATTTACCCTGTACTGATCACCCCCATGCCAGGCACTAGGGTGGGCTCTGGGGCCAACTTGGCTCTTGGGGAGCCTATCTGGTGAAGAAGACAATCAGGTAAGCTGGTAGTCACACCAAGAGCAGCTCCAGGTTAGCTGAGCATTTGCATAAGTGCTGGGAGGCATAGGCTCTGAATACTGTTGAGTCTGTGTAACCTGCAAAGGGAAGGCTGAGTCAGTAAGGTCTCAGAAGTCTGTCCTACCCTCAGTGAGGAGGCACTTGGACCTGCCACTATTGGAGTGACTTGGGGGATTTGACCCATGGGTGCTAAGTGGTGTAACAGGTAAAATGGGAGTGCTGCTGGGCAGCACTTGCTGCCTGGGGGATGAGGTGACAGGTGAGCTGGTTTTAAATCCACGTGCTTTTCACAAATAATAGTAGATTAAAATGCCCAGGCCTGCTCTCTGAAGAGAAGGAAGACACGAAGTCTTCTGTCAGCAAACAAATACATTTCAATTTGGAGGAGTTTTAAAGCATTAGTATGTTTTTAAAGCATTAGTATATTTTTATTACTTCAATAAAGAACCCTACCTAGAAACAAGCAAACAGAATTAATTTGGCAACTATCCTATCACTTATCCTAATGAATTACCCTATTATCCTAGCAACCAGCTTTGTATGAAAAAAACAAGAATAACTTTCAAGCAAAGCAGAGGCCTTCACCTGACATCTGTCTGAACTAAGATTTAAGGTTCACAATCACGGCTTTCGAAGTCTGGAACCACATGGCACCCCCAGGGAGCCAGCCACAATGAACAGGCCTGAGACTTGTTAGAGGAATATACATTTTACTAGAAACTTCCACTAGCTGCTCAGTGAAACATGTAACAGAGATGAAATGCCTCCACAGTTGAACAATGTCAGGGCACCCAGGTTCCACTGGTGGTGCTAGTCCATCAGAAGGGACTAGCACCACTTCAGATTTGAGTTCTGTTGGAAATTTGTTATTCTGTTGACTTTGGTATTGTTTATCTGCCTGTGTAGCAGTTCTTCAAATCTATTTTAATAAGGCATGTTAACTGACAGCAGTATGCTGCCAGCATCTTCAAATTAAGTGTCAGCATCTTCAAATTAAGTGTCAGCTCTTAAGTGCATACAACCAAAATCACTCCACTATTACCAGGTTTACATCAGATAGGGCATCAGATAGGGCTGAATTTTTCTCTTAATTTCCACCAATAAGTTTAGAGACAGGAGTATATCTTTACTAAACCAACACATGAGGACACAATTCTAAGGCTGATGCTAGCTCATAATATTTGCTTCCTTTAAAACAACAACAACTCAAAAGCTTCCAAGAGTATTTTAGTATCCACCAAGGAGGCTACCTGATTTCCAGCAAAGTTAGTTTTATCCTTTACAGTCCTCTACCATCATTTAATTTTTAAGAGCTCTACTAATTTAGGGGCACCCCTGAAGAAAGGAATTCCATACATTTGAATTTTCCAGAGAAGTGATTCAGGCTATGAGAAATAGGTACAGAAAAACAACAAATTGAGAATAAATAATAAAATTCCAGGTTGGACGCAGTGGCTCACGCCTGTAATCCCAGCACTTCAGGAGGCCAAGGTGGGCAGATCACGAGGTCAGGAGATCGAGACCATCCTGGCTAACACGGAGAAACCCTGCCTCTACTAAAAATACAAAAAATTAGCTGGGCGTGGTGGTGGGCACCTGTAGTTCCAGCTACTTGGGAGGCTGAGGCAGGAGAATGGCGTGAACCCGGGAGGCAGAGCTTGCAGTGAGCCAAGATAGCACCATTGTAGTCCAGCCTGGGTGAAAAGGTGAGACTCCGTCTCAAAAAAAAAAAAAGAAAAAAAAAAATCCAAAGTAACAATTAACGGACATTAAACACAAAATTAACATGGAGCAACATTAATATCACTAATAAACAAAAAGGAACTAAAAGTTTAAAAAGAAGGTCCAATGTCACTGAGGTGGCAGTAAACAATGGCTCACCTGTCCTCATGGATGCTCATGCCTTGGTATGACCCTTTGTTGGTTAAACCACAAGACAATGCCTATCAAAAACCATAACAATGTTGGCCCTTTTTGACCTAGCAGTTCGATAGGTAAATTAACTGGAAACCAACTCAATAAAAGTGCGATACTTGGATAAATCACATCATACTAACACTAAATTAAGACAAAAAAAAAAAAAGATTAGGCCGGGCGCGGTGGCTCAAGCCTGTAATCCCAGCACTTTGGGAGGCCAAGGCGGGTGGATCACGAGGTCAGGAGATCAAGACCATCCTGGCTAACATGGTGAAATCCTGTCTTTACTAAAAATACAAAAAACTAGCCGGGCGAGGTGGCGGGCGCCTGTAGTCCCAGCTACTCGGAGGCTGAGGCGGGAGAATGGCGTGCACCCGGGAGGCAGAGCTTGCAGTGAGCCGAGATCGCGCCACTGCAATCCAGCCTGGGCGACACAGCGAGACTCCGTCTCAAAAAAAAAAAAAAAAAAAAAAAAAAGATTAGTATGAAAATTAAAATTACAAAATAAAGTAAAAAAAGCAACACAGACTTGTATCTACACTGTGACGATGGAGACTCACAAGGTTTGAATCCTGGGCAAGTTCCTCTCTAGACCTCAAATCTCACCTGGAGTGTGATGAGACCCATCAGAAAGGGTTGGTTTGAGGTCTAAATGTGATAATTCACGTATAGTGCTTAGAAAGCATTCAGTACATGTTAGCAGTCATTATAGCCGTTCCTGGTATCCATGGAGGACTGGTTCCAGGACCTCTGCCAATACCAAACTCCATGGATGCCCAAGTCTCTTATATAAAATAGCACAGTATTTATATATAAGCTAAGCACATCCTCCTGCATACTTTAAGCCATCTCTAGATTACGTATGGTATCTAATATGATGTAACTAATACTATGCAAAGTTGTTTATACTTTCTCATCTAGAAAATAATGACAAGAAAAAAGTCTGTATATATTCAGAACAGACGGAAATTTTCCAATTTTTTTTTTTTTTTTTTTTTTTTTTTTTTTTTTTTGAGACAAAGTCTTGCTCTGTCGCCCAGGCTGGAGTGGTGCAGTGGTGCGATCTCGGCTCACTGCAAGCTCTGCCTTCCGGGTTCACACCATTCTCCTGCCTCAGTCTCCTGAGTAGCTGAGACTACAAGCACCTGCCACCACGCTCGGCTAATTTTTTTTTGTATTTTTAGTAGAGACGGGGTTTCACCATGTTAGCCAGGATGGTTCTTTTTGTTTGAGATGGAGTCCTGCTCTGTCACCCAGGCTGGAGTGCAGTGGTGCAATCTTGGCTCACTGCAACCTCCGCCTCCCGAGTTTCAAGCCATTCTTCTACCTCAGCCTCCCTAGTAGCTGGAATTACAGGCGTGCACCACCACATCCAGCTAACTTTTATATATTTTGTAGAGATGGGGTTTCACCATGTTGGCCAGGCTGGTCTTGAACTCCTGACCTCAGATGATCCACCCACCTTGGCCTTTCAAGTTTCTGGGATTACAGGCATGAGCCACCGTGGCCCGCCCCCTCCAAATATTTTCTTTTTTTTTTTTTTTGAGACGGAGTCTCGCTCTGTCACCCGGGCTGGAGTGCAGTGGCCGGATCTCAGCTCACTGCAAGCTCCGCCTCCCGGGTTTACGCCATTCTCCTGCCTCAGCCTCCCGAGTAGCTGGGACTACAGGCGCCCACCACCTCGCCCGGCTAGTTTTTTTTGTATTTTTTTTAGTAGAGATGGGGTTTCACCATGTTAGCCAGGATGGTCTCGATCTCCTGACCTCGTGATCCGCCCATCCCGGCCTCCCAAAGTGCTGGGATTACAGGCTTGAGCCACCGTGCCCGACCGGAATATTTTCAATCTGCCGTTGATTGAATCCAAGAATGCAGAACCCATGAATATGGGGAGCTGACTGTATTATACTATTATACCTAGTGAAATAATCAACACATGGACAAAGTCTAGAAAAGAGGCAGATATGTTGGGTTATCAAGATTGTGGCATTCTTTTACTAACAGTTCCATTACTTTTACAATAAGAATAATACTGTTATCTTTATGTAAATAATACATAAATTTTCATGACTCAGCAGTACAACTGGGAACCTTGACCAGCACGGATGGTGCCAGCACCTCATCTAAACCCTGCAGCCAATTTATCTTTTCTTCTGCCTTTTCCCATGTTTCCTGCTGCTTCCTATGGGTAGAGCAACGATTCCCACTTCAGAGCCCATTTCGCTATAAAGTGCTAGCACTTGGCCTAGTCTCAATTCAGTGCATAAAGGCACCGAGACTGCATTCTGAAACTGAGGAAATAGGGTGCAACTGCACAACAGAGAGGTTTTCTTCAGGCCCATAAAAATGTTTGATACGTGCTCTTTCTCAGTTAATTAAATATAGTCTTGGTTTTCACCACATTGTCAGTATCTTGGGAAAATTATTTTAAAAGCCTAAACAGGCCAAGTGTGCTGGCTCAGGCCTGTAATCCCAACACTGTGGGAGGCCAAGGCAGGTGGATCACCTGAGGTCAAGAGTTCGAGACCAGACTGGCTAACATGGCAAAACCCCATCTCTTAAAAAAAAAAAAAAAAAAAAAAAAAAAAAATTAGCCAGATGGGGAGGCAGGAGAATTGCTTGAACCTGGCAGGCAGAGGTTGCAGTGAGCTGGGATCGCACCACTGCACTCCAGACTGGGCAAACAGAGTGAGACTCTGTCCCCCCCCAAAAAAAAAAAAAAAAAAAAAAGCCCAAACAGCAAGTTATCCTTTCTGTTTCCCCTTCCAATTGTATTTTAGGAATAATTATAATGACAGCTTAAATTTTTTTGACATCTTTTTGGGATTCTGTTTTTTTTTTTTTTAATAAACATAACACAGACCTCATGATTTCCTATTTTTCTCTCCACTTTCTTTCAATTCGGACTTAAAAATTTACCAGTTTACATCTATTTGAAAGGCTTAAATAAAAAGCAAGCAGCTCTCATTTAAAATGCTGTATTAGAATCTAGTGTTGACTGATCTAAACATTAGGCTGAACTGCCTTCATATCTAATATTTTCTTGTCTAGTACATATTAAATGCAAATCTAAATTTCTTTTCTTCAACCCTTCTTCTGTTATTGGTATGTTGATGACCCCTCACCCCACCCACTGATTTGCTGGAGCTAGAAACCTCAACTTCATCCTTGACCTCTGCCTCACTTTCCCAAACCTGCTACATCTAGTCAGTGTTTAAAATCTATCAACTTTAGCTGGGTGTGGTGGCTCACGCCTATAATCCCAGCACTTTGGGAGGCAGGTGGATCACTTGAGGTCAGGAGTTCGAGGCCAGCCTGGCCAACATGGTCAAACCCCATCTCTACTAAAATTACAAAAGTTAGCTGGGCGTGGTGGTGCATGCTTGTAATCCCAGCTACTTGGGAGGCTGAGGCAGGAGGATGGTTTGAAACTGGGGGGTGGAGGTTGCAGTGAGCCGAGATCGTGCCATTGCATTCCAGCCTGGGTGACAGAGCAAGACTCCATCTCAAAACAAACCAACCAACCAACAAAAAAAACTATCAACTTTGAATCCCAAAAACGTTTCTCAGATCCATCCAATCCTTCTGACTCCCATTTCTACTACACACTCAGTCCTTACCAGCTCTTGCACAAATTAATCCCACAGCCTCTCGAATGACCTGTCTGCTTCTGATCTCTCCCTACTTATTTCCTGAGTTTCCCTTATGAAACACAAACCTGTACATGTGATTTACACGCTTAGAAATCACTAGAGGTTTTGCACTGCCCGTAAATTAAAGGCTAAATCCCTCAAATACAATAGAGCACTGATACGGTTTGGATCTGTCTTCACCAAATCTCATGTTGAATTGTAGTACCCAATGCTGTAGGTAAGGCCTGGTGGGAGGTGAATGGATCATGTGGGTGCTGTTCCTGTGAGACCGAGTTCTTACAAGACCTGGTTGTTTAAAAGTGTGCACCACCTTCCACCTCACTCTGTCTTGCTCCTGCTCCTTCCATGCAAGAAGCCTGCTCCCTCTTTGCCTCCCTCCATGACTGTAAGTTTCCTGGGGCCTCTCCAGAAGCTGAGCAGATGCTGGCATCATGATTCCTATACAGCTTCCAGAACTGTGAGCCAATTCAACCTCTTTTCTTTATGTATTACCCAGTCTCAGGCATTTCTTTTTTTTCTTTTTTTTTTTTTTTGAGACGGAGTCTTGCTCTGTGCCCCAAGCTGGAGGGCGGTGACGCGATCTCGACTCACTGCAAGCTCCGCCCCCCGGGTTCACGCCATTCTCCTGCCTCAGCCTCCCAAGTAGCTGGGACTACAGACGCCCACCACCACGCCCGGCTAGTTTTTTGTATTTTTTTAATAGAGACGGCGTTTCACGGTGTTAGCCAGGATGTTCTCGATCTCCTGACCTCGTGATCCGCCCACCTTGGCCTCCCAAAGTGCTGGGATTACAGGCTTGAGCCACCGCGCCCGGCCTCAGCCATTTCTTTATAGCAATGCAGTAACAGACCAATACAAGCCCTCTGGAGTTCACATATTCTCCCTATATTCACTGTTTTGGGGGAGGAGGTGGAGTGCTATAGGGAAGTATTTGTCCTGAACCATTCTGTGAGTACACCACACAAACTCGGAATTCTTAATTATCTGGGGCCTTACTTTTAGTGCTGACATGTTAAAAAGTTTACTTAAAAAAACAACTTTAGAACAGGTGCGGTGGCTCATGCCTGTAATCCCACCACTTTAGGAGGCTGAGGCAGACGGATCAGTTGAGGTCAGGAGTTCGAGATCAGCCTGGCCAACATGACGAAACCCTGTCTCTACTAAAAATACAAAAATTAGCTGGTCATGGTGGCAGGCGCCTGTAATTTCAGTTACTCAGGAGGCTGAGGCAGGAGAATTGCTTGAACCTGGGAGGCGGAGGTTGCAGTGAGCTGAGATCACGCCATTGCACTCCAGCCTGGGTGACAGAGAAAGACTCAGTCTCAAAAAACAAAACAAAAACAAAAACCCAACTTTACTACCAGGTAGACTCGTTTGGCTTTAGATAATCACTATCAAAACTTTGCCATTTCACTAAAATATCAATCCTTTAACTTAACATGCAAGGTAGATTTTATTCCCTCCCTTTTGCCTTCTCTCTTGAGAGAGAATTCCTGAGTGTGTTCGTGTTGGCTGATGCTATTTCATAAGACATAATATTAATACTGCACCTGAAATACCTCACACCCTGTCACCCTTCCCTCCGCAGCAAACTTGAGTTTCCAACAAGAGTAAAAAGGAGAAAATGTTTGTATTTCCACACAGGACAACTTTCAAAGAGATTAAGTTCTTAACACCCCTGGAAAGATTAGCTAGCTGCACTACGATGGAACTACAACATGAGCTCCAGAGCACCGAGTGAGCTTGCTAACGGGAACACATCTTTACTAAGACGACAATAAGGGAGGACACCATCTGAGGGTGGACACCAGTCTGCAGTTTGCATTTCCTCTGAAACCACCTAAATGTTGAAATGTGCCAAACACTGCTCTAAGCACTTTATATCCAAAGAATAACACATTTAATCCTCCTAACATTCCTGTTTACTGTAGGTGCTGTCAGATTTCATGCTTTGTATGATGAGGACAGTGAAGCACAGAGGTTAAGTGACTTGAGCTACTGACCCAGCGAGGAAACAGCAAGTCCTGGAACTCATATGAAGCAGTGGGACTGTGGGGCTCTCACCCAGGCCTCCCCACTACACAGCTGTTGAGCAGAACGGCAAAAGCCAGGACCTTCTGGAACAAGTGTTTAGCTGACTTGATTTTCTCTTCTCATACGTTTTTCCAATAAATTGGACAAAACTGATCTGCAGTAGCAAGCCTTGAGGGTCTCACAAAATTGGCCTTGGCTTGGGGTGCGGAGGAGGAACCTCCATTTTTCTGAAACAGTATCGGATGAAGGAAGCCGTATCTTTTGGAAAAATCAAAGCCCCAGTGCAGGATCTGCGTGTGGCAAGGAGTTGCTTTCTGCAGAACCACACAAACTTCCCTGCATGAAGTTCAGAAGCCTTGACATAGAGCTTCTCTAACCACACACCAGCTAAGGGGCCAAGGCTGAAGCTGAGTCACCCTGCAAGTTCCCTGACAGCAGTTTAACTTCAGATTTCAACTGGTTTTCCAGCAGACACAGAAAGTTGTTGAATTGAAAGGGATGCCTGCTTTTACATGCTATTTACTGTTAGCTCTTTTAACAGATTAGCAATAACTAGTTTAACATCCCAGGGATGAGTAATTAATATATAATAACTTGTGTGTTGTGGCTTGTTTATCAATATTCTTGTTTATGGTCCTTTGGGATTTTTTTGAATATTTTCCTCTATTTATTTTGAGACTGGGTTATAAGACTGGCTAATTTTCATATTTTTGGTAGAAACAGGGTTTCTCCATGTTGCCCAGGCTGGTCTCAAACTCCTGAGCTCAAGTAATCCAAAGTGCTAGGATTATAAGCATAGCCACGTTGCCCAGCCTTGGCATTTCCAAAGAATCATGCACTCCTTATAAATTTTACTTTAAAATCACGTGTAATGCTCCCCACACCCATCCCCCACCTCTAAAAAGAAAAAATCAATAAATAAATCATAGTAAAATTTGAGTCCTTCAATTTGTCATGATTTATTCCGTAAGGTAATATATGCAATAAAATTCAAAACTGAAAATTTCACTTGATCCTTTAGAATTTGGACAAAATCCTGAAAGAAAATCCTTTCTCTGGAAATTTAGTGTCAATGTCATCATGCAGTGATATAAAAAGATATACCTCATAGTGTTAAGAAAAACAGGTAAATTAGATACAACTCTCTGCTATATACTGAAAGCCAAGGAAACAGCAAGGGGAACAGGGCGCCACTGCCTAGAGAGTGAGAAATGAAGATGGGTCCCAGCTGAAGTAACAAACAGCAAGTGCTTGCCAGAGAGGGAGGGCTGGGAGGGAGAGGAGAATGGAGAAAGGGAGTGTGGGAATGTGAGAAAGGGCAGTGTAGCAGGTGCAGAGGAGGAACAATCAGGTAGGGGTGGGGGTGGGGGTGAGGTACTGGAGTTAGGAGCAGAGAATAGGAGTTGAAGGGAGCCTTCACCAGGATGGGGGCCTTGCCAGGCCCTGGAAATGACCACCTTCAAGGAACATATAGTTGAGAATTTAGAGAGCATGTAGACTGATGGCTCTATTTTATAGTTAAACTAGAGAGACTACCTTTCTGACTTGGCTGTTTTGATGTTTTAATATGTGGTTTCATTTTCATAATGCAATCTGTTTTATATTTTTCAAATCATGTTTTTCATCACAACTTAAATTTAAGAAAGATGTGAGTTAGATGTGGGAAATAAATAATTATCCATTATTTAAACTTGTATTAAAAATAAACCCCTAAATCGGCCAGGTGTGGTGGCTCACACCTGTAATCCCAGTACTTTGGGAGGCCGAGGAGGGTGGATTCCTTAAGGTCAGGAGTTCGAGGCCAGCCTGGTCAACATTGTCAAATCCTGTCTCTACTAAAAATACAAAAATTAGCTGGGTGTGGTGGCACACACCTGTAATCCCAGCTACTGGGGAGGCTGAGGCAGGAGAATCACTTGAATACAGGAGGCAGAGGTTACAGTGAGCCAAGATCACGCCACTGCACTCCAGCCTGGATGACAGAGTGAGACCCTGTCTCAAAAAATAAATTTAAGAAAAACAAAAAACCCTAAATATAATCTTTAATATATTGATTCAGAAATTTAAAGAAAATTGCCCAGGCACGGCGGCTCACGCCTGTAATCCCAACACTTTGGGAGGCTGAGGCAGGTGGATCACTTGAGATCAGGAGTTCGAGATCAGCCTGCCCAACATGGTGAAACCCCGTCTCTACTAAAAATACAAAAATTAGCCAGCTGTGGTGGTACATGCCTGCAGTCCCAGTTACTAGGGAGACTGAGGCAGGAGAGTCACTTGAACTCACGAGGAGGTGGCTACAGTGAGCTGAGATCGCACCACTGCACTCCAGCCTGGCAACAGAGCAAGACTCATCTCAAAATAATAAAAATAAAAATAGAAAATAAAAATTAACCTAAAACGAGTTAACATACACTGTCAGGTAAAAAAAAAAAAAAAGATTAAAAATTTCCCAAGGGGGGTTGGAAAAATTTGGGAGGGGCACCTTCTATGAGAGGGGAATAAGCAAAGCCTCTCCCACTAGTAGGGCTATGCAGCCTTAAGGAATCCATGGCCACCAGATCCACCTTCTGTCACATCCCTGCATGCCTTTGCATTCCTTAATGTCTCAAAGGTGATCTGTACATACCAAGTTATACCCATACCCGTTCAGAGGCAATTACCTCTGTAATATCATTCATGTCAGAGGTCATTCTGATTCTCATCCACAATTATACCAAGGCAAACAAACAGGGGTCAATGCTGGACAGAAGCAAAGGGAACTGTGCAGAAATAAATAGATTCCCAAGTCCCACACTTGTGGGAAGGGAAAAAGGAAGGAAAGTAAAGGCCATTTTAAAATAAAGAAATGTTCTAGTTTTCGGCAATTTTCAGAGTAGTGTGACACAGGGAGAGGAGCAATGTCTCTTGAGGACTTCCCAATATTTTAATGTAACACTGTGCTTGTCAAAACACCTAATACACAGGTCAAAATGGATCTCTAATGAAATATACGTGGCTTTATCTTACATGATAGGATTAAGAGCATGCTCATTAAGCAAGACCAAAACTGAATGCATCTATCTGCTAAAACCTAATAAGATAAAACTAGACTCAAAGTATCCTGGACAATTGAAACATCATCTCTCAAATTAAATAAAAGGTAAATTAGTGTAATTTTAATTTGTCCTTGAGTGCACTGAGAGAAGTAGAATAAAAGCTAGGTAAATAAAAGCTAGAAACAGATCTTATAGTGATAGTGGTACATCAGCTCGAAGAGACAACAAGCCTTTTTTTTTTTTTGAGACAGAATCCTGCTCAGTCGCCCAGGCTAGAGTGCAGTGGCACAATCTTGGCTCACTGCAACCTCTGCCTCCTAGGCTCAAGCCATTCTCCTGCCTCAGCCTCCTGAGTAGCTGGGATTACAGGTGCCCACCACCATGCCCAGCTAATTTTTGTATATTTTTAGTAGAGACGGAGTTTGACCATGTTGGCTAGGCTGATCTTGAACTCCTGACCTCGGCCTCCCAAAATGCTGGGATTACAGGCGTATGTCATCACACCCGGCCTAAGACCTGGATTGAGACACAGGATCTAGAGATTTGCTGGGAATATTTAGCCTGATTGTTGATTATCAATTATTGCTATAGAATGCCTAAAAGTTTACACATAAAAACTGTGCTATGTTAATAATAATAAATGTTGAAATAACGAAAACACTGTCAGATGGTCACATACACATATGCACATCAAAAAGCAATAAAAAGGCTGGGCGCAGTGACCCACACCTGTAATCCCAACACTTTGGGAGGTCAAGGTGGATGGATGATCTGAGGTCAGGAGTTTCAGACCAGCCTGGCCAACATGGTGAAACTCCGCAACAAAGTGAGATTCTGTCTCAAAACACAAACAACAACAAAAAACCCACCAAATACTGTGACTTTCCAAGGAAAGCTGGGAAGCAAGAACTCAACTTTGGCAAGAGGATGATTAACGGATTATTTTGAGGGCTCAACTTTGACTAAAGAATTTTGTACTTTAGGGTCTTAAATGTTACACCCTCCTAGGATCTTTGCATTTTAAAATGTCATTGCATATAAACTTCTTAGGGGAAGTAAATCTTCTACCTCAAACTTGGAGTTTCACAGGGACGTTAATTATTAACAGTGATGTTAATAATGGAGAGAGGGAAGGAGGGAAAAATAAAAGACCATAATTGGGGGATTAGGGGACATAAGAGGAAAGGGCAAGCTCCTTGCGTGACTGAATTAAAATGTTCTAATTTCAAATATATATTTCACATTCAATATAATTTTTACTATAGTCTAGGGGCACTTCCTTTTTGCCAGGTTAAAAATAATATGGTAGACTATGAAACGTACAGTTGTACATCCATCTGATCCCTTCCCACAAAAAAGTGGATAAACTTGCAAGATAAACTCATGACAGCATGAGCAATGGGAAATTGGAAATAGGAGAGATGAAGTGAGTAACAGTGATTCTGTGCACTGAAAGGAAGTAGACAGTAATGATGAGTGCAGTGGAGGAGCCATTAGAAAGCCCGCCACTTTACGGCTCAGAGCTTGGGGAGGCCTCAGTAAGTGGGGGTGCAACATGGGGCTGAAAAATAGAGCATTAGCCCAAAGTTTCTAAGAGGAGTTAGATCCTTAATTCAACCAGGTAACTGTCCTCATCTACTAAAAACAGGTGGGAGACTGTCAAAGTCCACACACTGAATGATAAGCCCATATCCCCACCCACACAACCCTACATCCCCTTCTCCACTTGGCTTTTAGGATGCTGGCAGCCAAGCTTGCACCTCTAGACAGGAAATCTCAAGATTTTTCTCTGGAACAAAACAAAAAAAAATTTTTTTTTTTCCTCTGGGAAAACTCAACTCAGAGAAAAGACCTATATGCTGGCTGCCTTATTATTCTACGCAGAGGACTACAGGCTAGCAAGCCTGGCCCATACTGTAACACAGAGCTTCAAGCCATTTTTTAAAACGTCTCTTTCTCTCTTAAAAATATAAATCAAGGCCGGACGCGGTGGCTTAAGCCTGTAATCCCAGCACTTTGGGAGGCTAAGGTGGGCAGATCACCTGAGGTTAGGAGTTCGAGACCAGCCTGACCAACATGGAGAAACCCCATCTCTACTAAAAATACAAAATTAGCTGCACATGGTGGCACATGCCTGTAATCCCAGCTACTCGGGAGGCTGAGGCAGGAGAATCGCTTGCACCTGGGAGGCGGAGGTTGCAGTGAGCTGAGATTGCGCCACTGCATTCCAGCCTGGGCAACAAGAGCGAAACTCCATCTCAAAAAAGAAAAAAAAAAGAAAAACAAACAAACAAAATATATATCAAGACATCTGAAGAACCTCTAACAAGGAAAGAGAAAATAGGAAACAGACAAAGATTTTTAAAAATTACAATACAGGCCAAGAGTGGTGGCTCACGCCTATAATTCCAGAACTTTGGAAGGCTGAGGTGGGAGGATTGCTTAAGCTCAGGAGGTGAGACCAGCCTGCCTGGGCAACAAAGTAAGATGCTGTCTCTACAAAAAGTAAAAAAACTTTGCCAGGTATACTGGCATGCACCTGTGGTCCAGCTACTTGGGAGGATCCCTTGAGCCCAGTGGTTGGAGGCCGCAGTGAGCCATGATCACATCACTGCACTCCAGCCTGTGTACGGGCGTGAAACTGTCTGAAACAAAAACAAAAAACACATTATAATGTATTCAAAAAGTAAGAGAAACGATTACAGCCATCAACTAGGCTCTGATTGTTCTTTAAAAGTCAGTACATTCAGAGAAAAAAAAAAAAAAAGCTCTTCATATCAGGAAAAAAATAAGTAAATAAAAGACTAGAAGACTGGACGCTGTGGCTTGTGGCACATGCCTATAATCCTGGCACTTTGGAAGGCCAAAGTGGAAGGATTGCTTGAGTATAGCAGTTTGAGACCACTCTGGGCAACACAGTGAGACCCTGTCTCCGCAAAAAATATAAACATTAGCTGGGCATGGTGGCACACGCCTTTAGTCCCAGGTACCAGGGAGCCCGAGTTCGAGAATGCAGTGAGCTGTGATCGCACCACTGCATTCCAGCCTGAGTGACCAAAAAACAAAACAAAACACAAATATTAGATGATAAAGTTGAAGAAAGCACAGAGAAATCAGAACAAAAAGATAATGAGATAAAACAGAGGAGAAAAGATAAAAACAGAGGATCAATCCAGGAGGTAAAATGCCTTATATTAACAGGAATTATAAAAAGAGAGAGCAGAGAAAATGGAAATTTTCAAAGAACTACCACATGACAAATTTCCTGAACTGAAAGACATCAGCGTACGTAAGATCTCATAGAGTAGCCAACATAATCAATGAGGAGACCTAGTCAAGACCTATCATTTTGACATCTCAAGACCCTAGGGAAAAGGAGAAGATCCTCAAACTTTCCAGGAGAAAAACAGAACACGTACGAGGGATGAAAAATTAGAATGGCATTCTTCTCATCTGTAGCACTGGAAGCTAGAGGACAAACCAGGAACAATGACTGCAAGACAGTAAGAGAAAAATCACTTCCAATCTAGAATTCCACATCTAGCCAATTCTCAATTAAGCATGAGGCTAGGATAAAGTCATGCTCAAATATACAGGATCTTAACATTTTTGCATTTCCATGCACCCTTTCTCACAAAACTACTAAAGGATGATGCACACCCTTAAATGAAGGCCCACTTTAAGAATCATGAAGACATAGTATTGGGATTCAGGAAACAGAACATTCAATAGAGGACAGAAAGAAATGAAGATGATGATCTGCCCCAGGATAATAGCTATGAAGCCAACCCAAAGAATAAATATCCCAATTGGAAAGTGTGGGTTAGAAAAGATGTGGTCCAAGAAAATAAAAAGCAAATGAATACATGAGTTAGTAATCCTACAGAAATTAAATTTTTTAGAAGGAAATACAATCATAGTATGCTTCATAAGTTATACATTTCAAAAAATGAAAAATGATTTTAGAAGTCTACACAAATCTTCCAAATTACCTATTTCGTTTTCTGTCCATCATGTGGGGATAGGCGCTTTAACGAGGAAGAATAATCACGTGACATGTAAGAACAAAAACATGGGAGAAAAGGAACCAAACGAAATAAAAATCCCAAGCTGGTAAGAGATTTCTCATACTCACCATCTCTCTGGCTATTTCCAGCGCTTCCTGCAGGCCATAGAGCCTGCCACAAACCAGGTAGATTCCATTGGCCCAGAGAATACAACCCTCATGGACCCAAAATTCATTGCTGTCAAGAGGTAGTTCAGGGATTTGTAACTCCAGCTCAGGGCCACCGTCTGAAGTGGTGGGCACGGAAGGCTTCGAGTCCAAAACAGTCTTTTCACTGCTGCCCTCAGTGGCAGCTTTTTTACAAGGGAGCCCCCTGGACAGGGACCGAGGACCTCCACCACAGTCTTCCGAGCGGTGGCGCCGCTTAAACCTGGGGTGTGCGGCCAGGCTCCTCTGCTCCTTTTGCTGCTGCTGCTGCTCTTCCTCCTCCTCAGTGTCCGTCTTGGAACCATTAGAAGCACTTTTGTGCCGTACCTTAACTTTGCTCTGCATTTCTGTGGCCCTCTTAGGAGGCGGATTCTTCGGGAGAGTGGCTGCATAATCTTGGGGATAAAAAGGTCCGAAGAGGTCACCCATGTTCCGGTAACTGGCCCACTTGCCACACAGACAGCAAACCAGGTGCCCCATAACCGAAGACTCTGTCACAACAGGTCCCTGAAGCATAAAGGACGAGGCCGGGAGCGCCTTGCTTTCAGTGCTGCTAGGTGGAGGGGTCAGTGACCTCTGACCCTTCCTGCCCCTCACCAATTTGGTCTGTTCTTCTTCTTCAGCATTGATGATTGTACAAACGGCTCCAAGTTCACACTTATTTACTACATGGATGTAAGGGTAAAAAGACTTGTTCTTGGCATCAGTTTTATCCAGTGGCTGGGTGGCATACTTTAGTTTGATCTCAGGTTCTTGGGGTTCCACAATGGGAACTGCTTGTTTGGTTTTTCGCTTCCTTGGCTGGGCCCCAGGCTTCCTTCTCTCCCTCCTTTGCCTCTGTTTTTTTGGCTTTGGCTCTCCATCTGCAGAACCTTCTGGTATCTGTGGGGGCTGAGGGGGTGGAGGCGGTGGCTGCTGCTGTTTCTTTTGTTTATTCACACTACCAATGGGTCTCCCCTTCTTTTTTCCTGATGGGAAATATCCCTTTGGAGGGAAACCCTCTTGCTTGGGTGAAATCGTCACTGTATCGTTCTCTTTCTCTTCAGCCTTGGGGTTTGCCTCAGGGGCCAATATGCCCGCTGGAGGTACATTCTTTGAGTCTGGAAACATTAAAGGTGCTGTTCCACCCAGGGAACCATCTGGTCTCCCTTGGTTACTACCAGGCTTCTGTGAGGTTGTGGATGTCATGGCACCAGGGGGTTCCTTTCCGGCAGTAACCGTTTCTGCATGTGTCTCTGTCTTCACTTTGTCTTCCCCGCTGCCACGCCACTCTTCTGAAGACCTTGGAAGAGGTTTCTCAATGTGCAACTCCTGGTTTGCTGGACTGACTAGGTCAGAAGCCACCTCACCTTTTCTCTTCTCTATGTCAGCATCCTGAACAGCAACACTCCCACCTTCAGGAGGACCACTCTTCAAAGACAGTATATCATCAAGCGTAACCGTGTCTCCCCCAGCCTCTGCACTGTTCGAGGATGCGCTCCTCCTAATATTTGGGGATGTAATCTTCTGAACTATAGCTTCCAATTTCAATCCCCGTCCTTTCCGTGGGGGCAGTATTTTGGTCTTAGCAGGGCTTGTGAGGGTAACAGCAGGGCAGTTTCTATTATCTGGACTTGGAAGGTCCTTGGAGGAATCTCTCTTAGGGATAGACTTGATATCCTGACTGTGAGAAAGATGGGCATAGGAATTGAATGCTTTATCAGCGCCTTCTTTTGATGGGTGAAGGAGGCGACCTTTATCTTCAGTGCTACTGTTCTTTACATCTTGTGACTGTCTCTTACTGGGAATGGGAGAGATAAACGAACGAACACGCCTCCTCATAATTAAGGGGTTTTGAGAAGAATGATCCTCCTGGCCTGGAAGTCTTAGCATAACATTACTAGGTTTGGATGACTGTGTAGCCTCAGCTAGTCCATGTCCATCAGTCTCATGGGGTGGTCCATACCTTTTTTGACTGGCCATTCCTGGAGGACCGCTACTTTTGGCTGGAGAAGTTTGCCGAGAAAGATCCCAACAGGATTCTTGTAACTTCTGAGAGCCATGCTTTAATTCCATGCCCTTGTTAGGCAGACCATCACTAGACATTAGGCAGCGCCCAGCCTCCTGAGCGCTTGGGTCATGGTAAGTCCCTACCGGTGGGCCATACATCATACCATCTTTGTCATTTTTCAAAGGGCTCCGTACTCTGTCAAGAAACTGCTGCTGCCTTGGACTCTTCCGTGGCCCCTCCTGCCTGTGCTGTGCTGCAGCAATCACTCCCTGAGCAGAACCGCTGCTCCAGTCTTTATACTCCTCTGGTTGCTGTTGGTACATCTGTCTCTTATAATGCAGCTGAGAATTCAAACCTGCATTAGGGTCCCCATAAGCATGAGCCCGAGTATTTGTGTGATAAGCAGAGGCTAGGGTTTCTGAGTTGGGAGAAAAGGGAGCGTGTAAAGAACTCCGGTTGGCCCGCTCTGAAAAGGTCATGTGTGGATTCATGTGATGAGGGTCTCCCCCTGGGCCTCTGCTCCGCCCAGGAGACATTTTCAGTTTTTCTGCAAAGTCATGATATTGAGAAGGGGACCGACCCCTCATGCCCTCCCGACCACCAACTCTGCCAGGGACCCGCCGCATTGGCGTGGGTCTGCTGTCTTGAGGGCCGTAGTCTGAAAGGGAATCATGGGTTGCTGCTCCAGGGCTGGCATTGCTGCGGTAAGACTCATGCTTGATGCTAGAAGGATGGCAGTGGTCTCCAGATTTCTTGTTATTGAAACCAGCTTGGGATTTAGACTGTTCAAAGTCTTCCTCTTTTATCTGCCCGCTCTGGGATTTCAGCTTGGTTTCCATGGACACTAAACCACCAGGAAGAATGACCGACTGACTTAGAGTTGGATTGAGACGGTCATTCCTCCCAATTCTGGTGTCAGCACTCATGTGTCCCAGTGAGTGGGCCCCGGGGTCCCTGACAATCTGTCTTAGTGGAGAAATATCACAGATCACTGATCTTCTTTCAGAGAGGGAACCCCCAGGCTCATGGGCTGATGACTGAGACTCTATTTCAAACTTTCTGGGAATTGGATAGTCAGTCAAATTGATCTGTTTCATTTCAGGAGCTGTGCTGCTTGATTTCCTTTCCCAGGGGCCCCAGTGGGGATTTTCTAATAGAGACCCAATGCTTTTGTTCAGAAGGCCCCTGCTAGCTAATTCATTGGTTTGACTAACCAAGACATTGGGCCTTGTGGTTCCTTCTAGGCTACCAGCCATCCCCTGATGCTCCTGAGTACTCCTAGAGTATCTCCTGTCAGGGTGGTGGTGGTAACCCTGAAGCACTTCCTGCAGGAGGCTTGGGAATTTTTCATTTCTACCCTTTCGTTCCCCATGGCCAGTGAAATCCCCCTTTTCTTGCCCTGTAGGATACTGAGGAAAGCCACTGACATTTCGTGGCACAGCTGACCCGAAACTATCTTTGTAACTATAGCGCAGACTTCCAGGAGATTTGCTAGGCTCAGTTCTGCTTGTAAAACCAGGGCCCGCTGCAGAGTGGCCACTCTGGCCATTTCCTTCTCCGTTATGGTTGGAGTTGTTATCGCCTATTCTTGTTTCCTTTGCTCCCTCCTCCTCCTGGAGGCTCTGGCTGGGGAAGTGATGCATGACTTGTTTCCTTTGCCCCACCATTGCTTGGTGGCCTTTGAGTGGCTGCAGGATCATCCTCTTGGGAGCCTTTATCTTGCCCACCAGGCTTTTCTACCCGACTTGTCATGGCTTCCCGGGAGACAATCACCCCAACTGTCTTCTCATTAACCTTTGGGTTCCCGTCGGACAATGGCATGTCCTTAGCGCCTGGTGAGGTGGCCTCTTCTCTTGCGGCAGGACTAGCATTGAGTCTGGCCGGTTCATTCTGAGCACCTTGTGCCGGTGAGGAGCCAGCTTTCTCAGAGGCTCCACCCTTGTAGGTGGTGTCAGAGCTGGTGCTCTGACCACTTAGTTGCCGCACTCTCTCACCTTGATCCTCCGAACTGCTGGAGCAGCCTCCATCTAAAGACTCTGCCATAGGGGACTTCAGCTGTTCCTCAGGTTGTGAGGAGCCTTCAGAGTTTGTGCAGCTATCTGCTTTCTTGGAAGATGAGGGCCTCTTGGAGGTCTTCTTCTGAGGAGTGAGGGCATCAGAAAGTAACATGTGCTGGACAGTGTTAGGAAGATTGGCCACTTGAGTACTCAGAGCACTCAAACTACTCAACCCAGGATCTGTCAGTCGCTTTTCTGGTACCCCTTCTAGTCCAAACCCTTTGAAGCCTGCGGCATGAGAATTAGGACTGGGCATCATTGATGGAGTTGGACTGAGTTGAGGCATCAACTGTAAAATTCTGTTTCTGGAACCCATAGGCACACTGCCTTGCCCACACTGGAGATTCTCCCCAGTCTGCATGAGAGGAGATGGGGTAGAACTACAGCTTGGAGACTGAACCACAGAGGCAGCTGGGGAAGGGTTAGAAATGGGGCTGAAGTTCTGGTGAAACTGCATGGGGGACCTCACAGGAACCTCAGGTTGGTTGTACTGCCCCACCTGGCTTTGCAGGGGCAGCTTGGTGGCAGTGTTGGTATACTGCATCACATGCTGAGGAGGGTGTTGTTGTTGCTGCGGCTGCTGCTGCTGCTGCTGCTGCCCCTGTTGGGTCCCTTGTGGAATCTTTGCCTGTTCAAAATTCTTCATAGATTGAGGCTGATAGCTGTAATTGGACTGTGTTCCATAAGCCTGTGCATTTGAACCCACACTGTGTCCTTCATACTGAGATCCAGCATTCACACTGTAACTGCCATCATAGCTCTGTCCAGACTGGCTAAAACGCTGTGGTGAAGGGAAGGAGGAGGAGGAGGAGGAGGAAGCAGAAGACTGATAGTGTTGGCCAAACTGACCCACTCTTAACTGGTAACCAGCAGCAGAGGATGGCAGAGTTGAGGGCCGCTGCATTGGCTGTAGATGGGATGAGCTGGATGCTGGTTGGCCAGTGGCCTGTGGCAGGGGCTGATGGGACTGGTAAAGCTGTTGTCTCAACTGCTGGACTTGCTGCTGCTGCTGCTGGCTGGAAGCCTGCTGTTGGTACTGAGCACTCCCTGGAGAGAAAGGCCCTGTGTAATCCTGCTGATAATGTGACACACTGCCAAGGCCAGAGTGCTGTGCTTGAAACTGGCCCACATGACCCTCACTCCCATACTGATTGCCAAAGCTGCTCCCCTGGGGGGGTCCATAGCTCTGCACAGGCCCAGAAGGCCTTCGCTGAGGAGGCTGTGGGGTTCCTGTAGTCACAGGGTCTTTGTTGCCTGCCATGTAGTAAAAATCTCCAGCCTCTTTCCTGAAACCCTGGTAACCTTGATGGCCAGAGGTCTCGCTAGCCATCGCTGCCGCAGCAGCTGCTGCTCCTCGTCGTCCACTACCACTGCCACTGCCACTGCCACCACTACTGCCACCTGCACCTCCAAAATTCTGGAACATCTGGGCCTGACGAGGGCTGAACTCTTCTATCCGGGATGAACCGTGTACCTCCTGTGGGTAGCTTTGCTGGTTTCCGTGGTAACTGCTTTGCTCCCGAAAGGACTGCATACTGTTCAGCAGCACAGCAGCAGGCCAACAGCCCTCCTAGAAATAGAAGAAAAGAAAGAAAAACATTAGACACGCATCTCCTCGGTACAAATCAAGTCTAGATGATGGAGGGGATAAGATGATTCAGATGTCCAGATGAAGCTGACTGGTTTGAATTTCGTTTTTTTTTCTTTTTGAGACAGTCTCGTTCCATCACCAAGGCTGGAGTGCAATGGCACAATCTCGGCTCACTGCAACCTCTACCTGCAGGGTTCAAGCAATTCTCCTACGTCAGCCTCCCGAGTAGCTGGGACTACAGGCACGTGGCCACGATGCCTGACTAATGTTTTGTATTTTTAGTAGAGACAGGGTTTCACCATGCTGGCCAGGCTGGTCTTGAACTCCTGATCTCGTGATTTGCCTGCCTTGGCCTCCCAAAGTGCTGGGATTAGAGGTGTGAGCCACCGATCCTGATCTTGAATTTCATCTTTTATATTTTACCCTATCCACTTCTGAAAAAAGAGTAAAGAGTAAGACAAGAATCTGTAGTACAATGAAAAACAGCACCCTGAGTGCATAAAACCCAACATAGCAAAAACATGTATGTCTTATACATCTAATAATGCCTTCATTATTAGACAAATGAGCTCCCAAACTCAACCAGATTAAAATATGGGGCTGTGTTATTACTGTCAATGAAAAACAGCAGTTTTTCAATGAGTCTTCCAGTTACGGCGGGGGGGGGGGGGGGGGGGGTGGAGTGGGTACGGGGTAAGAAAAACCAAATTTCTTTTTTTATTTTTTAGACAAGGTCTCACTCTGTTGCTCAGGCTGGAGTGTGCAGGGGCACAGTCATAGTTCACTGCAGCATCAAACACCTGGCCTCAAACGTTCCTCCTGCCTCGGCCTCCCAAAGTTTTGGGATTACAGGCATAAGCCACTACTTTTATTTCTTTGCTTTCATGTATTAGGGTGATCACTGAACTGCGGGTTTTAACACTGGCTGCTGATCGCCACTCCCCAACACTGAGAAACAGAACTGGCCAGAGAAATGCAGCGAATTCCTTCTATCCAAGTGCACATTTTTGCAGGTTTACTGTAATTGCCAACTACCTGTGATGACTGGTGACTCCAGGACACTCAGCCCATATGGGTTCCACACAAACTTTGAAGTCATCCTCTTCTTGGCGTAAGATTGTGTCTAAGGCACCCTTCTCTCTCCAGCACTTTCCTTCAGTTCCCAGGTACAAAGGGCTAGACTTAAGCCAGTGAATAGCAGTGACTATTCTTCCAAATTATTTTGGGTAAAAGTTTTAGCACCTTTACCCACCATGTGGTATTTTTATTTGCCAATTTTTAAACTCACAGTTACTACTGGCCATTACTATGAAAGAAGAATTAGAAGCAATCATCTTGGAGGACAGCAAAAAACAGAGAGGAAAGCAGGAATTCATCAAGCCTCGGACCCAGACTCTTTCCACCAAAGTTATCTGACTGAGCCACCGCTTTGTATTACCTTTTCTGATCCCTCTTAATCAAGCTGATTTTTCCCCTTTTTCCTGGGCCTGTCTCCTCAGAGTCAGAGATGAACGGGACAAGGCTAAATTGCTCCAAATGACTTTAGAACCAATTTTAAAAAACAAGTTCCGAAACACATATGGGGTAAAGTGAGGTACTAATAGTTTAGTTTAGTTACAATGGTTTATGAAGCTAGTTTCCTAGCTTCCCTGAAGGGGAGCTGAAAGTGAAGTTGCCTGCAGGAAAGTCAACAACCCTTTTAAAGATAAGTCAGACTCATCCTCTCCAATCCCTGAAGTGGCTCCCACCTCATTCTTGGGGAAACTGGTCTCAAAGGCCCCGGCTCCCATCCCATGACCTCTCTGACCTCCTCCCCCCCCTACCACTTCTCTGCTCTAGCCCCACAGTCTCCTTGTTCCTGGAACAGGCCTACCGCATATCTACATAGGAACTCTGTTCTCACCTGCACATTTTTCTCCCAAAGCCAGACAGCTTGCTCTCCCTTCCAGTCTTTGGGCAAGTATCACTCATTCCCTGGTCATTCTAGTAAAAACAGCTAGCTCCACACTTTTTCCCTGGCTGTAACTCCCTCCCCCATTTTATCTCCTGCCTGGCCCCGTACTTACTCCAAACAAGACACATATATGCTACTTGTTTACTGTCTGTCTCTCCCCCGACTAAAATGTAAACTCCATAAAGGGCAGAGACTGCCTGTTCCTTGTTGTAATCTTCACGTCATCACATGGGAGGCTGTGTGAATGATTAAACGGTGTAAACACTAGGTCTCAGAGAACTAGGCTAGAACTCACATATTCAGAGATGGTGCTGTGGGAGTGACATGACAGAATTGTAGAAAGTGAAAACAGAATATGATCAACCTAGAAGCAGAGTTGGAGGATGGTGAAGACCTTGCCTGTAAAATCCCATGGGTCCAGTTCTAAGGGAAAGACCCAGCTTGAGTCCACACGAGAACTGTTAAGACTTCAGAAAGTAAATATGGATTAGAGCAGAAGATGGCCAGTAACCCCAAATTCTAAAACCTTGACCCACATCTTGAAATATCGTTAAGTCTAAAACAGCTAGACAAGGGTCTACTTCCTTAAGTTTGATTATATAGTCACGTGACCCAAAACCATCATTAAATATTCCTGTAAAATAATGTCAGAATCTAAAGGAAACAACTTCTCATCCTATTCAAAATGCCTCTGTTGCTTCGTTCCAATGAATCTGCAGGGCAGTAGGTAATAGCTATTCAAACAGTGATGATGATGCTTGACACTGTTCCAGCACTTCACATACACTAACTCATTTAATCCTCACAACACTAGCATGCTCGTTTTACAGATGGGGAAACAGAAGCAGAGTTCACAAAGCTCCTAGGCAGCAGGGCCGGGGGCAGGCCATGTTCTTAACATTACACTGCCCAGCGGGTCTTCCACACGGTCAGTAAAAGATGCCAGTTGCCCTGTCAGGTCGGCCTTCAAAAGTGGGTAGTCACCCACAATAAATCTGTCCCTTCACTGCCGCCCTCTCACAAGGACCTCCATACTGTTCCAGCTGGCTCTTTACCTCCCCCATCATTCTTAGAACTATCAAGAGCAATTCTGTCTACACGAGTATTAATTTTTTCTGCTTGTGATGTGCTCCTGCTCTACTCAGTGCCAGTGGCCTTCTCTAGATAAAACAAGGCTGAATGGGGGCTAAAATTGAACAAAAACATTAAAGTTAGCAGTTTAAACTAATGAAAAGTTTTCTCAAGAGATATTCTCTATAAAAAACTATGTTACATGTTGTTTAATTAATCCTTCTGGAAATAAAATCAGGCTTCTGAAGATCTGAGTGTATAAACAATGTTGCCACTTGCTCCATATTCTTCCTAAATAGGAGCCACCAAGAGCTAAAGGCCATTTTAAACATCAGCATATCAGGCCTCAGGCTGCCCTACCTCCAGACACGGAAAACAGATACAGGAAGGACTCCTTCTCAGGTCTGTTCTCAGCTCTCCCAGGCAGATTCCCTATCCTGTATGATACCCCTTTCCCTATTGTTATGGTTCTACTTTATGGAATAGAAGAAAAAAAAAAATTCAAGGCCAAATACATCCTGCATGGGTCCAGTCACGCTAAATATTTAGTATACATGAAGCACCTGAGTACTAGAAGGTGGTTGCCCAGGTTTACCTTTTCTAGGAATGCCAAGAAAACCAATTAAGAAAACCAAGTAGTATACACCAACAACAGAAAACGTAAACCTGGAGCTATAAAATAAGTAACAGGCTGGGTGTGGTGGCTCACACCTGTCAATCCCAGTGTTTTGGGAGGCTGAAGTGGGAGGATCGCTTGAGGTCAGTTCAAGACCAGCCTGGAGAAAAAAAAAAAAAATTAAAATACACAGTGTGATGAGGTATGCCTACAGTCCCAGCTGCTCAAGAGGCTGAGGTAGGAGGACTGCTTGAACTCAGGAGTTCAAGATTGCAATGAGCTATGAATGTGCCAATGTGCTCCACCCTGGGTGACAGTAACCTTGTCTCTTAAAAAAAAAAAAAAAAAAAGCTAACAGATAATTCCAATGTTATCCCATCATCTTAAAAAAAAAGCATCAGTGTAGTCAGTTTTAAAGCACTGTGATTAGTAATAATAAGTGCCTGAATTCCTTTGTTTAAATGAATACAAATAGTAATAAGGAAAATCTGATGCCCCAAAGGAGTAAGTCACCTAAGGAACTTGCATACATACTCTAAAAAAGAGGCTGGGCACAGTGGCTCACACCTGTAATTCCTGAACTTTGGGAGGTCGAGGCAGGCATATGGCTTGGGCTCAGGAGTTCGAGACCAGCCTGGGCAACACGGTGAAACCCTATCTCTATAAAAAATACAAAAATTAAGGCCGGGCGCGGTGGCTCAAGCCTGTAATCCCAGCACTTTGGGAGGCCGAGACGGGCGGATCACGAGGTCAAGAGATCGAGACCATCCTGGCTAACACAGTGAAACCCCGTCTCTGCTAAAAAATACAAAAAAACTAGCCGGGCGAGGTGACGGGTGCCTGTAGTCCCAGCTACTCAGGAGGCTGAGGCAGGAGAATGGCGTAAACCCGGGAGGTGGAGCTTGCAGTGAGCCGAGATCCGGCCACTGCACTCGAGCCTGGGCGACAGAGCGAGACTCTGTCTCAAGAAAAAAAAACAACAACAACAACAAAAAAAAAAAAACACAAAAAACAAAAATTAGCCGGACGTGGTGATGCGTGCCTGTAGTCCCAGCAACTTGGGGGGCTGAGGCGGGAGGATCGCCTGAGCCCGGGAGGCAGAGGTTGCAGTGAGCTGAGATTGCACCACTGCCCTCCAGCCCTCCAGCCTGGGCAACAAAGCGAGATTCTGTCTCAATAAATAAAGAAATAAAAAAGAGGTCTACCAATGTACTTCCCATCCATACTAACTCTCCCTTTCCTGTTTTTCTCCTATATTCCTAACAGTTTCAGAAGGGCTGTGGAGGTGTATTAGTGAGGTACAGAACTCTGTGCCTATACATTCCAGAGTCCATGTGCCAACCTCACAAACTCACTCACATAACCAGCTGCAGACTTGTTCTCCCCATCCTATTGGAAGATTGATGACCTTGCCCTCTTACAGAAAACCAACACTGGCTTTCTTTGTCCTCCTTCCTCCATATGTCCAAAAACATCCCACTTCCCAATCCATTCTCTTTTTTGGAAAGAGTCTTACTCTGTTGCCCAGGCTGGAGTACAGTGGCACAACCACGGGCTCACCACAGCCTCAACTCCCAGTTCGGGCAATACTCCTGCCTCAGCGTCCCAAGTAGCTGGGACCACAGGCATGGAACCCCTGGCTAATTTTTAAAAAATAATTGGGACCATGGTTGGTTAATTTTTATAGTTTTTTAAAAATAAAGACAGTCTCACTATGCTGTCCAGGCTGGTTTCAAACTCCTGGGCTCATGTGATCCTGCTGTTTCAACCTCCCAAAGTGTTATAATTCAGCCACTGCACCTGACCCCAGCTAATTTTTTCATCCTCTTTCACGATTTTCTTATTCTCCTTCTTTGCCTTTAAATCCTCAAGATACTGACAATGATGCATCTAGTTACAGCCCTTGTGTGGGGGATATTCCCTGCTCGCCCCCAACAGCCTCTCTTCACCCTACTCTGTGCCCTAGAAGGGACACTGGAGGGACAATTGACAGGCTCCACCACCCTCTGCCTTCTGACCCAGTTTGGCTGGTAAAAGGCAGGAGAGGAGGAAAGTAAGAGAGGAACTTACTCTCCTGGCTCCCACCCCGAGGTTACTGAGGCTGGCTGAGACCCTCCACCAATGGCTGCAGCTCCATCGGGCAACCTGAACATACAGCCACTTTCTCCAAGCTCCAGGAACCACTTCATCCTCTGCCCTTCAGGGCTAGAAGGTAGTAGGTAACAACTCCCTGCTACTGCCAGGCCAGAAGACTTCACTTTCTTATTGGTTTCCCCAAACCCTGCTCACCCTGTACTGTCCCTTTATTAATCTTCTGCACTGTTGTCAACTCAGCATCATGACCATCCTCCTTCCAAGCTCTCCTCTGCAGATCAGAAGCTGAGAACTACCATTCCAGAACCCTTTACCAGCATGGTTCTGGGTTAGAGTTTGCAATGAGAAGTGCAAGAGAGATTCAGAAGGCAAAATAAATGTAGAGGCTGATGATGTTCCCTGGAGGTAGATGCAGTACACGTGGATTCATAGCGGCTTCCCCATGAGCTCATGAGAACCACTCACTATGGCACTCCAGTATGAAATCATCAGGAACCTTCCCCATTCCAGTTTTTCCAGGGCTGGGTAAAGCCTTAATTCCTGTATCAATATCATTCATACCTGGAATAGAAAACTTATTTTCCTGAATGAACCCTGAATGATACAATTAAACACTCCTCAAATTACCCAGTCTGAGTGTGCCATCTGTTTTCTACTGGGACCCTGACAAGAATTTTTCTCATTCCTAGGATTTCAGAGTAGACTATTATCACTTGGGGAATGAGAGACTTCTATTTCATGACTATGACATAGAACAGGGACTAAAAATCCTCCCTCAACAAAACACTTAGAAATGTCAGACAAGATGCACAGCCAAGTTGCAAGAAACTAAGAAATGCCCAAAGTCCAAAATTGGATGAGCTATTATGAAGAGAGTTACAGGCAGGTGCTGGGCTCTGAATGCCAAGGATGTAGTGGGGTCTGCAGGGCTTATTAACCACATGGCAAAGGTTTTAATGACCATGAAGAGACAGAGCAACGCCTCTGGCCCTCTAGACAGATCAGTACTTAAGGACTCTGGAGAGTGTCACTTGTGGCTGTAATCATTTCTAAAAGATAACAAAATGCCTTTATTATTAGGCAGTAACCAACTCATTTTCAATGACAAAGATAATGTTCTTCTTCTTCAACTGACCCAACTGCCTATTCTCAAGAAAACCATGATTGTCCCAAGAAGTTTTAGAGTAACCCCAAACTGACCTTTCACTTTGAGTCTGTATTTACCATGCTACCTCATCATGACACTACTCTCTTTCCTGTATTTGTCCTTTCCCATTCCATCCTCGTCACTGTCATTTTCATCTTTCTTGGGCTAGAATAACACTTGAAAAGTTCTCTTTCTCAGTATCTTCTTTTCTTTACCTGCCATTCCCTATAGGCCCTGAAGCCCTGTGACATCTTCCCAACAATTTCTGCTCCTCCCCACCCTCTCAAATAAGCCTGCTCCACCCTCTTTGTGCCATCAGCCCACTCTCATCTTGGTCTCAACTTGGAGCCTTCTCTTAAGCACCCCCAGGCCCATGAATTCCTTCTTGCTATGTGAGATCATATAGTTCTTAAGACCTCTTAAAATGTGTCCTGCTGTATCTTAAGAGCTCCTGAAAGGTGTTATCTATGTGATTTTCTCTACAAATCTTCCTCTAAGCAGAGAATGTGTTGGCTTTACCTCGCTTAGTAAAAACAAACCAATTATTCACCTTTAACCAGTATCTAAGGTATGTACTATTGATATAATAAAAATTGCTGGCCAGCCACAGTGGCTCACACCTGTAATCCCAGCACTTTGGGAGGCTGAGGCAGGCAGACTGTTTGAGCTCAGGAGACCAGCATGGGCAACATAACAAGACCACATCTCTATAAAAAATATAAAACAATTAGCTGGGTGTGCTGGCTTGTGCCTGTAGTCCCAGCTACTCCAGAGACTGAGGCGGGAGCATCACTTGAGCCTGGAAGGCAGAGGTTGCAGTGAGTCGAGGTTGCACGCTACTGCACTCCAGCCTGGGTACTAGAGTAAGACTTGTCTCAATAAATAAATAAACAAATGCCATTTATTAAGCAATCTATATATGTCAGTCACTGTGTGGTTTTACCTGTATCTCAATTAATGAATGAGGGGGAAAATTTATGTAATTTTTTCCAAAAGTCCAAATTTTCCAAAAGTCACTCCTCTAGGACAAGTTGGAGCTGACATTCTGTAACTCCAACTCTTGATTCTAGAGCCCATAACCCTTTCTTTCACTGTACCACAAAATTAGGCAAGGAGAACCCAAATCCATATTTTTGAAAATCCTGACACACATTTGGGTCAGATCTCTAATAACTGTGACTATCACTTAGTTATTGCATGCCTAACACATGTGACACCCTCTACCAGGTGCTTTGCACAAACGTTAATGCATTTCATTCTCACCACGATCTAAGAAATGTTAGTAGTCCTTTTCATAAATGGAGACTCAGAAGTTAAATAAGCAAAAGACTCATGGTAAACAATGAGGTAAGATATATAATATGCCCACTGCAAAACCTAGTCTGTATTTCCCAATCTGTGACATTGGGAAGCATTTTAGAAAGGAATCTTGAGGAATCTTGCTAGAAATTAGTTGACTGCTTGTACCTAGATATATCTATAACACCTGTATCATTTGATTTGTGTGTGTGTGCAAATGTGGGATCGTCCTAAGTGCATCAAGCATAAAGATCTGCTCAGTGACTTAATATTTCATACTCTATGTCCTGTTTGCATATGGGCATAGCCTATATTTTTCTCAGTGGCTAAAAGTTATCTTACTGTAATAGGACTTCAGAATAAGGTGAAGTGTAATGAAGGTGCTGGCTTTCTCCCTGACTTGGGAGATCAGAAGAGTCTGAAAGCAACTCAGAATTCGCAAGTCAGTTCCTTGGCTAGAGGAAAAGAAACACACAAGAATGCTGCATATCTAAAAAGATTGCTTTCTGGGTGTCAAAACTCGTATTAGCCATGTAAGCTACAGAAAATACCCATCTTCAATCATGATCAAATATATGCAGGCAAAAACTGGGGGAATAAATTTGTAACTATTACATTTCCTGGCTAGGCGTGGTGGCTCATGCCTGTAATCCCAGCACTTTGGGAGGCTGAGGTGGGCAGATCACGAGGTCAGGAGATCGAGACCATCCTGGCTAACACAGTGAAACCCCGTCTCTACTAAAAATACAAAAAAATTAGCCAAGCGTGGTGGTGGGCACCTGTAGTCCCAGCTATTCGGGAGGCTGAGGCAGGAGAATGGCATGAACCCAGGAGGCAGAGCTTGCAGTGAGCTGAGATCGCACGACTGCACTCCAACCTGGGTGACAGAGCGAGACTCGTCTCAAAAAAATTTTCCTAAAAAATTTAAAAGATGATATCCCTTCTGGTTAGGTTAGGCTACAGCTGGTACGGGGGGGGGGAAAAAAGCGCAGCATAAATGATTATGACTCTTTTGGAAAAGAAAACTGGTAATAAAACAATCAACCAAACAAAAAAAAACAAAGAAAATACCAACATATTCACTCCAGTAATACGTATTAGAAGAAAAAACCTGGCAACAACCTAACTCTTAAATTTGAAAATTGGTTAAGCAAATTATGGTATATCCACTCAAAGAAATAGTACATAATCAATAAACAATTGCAAAGATTCTAGCACCATGGAAAATTACATAGTATCACATGAAAAGAGCAGCTCACATAAACTCATACCTGTGCTATGATTATAACTATCTGAAAATGAGGCATTCATTTAGTCCCAAGCCAAAGGGAATAATGGAGAAAAATGGAAAACTTCTGGACCATCCGGGGGGCAGCATTGTGGAAGTTTTTTTTTTTTTTTTTTTTTTTTTTTGAGACAGAGTATCGCTCTGTCACCCAGGCTGGTGTGCAGTGCTGCAATCTCAGCTCACGGTAGCCTCTGCCTCCCAGGTTCAAGCAATTCTCCTGCCTCAGCCTCCCAAGGAGCTGAGACTACAGGCGCCTGCCACCACACCTGGCTCATTTTTGTATTTTTATTAGAGATAGCATTTTGCCGTGTTGGCCAGGCTGGTCTTGAACTCCTGACCTCAAGCGATCCACCTGTCTTGGCTTCCCAAAGTGCTGGGATTACTGGGTGAGCCACAGTACTTGGCCAAAATGTCATTAACCTCATGTAAAAATTACAACCCTTACACTATCTCAACAGTATCAGAGCTTTATCTGTTCCCACTGACAGCAAAGTGCTGCTCTGCCCAAGGGAAAGAAATAGAGGCACAGGGGACCCCACAAGTCAGAAGCAGGAGGGAAGGGAGGAGCTTGCCAGACATGACCTCTACTTCAGGAAGCCTGGTGCCAATGCCACACACAGGGTTGTTGGACACCACAGTGCCCAGGCAAGTGTGCACACAGAATCACTAGCTCAAAGTTATTTTTCAGAATCAGGCCTAAAGTCAGCTGAATTCCATCCCACAATGGGCAGGCCTATTATTAGACATAATCTAAAACAGCCAAGAGGCTGTAAGCATCCTATCCATCACATGCTTCTGTAACTCTGCAAGGAGATGCCATAAATCTGCTCCTGAGCAGACCAAAGTCACCTGGGCCCTATCCTGGCCCCACCCCCAATCCCCCACTCCCCACCCCCACACCACGGCTACCTGTCTTATTTTCACAGGGGCATCCCAAGATCACTTCAGATTACCACATATGTGAGCAGGATGGCCACACAGCTCCCTGCAGAAAGGAGGCAGAAGAAGGGTGGGAGCAATGGCATCTCTGGGCTAGAGTTCCTGTGAGATTTTCTTAAATGCTGAGCACAGGGGCTTCTGAGATGTCACTGAATTTATTTTTTCATTTAAAGGTTGTTTTAATACATAATTTCTAAACCTTCAGAGGCAAAAGGGAAGTAATCAGTGTTGCCACTTAGAGCCTAAAAGGATGTTCCATTTTATCATTCATTCAAATACAATTCTGAGGCCGGGTCTGGTGGCTCACGTCTGTAATCCCATCACTTTGGAAGGCTGAGGCAGGCAAATCACCTGAGGTCAGGAGTTCAAGACCAGCCGGGTCAACGTGATGAAATGCGGTCTCTACTAAAAATACAAAAACTAGCCACGTGTAGTGGCAGACACCTGTAATTCCAGCTACTCAGGAGGCTGTGGCAGGAAAATCACTTGAACACAGGAGGTGGAAGTTGCATTGAGCCAGGATCACACCACTGAAATCCAGCCTGGGTGACAGAGTGAGACTCTGTCTCTTAAAAATAAATAATAAAACATATATAATTCTGAATTAAAATTCAAAAGATATCAATGACCAATCCAAAGCAGAAGTGGGCAAAAGCTATATGAAAATTAGAGACTTTACTGAACAACCCAAAAAAGCTCAAAACAAAATGAAAGAAACAAACTAGCAGAACAAACAGTATAGCTAGATAAAAAGGGCTAGTATTATAAAGAGGTTAAGTCTCCACATATTAGTTTATAAAATTCTAATAGGTTCCAGTCAAAATCTCAATAGGGTATTAAAAAAGTTTTAAGACTGGGTGTGGTGGCTCACGCCTGTAATCTCAGCACTTTGAGAGGCCGAGGCAGGTAGATCACATTAGGCCAAGAGTTCAAGACGAGCCTGGCCATTATGGCGAAACCCGGTCTCTATTAAAAATACAAAAATTAGCGGGGCATGGTGGTGCAGGCCTGTAATCCCAGCTACTCCGGTGGCTGAGGCACAAGAATCACTTGAACCCTGGAGACTGCAGTGAGCTAAGATCATGCCACTGCACTCACTCCAGCTCGGGAGACAGAGCAAGAGCCTCTCTCAAAAAAATAATGATTTAAATTATTTCAAATGTACAGAAAAGTGCAAGAATAGTTCAAAGGGCTCACATAACCTCTTCAGCGAGATTCTCCCACTGATGTTTTACATCATTTGCTCCGTTATCTTTTCCCGACCCCTTTGAGAGCAGGTTGAAGGCATGAAGCCCCACTGTTGCTCAATACTCTAGTGCGTTATTTCCAAAAACAAGGATATTCTCCTCCATAACTAGCATACAAGCCTCCACATCAGGAAATCAACACTGATACTACACTCTCAATCCAATCCACAGACCCCATTTGAATTTTGTCAACTGTCTCAACAATGTCTCTTTTTCCTTTCTGGTCCAGGAGTCTACCCCAGAGCTACATCTCACCAGTGTCAATCAATCTGGAATAGTTCCCTTTTCTCTTCCTGACTTCCATGTCCCTGCCAGAGTACAGTCTTTTCATTTTGCAAGATGACCCTCAATCTGATCTGTATTTCCTCAGGACCAGACTCAGGTCATGCTTCCTTAGTGGCAATACCAGACACACGGTGCTGTGTTCTTCCCAGGGCATTGCATCAGAAGACTGATGGCAACCCAGCCCACTACTGCTGATATTTACCATATTCACCTGATCAAGCTTATTAGAGATGTAGTGTCTCAAGGCCCCACAGACCTACAGGATCAGATTCTGCATGTTAACAAGGTCACTAGCAAGTCACACACATGTTGCTGTTTGAGAAGTATCAGTGAAAGGTCTTATAAAAAGTAAGAGCCACATGGGGAAGTTCAGATTTTATTAGAAGCCTTTGGAGGGTTTTAAGCTATAGAGTGGCATGATCTGGTTTCAGTTCTCAAATGGCTCCTCTGGCTGTTTTGTGGAAAGCAGAACAGGGAGGGGCAAGGACAGAACAGGGAGTTAACTGGTAGTCTGGTTAACGGATATTGGCTGCATGGGTGAATGTGGTGTTGATGGAGGTGGTGACACATGGTCAAAAAAGACACCGTTTGAAGTTAGAGCCAACAAAAATTGCTAATGAATCAGAAGTGGACATGAGAGCCATAACAACAATGATAAACAGCAGCAGCCAACACTAGTTAAACACAAGCCATGTGCCAGGAACCGCTCCATGTCTTTTCAGGTGAAAACTCATTCAACTGTCACAATAATCCCAAGAGGTACAGGTGACAACCCCACTTTATTCAAATGAAGACAACATGGTCGAGACAGGTAGTGTAGCTGCCCAAGGCCTCAGATCTGAGCTTAGGCAGTGGCTGGGGAGCTTGTACTTCATCACCATCCCTTACAGAACAACTGCAAACATGGCACCATTTATGAAGAGGAATGAAGACTGGTAACGGGAATCAAGAGTGCTTTGCCAAACATGGCAACACACGATTCCCATTGCACGTCCACATGGAAATGGCAGGGAGACAGCTAATGCGACAGGATCTCCGAGGAAAGGTGGGGTAGGGATAAAAATGGGAAGGTCATTAGCACAGAGGTAGTACTTAAAGCCAACAGAGTAGATGAGCTCACCCAGAGCAGTTTTTCAAACTGCAGGCTGTGAAATCAATTTAGGGGTCATGAATAGCACTTAAAAAAAATGAAATAGAGCAGAATGGAAAATAACAGCATCCATGGCTCATGAAGCATAAGAACCGTTTTGTGAAACTTTTGTTTCTGTTGTGTCTGTGTGCACAAGACGGTGTAGTGTGTTTGTACTTGGCTGGTATCTGGTATGGCTGAAAAAAAGATTTAAAACCACTGGTCTAGAGGTTAACTTGGAGTGACTGATTCCTGAAATCACTCCAGCATTTAGAAGCTGGAGAAGAGGAAAAGAAGCCAGAAAAGGAGAGTGAAGAAACAAGAAGGAGGAAAGGCAGTGGGGAGCCCCAAGCAAATGTGACATGTTGGACATCCAACGTGCTGGTGAGTCATGCAGTATGACAACAGAGATGTCCATAATTATGGATGGCAAGGTAAGCACACAGCAGTGGGAGCAGAGGCGTGAACGTGACCTGTTTAAACTTAGCACAGAATAAAAAGGGAAGGAGAGAGGTGATATTAGGATTTTATTTGAGATCTAAGTTTAAGGGAACAGCAGGATATCCAGTCTGTAACTTCCATAAGCAGCAAATATCCAATCATTCTTTTATTGTTGTTGTTTTTAAGCATCTACTATGTGCTGGGCTGTTTACTAGACCTGGGAAGATAACTAGGACACTGTTCTATCCTGAAAAGCCTCAAACTGCAAGAGAACAACAGCTGCAGAACAGTGAAGAAAGGCTCAGAAGATAGGGTGTGTAACAGGTTTGTTGAAGGCCATGGCAATTTTCCTTTGCAACCATATTGTTCACTATTGGCCAACCAAACCCATCACTCCACACAGACCATGCATTCCGACCTCTTGATTTGTGCTTGGCCTCTCCCCAAAACACTTTCCAAATCTGAGTCATTCCTCAAGGCCACTTGGCTTCCTCACTGAAGCCTTCAGGAAAACTGCTCAGCTTGGTGATCTTGCCTTCCCCAAACAGCTACAGCACTTCTTGTCCATACACCATTACCTGGTGGCTATGTCTTTATTTCCACACTTGGTATGAATGCCTCATCTCCCCAGCTGAGCCATATATTGTTGAAGGCATGTAATACGTCTCACATCTACAAAGTCCTCCAACAGCAGCCAAGCAAACGCTTGTTGCTCTGCTACTAGACTTCCCCCTCCAATCCAACTTGCACTTCAGCATCTTCCTGAAAAAGATCTGATTAATTCACCCACTATTTTAAAAACTTCACTGGCTCCCAATTATTAGTATAGCACATGCAGACTTGTCTTCCAGGTGTGCCACACAGCTTTCCCCTTCCCTGCCTCCCAAACACCTTAAAGCTGAAGCAACAGCAATAAAAACAGTCATGTGCTACATAACGCATTTCTGTCAACAATGACCACGTACACAATAGTGGTCCCATCAGAGTACAACGGAGCTGAAAAATTCCCATCGCCTGGTGACGTTGTAGCTGTCATAATGCAATGTATTACCTCCTTGTTTATGGTGATGCAGGTATAAACCTACTATACTGTTAGTGGTATAAAAGCATAGCACATACAACTATGTACAGTATATAAACTTGATAATAAACTATGTTACTGGTTTACATATCCTATGTGGAATTCTATGTTACGTATACTATGTATTCTACTTATAAAAATTAAGTAACTAGAGCTGGGTGTGGGAGAATGTGCCTGTAGTCCTGGCTACTCAGGAGGCTGAGACAGGAAGATCTCTTGAGCCCAGGACTTCAAGTCTAGCCTGGGCAACATGGCAAGACCACATCTCAAAAAATAAATAATTTAAAAAGTTAACTGTAAAACAGCTACCACCAGGCCTTGCAGGAGGTACCCAAAAGAAGGCGCAGTGGCTCACACCTGTAATCCCAACACTTTGGGAGGCCAAGATGGGCAGGTCACTTGAGACCAGGAGTTCGAGACCAGCCCCACCAACATGGCAAAACCTATCTCTACTAAAAATACAAAAGTGAGCTGGGTATGTTGGTACATGCCTGTAATCCCAGCTACTTGGAAGGAAGGCTGAGGCGAAGAATTGCTTGAACCTGGGAGGTGGAGTTTGCAGTGAGCCGAGATGGTGCCACTGCACTCCAGTCTGGGCGACAGAGAGAGACTGTCTTAAAAAAAAAACCCAAAGCAAACCAACATAAGACACTGTTATCATAGGGGATGACAGCTTCATGTGTATTACTGACCCTAAAGACCTCCCAGTGGGCCAAGACGTGAAGCTGGAAGACAGTGATACTGATTATTCTGACCCTGTACAGGTTTAGGCTAATGCATGTGTTTGTGTCTTAGCTTGTAACAAAAGTTGTTTAAAAAATAAAAAATAATTTAAATATGGCTGGGTGCGGTGGCTCATGTCTATAATCCCAGTACTTTGGGAGGCCGAGGTGGGTGGATCACCTGAGGTCAGGAGTTCCAGAACAGCCTGGCCAATATGGTGAAATCCCGTCTCTACTAAAAAACAAAATACAAAAATTAGCCAGGTGTGATGGCATGTGCCTGTGGTACCAGCTACTCAGGAGGCTAAGGCAGGAGAATCGCTTGAACCCACGACATGGAGGCTGTAGTGAGCTGAGATCACACCATTCCACTCCAGCCTGGGCGACACAGCAAGACTCTGTCTCATATAATAATAAAAAAATAGAAAAAAGCTTAAGTGGCTAGGCCTGGTGGCTCATATCTACAATTCCAGAACTTTTGGGAGGCAGAGGAGAAAGGACTGCTTGATGCCAGGAGTTTGAGAACAGCCTGGGCAATGTAGCATGATTCCAGCTCCACAAAAAATAAAACATAGCCAAGCATGGTGGCATGCACCTGTAGTCCTACTCAGGAGGCTGAAGTGAGGGTTGCTTGAGCCCAGGAGTTTGAGGTCACAGGGAGCTATGACTGTACCACTGCACTCCAGCCTGGAACAGAGTGAGACCTTATCTCTAAGAGTAATAACAATCATAAAAGAAAAAAGTTATAGAATAACACAAAGACAAAATATTTTTGAACAGCTGCACAATGCGTTTGTGGTTTAAGCTAAGTGTTATTGCAAGAGTCAAAATGTTAAAAAAATTTTAAAGTTTTTAAAGTAAAAGTTACAGTAATCTGGCAGGGCACGGTGGCTCACGCCTGTAATCTCAACACTTTGAGAGGCCAAGGCAGGTGGATCACAAGGTCAGGAGATCGAGACCATCCTGGCTAATATGGTGAAACTGTCTCTACTAAAAATATAAAAAATTAGCCAGGCGTGGTGGTGGGCGCCTGTAGTCCAAGCTACTTGGGAGGCTGAGGCAGGAGAATGGTATAAACCCAGGAGGTGGAGCTTGTAGTGAGCCAACATTGCGCCACTGCACTCCAGCCTAGACGACAGAGCAAGACTCGTCCATCTCAAAAAAAAAAAGTTACAGTAATCTAAGGTTAATAATATTGAAACAAGAAAACTTTTAAACATAAATTTAGTGTAGCCCAAATGTACAGTGTTTATACAACCTACAGTAGTGTACAGTAACATCCTGGGCCTTCACATTCACTCACCAACTCACCCAGAGCAACTTTCTTATCTTTTATACCTTATTTTTACTGTACCTTCTCTATGTTTAGATATATGCAGATACATAAATACTTACCATTCTTTTACAATTGCCTACAGCATTCAGTACAGTAACATGCGGTACAGGTTTGCAGCCTAGGAGCAATAGGCTATACTACATAGCCTAGATGTGCAGTTGGCTACACCCAGGCTAGGTGTGTGTAAGTACATCCTAAGATGTTAGACCAATGACAAAAATCACTCAATGATGTACTTCTTAGAAATGTTCTGTTAACTAAGGCATGATTGCACCAAAACAAAACAAAAAACCTACCACCAGCACCACCAAAGCTGCGTAGAGATGAAAATTAAAAAGACGACTGATATTCATTGAACTGCTGACAACAGATGTTTTGGGGGTGGGATTACAGGTCATAGTCACCTTTAGAAACAGTTTGACCAACACGTTAATTTTAAAACAAGAAATAAAAAAGAAAACTTAATAACTGCAACTACTTTTATTGAGTGTTTAAATTATGTGCAACACAGTATTTTTTGTTTGTTTTGAAACAGTCTCCCTCTGTTGTCCAGGCCAGAGTGCAGTGGTGCAATCTCGGCTTACCGCAACCCCTGCCTCTGGGGTTCAAGCGATTCTCCTGCCTCAGTCTCCCGAGCAGCTGGAATTACAGGCGTTTGCCATAACACCCGGCTAATTTTTGTATTTTTAGTAGAGACAAGGTTTCACCACGTTGGCCAGACTGGTCTCAAATTCCTGACCTCAAGTGATCCATCTGCCTTGGCCTCCCAAAGTGCTAGGATTATAGGTGTGAGCCACTGCATCCAGCTGCAATGCAATATATTATAGTCTCATTTAATCTTAACTCTATGATGTAGTAACTAGTCATCACACAGATGAGGAAACAAAGGCTCAGAGAGTTTAACTCTCATAAGGTTATACAGCCAGTCAGTGAAGAAGATAGGTTGGGAACTAATAAGGAATGTGCCCTAATTTCTACCATTCTTAGCGATGTTGTGTATTCCCAGAACACCCAGCAGGCACCTTTTGCATCTTTTCCTTTGTTCAGCCTGGTCCTTCTGCCTGAATAATATCAGCTTTGCTGACATACCACTCACCTGTCAAGTCCAGTGCAAATCCCACTTTTCCCTTAACACCGTCCTAGAACACAAACCATGATAAGCATTACCAGAGTTATCTACCCTTCTATTTCCCCCACAGCGTGGGACCTTAGTTCTCCTACTGCCACGTACAGAGCAAGCATTCAAACACTGGGTGAATTAAGTTGACAATATAAATTCTCTTTCTGACAAACATAAAGGTAACAGATGAAGACCAAAAATTTTAATCTGTGAAGAAAATTAATATCAAGAAAGGGTTTCCATAATCCCTCCCCTCATTCTCTGCTCTGAATCTCACCTCTCACTGAAGCATAAGGAAAGGCAGGTTAATTTTCACCTCTTCCAAAAAGTGGCTTTACATAATAAATCCCACTTCTGAAGAATAAAAACTACCTAACTTGTTATTAAAAATGTAAGCAATGAGAATAAAAAGGTTTCTTTAGAGTTTTTTAAATTACTTTCAATGCCTCTGACCCTTGAAAGAAAGCACTTAAGTTTAGTACAAACGAAATGCAAAAACATGCAAGGTTACTTTCCATATACATAAACATGGAGACACAAAACCAGTGAAACAGGGACATTTAAATTCAAAATGCTCTTAACAACTGACCACATCTGAATTTATGAGCAAAAGCTGAGTCCAAACAAAAACACACTGTAAAACAAAAGTGCTGGCTAACAACCTTAGAAAGGAAATACAGGAGGGGACAAACAGATTTTAACACGTCCTTGGCCTTCCTGACCAAAACAATGAGAAATGCAGTTAACCAAAGCATTTAGACTTGATTTTACTGGAGATACCAACACCATAGGTCAACCTGTCAAATGAAGCAAAAAGCAGAACCGAGTTCTATGGGTTTAGTCCCCTACAGATAAAAGCCAATGGACCTTTTTACAGTTTATGGGGTCCTCTCCATATGGCTGGGGATGCAGGCATGGGAGGAATATTGTCTGGACGATTAACTCCTGTGAAATGAACATAGGAGTTAGGAGGAGCAGAGGTGAGTCAACACACTCTACACTTCCATGGTTGCCTCAAACTCACCACAATTCCAAAATACCAAGAAATGATGTGCTAGTTCTTGCTTTTTTTAAATGTCCATAAGCTAAAAGTCCTTCTGAAGATTGAGCTTCTCACTTAACAGCCCAAACCAATAAATACTTTGCAGGATTATTTCAAATATACTATAAACATCAAAATGCTAACTCCAAACTAAGATGAAATAGTTATTACCTTTAATTATTCAAGAAGAGCATCAAGAATTAGCAAATTAATACAGGATCAGAAAACCTTAAAAGAAAAAAAAGATCATTTTAGTAGCATAAGAACTTTGCGCCGGGTGCGGTGGCTCACACCTGTAATCCCAGAACTTTTGTAGGCCAGGGCAGGGGGATCACGAGGTCAGGAGTTCAAGACTAGCCTGGCCAATAAGGTGAAACTCCATCTCCACTAAAAAATACAAGAATTAGCCAAGCATAGTGGCGCATGCCTGTCGCCCCAGATACTTGGCAGGAGAATTGCTGGAACCCGGGAGGTAGAGGTTGCAGTGAGCCAAGATCACGCCACTGCACTCCAGCCTGGATGACAGAGCAAGACTCCATCTCAAAAACAAAAACAAAGAAAAGACCAGGCACGGTGGCTCACGCCTGTAATCCCAGGCATGGATTACAGGGAGGCTGCGGCGGGCGGATTACAAGGTCAGGAGTTCGAGATCAGCCTGACCAACATGGTGAAACCCTGTCTCTACTAAGAATACAAAAATTAGCCAGGTGTGGTGGCTCATGCCTGTAATCCCAGCTACTTGGGAGGCTGAGGCAGGAGAATTGCTTGAGTCCAGGAGACAGAGGTTGCAGTGAGCCGAGATCGTGCCACTGCACTCCAGCCTGGCCAACAGAGTGAGACTCTGTCTCGAGAAAAAAAAAAAAAAAAGAACTTTGTAAATGTCTGTAGCTCTAGACCTTATTTTAAGGTACAAGCCATAACTATAATAACGAGGGTGCCATGTATAAATATAACAGACACCGAGACAAAAGAAAACTACTCCTAACATCAGTTTGCCATCTTTTCCAAGAGATTTGAGTAACCATTAAACCTTCCTCCTCCTTTCTCAATTGGGGACTTCTCTGATGTAATATCAGGGAGAACAAGGGAACATTGGGTATCAACTGGTGCACACCATCTCTCTCCTGAAGAGACAGAAAGAACATTGAGTAGTACTGTCTTACCTAGAGACAAACTAAATGACTTGAAGAAAGAGACCAAGAAAAACATGTTTAGAAAATCATCTAGAAATAGGATTTTATTTTAGTAAGCAAAGTGAACAAAAAATACAATTTTATTTTAGCAACCTACAATTGCTTCCACTATTAAATTTGTTTTCTACTGATCCTCCTGGGTCACCTGTTGGAAAAAGTACTACATTCAGAATTAGGAAATCTAAATACTTCCTAGTTTTGCCACTTGTTCTGAGACTTGGGCAAGTTATTTAACCCATATGTTTCACATTCTTCATCTGCAAAAATGGAGTTAACCTACCTTGCCACCGTACAGAAATGTCTCACAATAAGTCTGCAAACAGCTAAGTATCATGTAAATTAAAATTATCACTGTTAGAATTACCGCCCTCATTCCCTCTCTCAGGTAAAAACTTGAACCAATCATAAAATAGGTAAAAGACACCAGACACGGTGGCTCACGCCTATAATCCCAGCATTTTGGGAGGCTGAGGTGGGCAGATCACTTGAGGTCAAGAGTTCAAGACCATCCTAGCCAACATGGTGAAACCCTGCCTCTACTAAAAATACAAAAATTAGCTGGGCATGGTGGCAGTCACCTGTAATCCAAGAATCACTTGCTTGTACCTAGGACGCAGAGCTTGCAGTGAGCCGAGATTTCAACACTGCACACTCCAGCCTGGGTGACAGTGACATTCCACCTCAAAAAAAAAAAGTAAAAGACAAAAAGGAAAAAAATGGAAAAAGAGGTTAGCTATCAAACAAACAACAAAATAAACCCTAAAAAACACAAATAACTACTGATTGGTGTAACAGCACTCTGACAGGTAATTTTTGTCATTCTCTAATTAGGAAAGATCCCACACCCTGGGATCTACAGTCCATTCATAGAAATCACAGCAGGGTTAAATCCTCATCAATCCTCTCATTCACAACGAAGAATGCCGACGGAGCGCATTCTTACTCTATATGGCAAGAACTACAAGCCACAAGACCAATCCCCACCCTCCCCACAGAGGGACAGTGGCCTGACAGTTGGAGCTCTACTTGGAAGCAGACGGCCTCTAAAGTGCAAGTTTTCTCCCTCCTTCCCTGACCTCTGGCATGAAATTAGCAAACACCCTAACCCCAGTCATTCTGAAATAAGCCAAAGGAGAGTCACCTGCAATCCTAAATTTTGAAAATAAAACAGTCAAAGAGACACAAACATTCTATGAAAAATCAGCCACAAGCATAACATTGCAGGTATTGTGGGTTTGGTTCCAGACCATGGCAATAAAGCGAGTCACACAAATTTTCTGGTTTTCCAGCACATATTAACTTTTATATGTTTACACTATACTTCAGTCTACTGTGAAATGGCATTATGTCTAAAAGACAATGTACATACCTTAATTTAAAAAATACTTTATTGTTAAAAAATGCTAACAATCATCTCAGCCTTCAGGGAGTCCTAATCTTTTTGCTGATAGAGGGTCTTGCCTCTATGTTGATGGCTGCTGACTAATTAGGGTGGTGGTTGCTGAAGGCTGAGGTGGCTGTGGCAATTTCTTCAAATAACACAACAATGAAGTCTGATGCATGGACTGGGTCTTCCTTTCATAAAAGATTAATTTCTATAGCATGTCAAAATGTCTGATAGCATTTTACCCACAGTAGAACTTCTTTCAAAATTGCAGTCAGTTCTCTTCAACCCTGCCACTGCTTTATCAACTACGTTTATGTAACATTCTAAATCCTTCATTGGCATTTCAACAATGTTCACTGCATCTTCACCAGGAGTAGATTCCATCTCAATAAATCACTTTGGTCATCCATAAGAAGCAACTCCTCATCTGTTCAAGTTTTATCATGAGATTACAGCAATCCAGTCACATCTCCAGGCTCCACTCTTAATTCGAGTTCTCTTGCTATTTCTAGCACATCTCCAGTTCCTGCCTCCACTAAAGTCCTGAACCCCTCCAAGTTATTCGTGAGGGCTAGAATCATCTTCCAAACTCTTGCTCATGTACTGACCTCCTCCCATGAATCACAAATGTTCTTAATGGCATTTAGAATGGTAAATCCTTTCCAAAATGTTTTCAATTCATTCTGCCCAGACCCCCTAAAGGAATTATTACGTAGAACAGCCACAGCCTTATGAAACATATTTCTTAAATAATAAGACTTGAAAGTCAAAATGACTCCTTGATCCAGGGGCTGCAGAATAGATGTTGTGTTACCAAGCATGCAAACAAAATTAATCTCCTTGTACATTTCCATCAGAGTTCTTAGGTGACCAGGTGCACTGTCAAGAAGTAATATTTTGAAAGAAATCTTTTCTGAGTAGTAGGTCTCAACAATGGCCTTAAAATATTCATTACACCATGCTGTAAACAGATGTGCAGTCGTCTAGGTTTTGTTGATCCACTGACAGAGCACAGGCAGAGTAGATTTAGCATAAATTTATGGGCCCTAAAATTACTGGAATGGTAAATGAGCACTGGGATCAACCTAAATTCACCAGCTACACCAGCTTCTAATCAAGAGTCAGCCTGTCTTTTGAAGCCAGGCATTGACTTCTCCTAACTATGGAAGTCCTAGATGGCATCTTCTTCTGACATAAGGCTACACTGAATATCTGTTCAACATAGCCACCTTCATCAGTGATCTTGGCTACATCTTCTATACAACTTGCTGCAGCTTCTACATTAGCACTTGCTGCTTCGACTTGCATTTTAATGTTATAGAGAGAGCTTCAAGAACTTCAGGAACCAATCTGTGCTGGCTTCAAACTTTCCTTCTGCAGCTTCTTACCTCTTTCAGCCTTCACAGAAGTGAAAAGAGTTCAAGTCTTGCTCTGGGATTAGGCTCTGGCTTAAGGGAATATTGTGGCTGGTTGGATTTTCCATCTGGGTCACTAAAACTTTATCCGTATCAGCAATAAGTTGTTTCATTTTCTTCTCATTCATGTGTTCACTGGAGTCGTACTTTCAATTTTCTTCAAGAACCTTTCCTTGCATTCAAAACTTGGCTACGTGTTTGGTGCAAGAGGCCTAGTATTCAGCCTGTCTTGGTTTCTGACATGCCTTCCTCACTAAGCAATCATTTCTAGCTTCTGATTTAAAGTGAGAGATGTGCAATTCTTCCTTTCACTTGAACACTTAATGACCACGGTCGGGTTATTTTTTTTTTTTTTTTTTTGAGACGGAGTCTCGCTCTGTCGCCCAGGCTGGAGTGCAGTGGCCGGATCTCAGCTCACTGCAAGCTCCGCCTCCCGGGTTTACACCATTCTCCTGCCTCAGCCTCCCTAGTAGCTGGGACTACAAGCGCCCGCCACCTCGCCCGGATAGTTTTTTATATTTTTTAGTAGAGACGGGGTTTCACCGGGTTAGCCAGGATGGTCTCGATCTTCTGACCTTGTGATCCGCCCGTCTCGGCCTCCCAAAGTGCTGGGATTACAGGCTTGAGCCACCGCGCCCGGCCCACGGTCAGGTTATTAACTGACCTAACTTCAATACTGTTGTGTTCAAAGGAAGAGAGAGACCCGAGGAGAAGATGAGATGGGGGAACACCCGGTTGGCAGCAGTCTGAACACACATCTATACACAACATGTACAGATTAAGTTCGCCGTCTTATATGGGAGTGCTTTGTGGTGCTCCAAAACAATTACAAAAGTAACATCAATGATCACTGATCATAGATCTTCATAACAGATAATAACAATTTTAAAAGTTTAAGGTTGGGCGCGGTGGCTCACGCCTGTAATCCCAGCACTTTGGGAGGCCAAGGCAGGTGGATTGCCTGAGGTCAGGAGTTCGAGACCAGCCTGGCCAATACAGAAAAACTCCATCTCTACTAAAAATACAAAATTAGCAGGGCGTGGTGGTGCATGCCTGTAATCCCAGCTACTCGGGAGGCTGAGGCAGGAGAATCACTTGAACCAGGAGGCGGAGATTGCAGTGAGCCAAAATCACGCCATTGCACTCCAGCCTGGGGAACAAGAGCGAAAATTTATCTCAGGAAAAAAAAAATTTAAAATATTCGGGCCAGGTGTGGTGGCTCACACCTGTAATCCCAGCACTTTGGGAGGCCGAGACAGGCAGATCACTTCAGGTCAGGAGTTGTAGACCAGTCTGGCCAACATGGTGAAATTCCACCTCTACTAAAAATACAAAGAATTAGCCAGGCCTGGTGGCGCACGCCTGTAATCCCAGCTACTCAGAAAGGCCGAGGAGGAGAATCGCTGGAACCCAGAAGGTAGACGTTATAGTGAGCTGAGATGGCGCCACTGCACTCCAGCCTGGGAGACAGAGTGAGACTCCGACTCAAAAATAAATAAAATTAAGTTAAATTAAATAAAAATAAAAATAAAATGTTTAAAATATTGGGAGAATTACCAAAATGTGACATAAAGACAAAGTGAGCATATGCTGTTGAAAAACTGGCACCAACAGAATTAGACTTGATCAAGGCAGGGTTGCCATAAATCTTCAATTTATAAAACGAAAAAAATCCCACAATATCTGTAAAGTACAATAAAGTAGAATGCAATAAAATGAGGTATCCCTGTATTTCCAAAGCTTCTAGGTGGTAATAATAATAGCTAAAATGTATCTAATTATTACTTAAGTCTGGCAATGTTCTAAAAGCTTTAGTTATGAACTAATTTAACTGGCACAACCACCCACGAGGTAGGTACAATTATTATTTCCGTTTTCTAGACAAAAAAACAGAGGCAGAATAGTTATTTGCTTGAGGTCACATTGCAAACAAGTGGCAGAGCTGGGATTCAAAAATCAGGGGACTGGCTGCAGAGACCACATGAGTAAGAACCATGAGGCAGTTATAGATCCAAAGGAACTCCAAAACTGGAGATAACAGGCGACTATAAAAGAACTATATTTAGTATGTTCCAGGAAATAAAAGTGAAGTTTGAAAAATTTAGCAGGCAACAGGAATTCATAAAAAACAATGTAGCAGATTTAAAAACAATCACAACAGAAAAATACAGTAAGATATTGGTAAGAACTATCCATTGAGTTATTAAATTAAAAGCAGACTAATTGGCTGGGCGTGGTGGCTCATACTTGTAATTCCAGCACTTTGGAAGGTTGAGGCAGGTGGCTCACTTGAAGCCAGGAGTTCAAGACCAGCCTGGTCATCATGGTCACCATCTCTACTAAAAGTACAAAAATTGGCCAGGTGTGGTAGCACACACCTATGGTCCCAGCTACTCGAGAGGCTAAGGCACAAGAACATGCCCCTGCACTGCACTCTAGCCTGGGGGAAAGAGTGAGACTCTTGTCTCAAAAAAAAAAAAAAAAGCAGATTGGTCAAAGAGAAGATTGATTAATTGAAGACAGGTCAAAGTAATCTACACGGAATGAAAAACAGAAAAGAAAACAACACTTGTAATGGATGCCATTTAATCCCAGCACTTTAGGAGGACTTAGGCAGGCAGATCAGGAGGTCAGGAGATCCGACACCATCTTGGCTAACACGGTGAAACCCTGTGTCTACTTAAAATGCAAATAATTAGCCAGGTGTGGTGATGCGTGCCTGTAGTTCCAGTTACTTGGGAGGCTGAGGCAGGAGAATCGCTTGAACCTGGGAGGCGGCAGTTGCAGTGAGCCGAGATCGCACCACTACACTCCAGCCTGGATGACAGAGTGAGAATCCATCTCAAAAAAAAAAAAAAAAAGAAGAAGAAGAAGAAGAAAAAGAAATCACAAAAGAAAGGGTGACTAAAAGGTTGAACATATCCCTGTGTGGCTGGACTCTTAGAATGAGAAGGGAATGCAGGCAAGGCAATAAGTGAGGAGAATTACTGGGAATTTTCCAGAACAAATAATAGATACCACCAAAGATTCAAGAATCTTAGTGAATACAAAACAGATGGTCTCTATTTCCTAGAATGTCTTCCAAAAATAACATGAACCTGTTCTCTCAGTACCCACAGTTAAATATCTACTGTGGTCCTACTAGGGGTTATCACAGGGTATACTATATAGACAAACTGATAACACTCTCAGCATGTGAGGAACTCAAAGTCAAGGATTTAGAAGAGGTATTTTCAACTGTCAAGATTTCCCTACCCAGCCAGGCAAGGTGGCTCATGCCTATCCCAGCACTTTGGGAGGCCAAGGCAGGCGGATCATCTGAGGTAAGGAGTTCAAGAGCAGCCTGGCCAACATGGTGAAACCCCATCTCTACTAAAAATACAAAACTTGGCCAAGAGTGGTGGTGGGTGCTTGTAATCCCAGCTACGCGGGCAACTGAGGCAGGAGAATCACTTGAACCCAGGAGGCGGAGGTTGCAGTGAGTGGAGATTGTACCACTGCACTTCAGACTGGATGACAGAGCAAGACTCTGTCTCAAAAAAAAGAAAAAGAAAAAAAAGACATGGAGGAACCTTAAATGATTATTGCTAACTGAAAGACATGAATCTGAAGCAGCTACATGACTTTGTAATATTCTGGAAAACACAAAACTGTGAAGTCCGTAGGAAGATCAATGATTACCAACGATCCAAGGGAACAGCAGGAAGGATGAATATGGGGAGAGCACAGGTGACTCCTGGGATAATGAAACTATTCTGTATAATACTGTATTAGCAGACGCAAGACATTATACATTTGTCAAAACCTACAGAACATACAATGAAGAATGAATTCAAGTTAGTCGCTGTGGCTAGCACCTGTAATCTCACCTGAGCCCAGGAGCTCAAGCTTACTGTGAGCTATGATTGCACCACTGCACTGGCTGACAGAGCAACATGCTGTCTCTTAAAAAAAAAAAAAAAAAAAAAAAAAAAAGGGTCAGGTATGGTGACTCATGCCTGTAATCCCAGTACTTTGGGAGGCTGAGATGGATGGATCACCTGAGGTCAGGAGTTCGAAACCAACCTGGCCAATATGGTGAAACCCCATCTCTACTAAAAATACAAAAATTAGCCGGGCATGGTGGTGGGTGCCTGTAATCCCAGCTTCTCGGAAGGGTAAGGCAGGAGAATCGCTTGAACCCTGGAGATGGGAGGTTGCAGTGAGCTGAGATCACACTACTGCACTCTAGCCTGGGCGGCAGAGCAAGACGCCTCTCAAAAACAAACAAAAATAAGTCAAATATGAACTGGACTTGAGTTAATAATAAAGTATCAATATTGTATATCAAGTGTAGCAAATGCACCACACTAATATGATACATTAGTAATAGTGGAAACTATGGCCGGATTGAGGGAGGGTAAACAGGAACTCTCTTATTGCTCATTTTTTCTGTAAACCTAAAACTGCTCTAAGAAATAAAGTCTACTAACATTTTTTTTAAGAAGTTCATGTATCAGGAAAAACAAACCACAATGAGACAGCACTTCATACCCAGTAGGATGGCTATAAGAAGGAAAACAAAAAATTACAAGTGTTGGTGATGATATGGAGAGATTGGAACCCTCAGATATTGCTGGTGGGGGCCAGGCACAGTGGATCACTTGAAGCCAGGAGTTACCAGACCAGCCTGGTCAACATGGTGAAACCCTGTCCCTAAAAATACAAAAATTAGCCAGGCATGGTGGTACACACCTGTAATCCCAGCTATTCGGGAGGCTGAGGCACGAGAAACGCTGGAGCTCAGTGAGTGAAGCCTGTAGTGATCCGCGATCACGCCACTGCACTCCAGTCTGGGCCACACGTGGGAATATAAAATATTCAGCCACTGTGAAAAAGTCTGGTGGTTCTTCAAAAAGTTGAATACAGAATGACCATGATCCAGCAATTCCACTCCTAGGTATACACTCAAAGTAAGTGAAAACAGGTATCCAAACAAATAGATATCCACACATGTTCACAGCAGCACTATTAAAAATAGCCAAAAGGTAGAAACAACTGAAATGTCCATCAACAGATGAATGGATGAACAGATTGTGGTATACACATAAAACTGAGTATTTATCCAGCCATGAAAAGGAATGAAGTACTCATACACAATACAATGTAGATAAATCTCAAAACACTATGTACTAAGTGAAAGAAGCCAGACATGAAAAGTCATATATTGTACGATTCCATCTAATGAAATATCCAAAATAAGTAAATCTAAAGACAGAAAGCAGACTGGTAGTTGCAAAGGACTGGGAGAAGGGAGCAAGGGGAGTAACTGCTTAATGGGTACCAAGTTTATTTTGGGACTAGATACAGGTCATCATGGGTGCACACATTGTGAATGCAGTAAATGCCACTCAAGTGTTTCCTTAAAAATAATTAATTTTGTCACGTGAATTTCATATCAATTAAAAAAAATCTGGCTGGGCGCAGTGGCTCACACCTGTAATCCCAACACTTTGGGAAGCTGAGGCAGGAGGATCACTTGAGTTCAGGAGTTCAAGACCAGCCTGGGCAACATGGCAAAACCCCGTATCTACAAAAAAGTACCAAAATTAACTGGGCATGGTGGTGCGCACCTGTAATCCCAGCTACTGGGGTGGATGAGGCACAAGATTCGCTTCAGCCTGGGAGGCGGAGATTGTAGTTAGACGTGATCACACCACTGCACTTCAGCCTGGGCAACAGAGCCAGATACTGTCTCAGAAAAGAAAAAAATATATATATCTAAAAGGTATAACTGAGAAGAACCTAGGACATGCAAGAGTGAGTAATTCATTACATAGTCTTCCCCTTTAGTTACCTCCCTGACTCTTCTTTTTCCTCTTTGTAGCGGGACTACAGGCACGCACCACTATTCCCGGCTATTTTTTTAATTTTGTAGAGACAAGGTCTCACTATGCTGCCCAGGCTGGTCTCCAACACCTGGGTTCAAGTGATCCTCCCACCTAGCCTCCCATTGTAGGCGTGAACCACTGTGTCCAGCTTCCTTTACGCCTCATTCCCATGGCTATGCATCTCGGCCCTGCAAAAACATGAAACGTGGAATAACAGATTGGTGGTTGCCAAGGACTGGGAGAAGGGAGCAAGCTATCTGGGAGGTTTCTAACACTAAATTAAATATTGTTTCTTTGAACACTGACCTACTTCTTCCTTAAGAACTGCGTGCAAGTACTAAAAACTAACCTTTCACCATCATCTTCCTAAAATATTCTTGTTGATACCTTCTGCTATGCCCTTTGAAGGGGGTCAAGACAATTCATGTACTCACCCTAAGGCAGGTTCCTCCAGCATGATGCCAACCTTTCTGCCCACCTGCTCAGGACCTCGATTTTGCCAAGATCGCTAGCTCTCACTAAGCTTTTCTAGAATTAACCAATGTTTTCTAGAGCCTTTCCCTCTCTATGGCCAATTTTATTTTCAAATGTTATTTATGTATTTTTTGAATACTACGTTGCCCAGGCTGGTCTCCAACTCCTCGCCTCAACAATCCTCCCACCTCAGCCTTCTGAATAGATGGAATTACAGGCATGAGCCCCCACAGCTAGCTCTATGGCCAAATTTTTACAATGTATTATCAATGATCTAGTTGTCTGTTTCCCATACAACACTGTTGAACACGCTGAGGACAAATACTAGGACTCATCCCCAAACTCTGAAAAATGGTGCTTCTCAGTTGTTTCCCCATTTGGTTTCTTTTCTTCTACTCTAAAATACTAGACCCAATATGCTTAATTCTTTTTCGTTTTTTTGTTTTGTTTTTGAGATGGAGTCTTACTCTGTCACCCAGGCTGATGGGCACTGGCATGATCTTGGCTCACTACAACCTCCACCTCTCAGGTTCAAGCGATTCTCTTACCTCAGCCTCCGTGTAGCTGGCATTACAGGCACTTGTTACCACGCCCAGCTAACTTTCGTATTTTTAGTAGAGATGGGGTTTCGCCATGTTGACCAGGCTGGTCTTGAACTCTTTTACCTCAAGTGACCCACCCGCCTCGGCCTCCCAAAGTGCTGGGATTACAGGCATGAGTCACCAGGCCTGACCTCAATATACTTAATTCTTTACCTACATTGTTTTTCATGGCTTCAAAAAGGTTCCTGACCACCAAAACTAATCCTCGCCAAAGGACAAGTCTTCCCTATGCCAAAATGAAATACCACTTGTTTGTCTTTTTTTCCTACATGTTTTTCTCTACCTTTAAAATGATTGTTTGTTCATGTGTTCAATGGACTGTAAAGGATACGGCAGGGGACAATACCATAATCTTGCCCTCAGGGAGGGCTGCGGAAGGAGGGCAAGAACACGTTTAGAAAGGTGTAATAGGCCGGGCGTGGTGGCTCATGCCTGTAATCCCAGCATTTTGGGAGGCCGAGGCGGGCGGATCACGAGGTCAGGAGTTTGAGACCAGCCTGGCCAACATGGTGAAACCCCGTCTCTACTAAAAACACAAAAATTAGCCAGGCGTGGTGGTAGGTGCCTGTAATCCCAGCCACTCGGGAGGCTGATGCAGGAGAATCGCCTGAACCTGGGAGGCAGGGGTTGCAGTGAGCCAAGACTGCACTAATGCACTCTAGCCTGGGGGACAGAGCAAGACTCCATCTTGCAGGGAAAAAAAGAAAAAATAGAAAGGGATAATAAAAAGCAAAGATTAAAGGTGCACCAGACAATTACAAACGTCATGAAGGAAACATCCAGTTAAGGGAATGTTAGATTTCATGGAGGAAAAAAACATTTGAGAAAGGCCTTGAAATATAATTGTCTCAAAAGATGGAGAACAGGCTGCATGCGGTGGCTCATGCCTGTGATCCCAGCACTTTGGGAGGCCAAGGTAGGTGGATCACCTGAGGTGAGGAGTTAGAGACAAGCCTGGCCAACATGGTGAAACCCCATCTCTACTAAAAATACAAGAATTTGCTTGGTGTGGTGGCGGGTGCCTGTAACCCCAGCTACTCGGGAGGCTGAGACAGGAGAATGGCATGAACCCGGGAGGCAGAGCTTGCAGTGAGCCGAGTGGAGATTGTGCCACTGCACTCCAGCCTGGGCAACAGAGCGAGACTCCATCTCAAAGAAAAAAAAAAAAAGATGGAGAACAGAAAAGAGGACACACACCCAGACCTGGAAATAGAGGCACCTCTGGGACACCAAACTGCAGCAGAGAATACAAGTGGGGAAACCAGGAGATGGGGCTGGAGAGGCAGGGAAGGGTCCTACCTTGGAACCCTGAAGACCAAGGCAAGGTGTCTAAATTTAATTCAGTACACAATGAAAAGGATATGACAAGAGCTACCTTTCAGAAGACTTTCTGGCAGTAGTTGGGAAGACACTAGACCAGGGACTGGGGAAAAAGGGTTACTATTCACGAAGCTACAAGAGCTCAGGCAGGTCCAGCACTATGCTCATTCAAACCACTGCCAATCTCTACTTCCACAAGCCTTGACCTGTCTCCTACTTGACTGGTTCCTCCACATCTCTTCAAGACACCTCTCTTCAATTCCCTCACTTAAAATTGCTGACTAGAAAGGACAAATTAATAGTCTGTTCTAAAGAAGTGATTTAAAAAGTGAATATTGTGGACTGATATAACCTTCTGGTTCACAGTCTTTACAACAAATATGTTGGCTCCTACCGTGTGCCAGGCCCTACTCTAGGAAACAGGGATGCAGACACGGATGGAGTAGGCCAAGTTTCCATTCCATGGTGCTTACATTTTGTGAAGGAAACAGATAAAAGACAAGACTGTCAGATAAATGCTGTGAAGAAGAGAGAATAAGGCAGAGGGAGAGAGCACATACTCATGTGGGGGCTGCCTGGGCTCAGGTGGGCATGGAAGGCCTGTCAGTGTGGGGAGAAAGCAGTAGCCACATGGTGTACATTTTCACAAAGCATACATTCTACATTAAAAGGGAGCAACAGGTTTTGAAGCCACATAGAGCTGCATGATAGCCCTGGCTCTATCACTTAGTGGCTGAGTAACCTTTTCCAAATGAATGAATCTCTCTTCATTCTGTTTCTTTATCCCCATTTTACAGATAAAGTATTGACTTTATTGGGTTATTCTGAGAGAATTAAATAATGAATATAAAAAGTGCACTGTGCCTGGTACTTGGTAACTACTGATTTACTAGATCAGTGATTAAATACACATAGAAATTATTTTGCTGCTATATCTAAACACTAGATTTAGCAAAAACTGTCTGAAATCAGTACCAATCATAATCCCAAATGCCATAATCCTCAATGTTAAAATCCCAAAAGACTAAAGTCTAAAAATCCCTAATGTTTAAAATCACAACCCCAAAAGATTAAAATCCCAAATGTTGAAATTCCAAAAGCCAAATTTTGGGGCAGGGGATTTGCATAGTTTTGGTTGTACACAATAGTTACACCATGCTAGGTGGAACTATGACCTTGCTATTGTCATTATTTGGAAATTAAGTATGGTTTAAGGAGATGCCTATGGGTACCAAGTTGCCAAGGATAGATCTGTGGACTCAATTTTAGCTATCAACTTGACCGAACACCTAGAAACTTGGTAAAGCACCGTGTTGTGTGTGTCTGTGAGGGTGTTTCCGGAGATTAGCGTGCGAAGTCTCAGTAGGCAAGGAGGGCCCTCTATGTTGGTGGGTACCATCCAATCAGCCAGGAGCCCAAGAGAGTACACAGAGGGTGAATTGCTGAGAGCTGGGACAGACTTTTCTTCTGCTGCCCATGTTTGCCAGCCTTTGGACTCCAGGACTTAACCAGTGGCCCCCTGGGTTCTGAGGCTTTTTGACCTTGGACCGAGAGATAACACCATTAGCTGAGGCCTTTGGATTTGGACTGAGGTATGCTACCGGCATCCCAGGGTCTCAAGTCTGCAGATCATCTGTCGTGGGACTTCTCAGCCACCATAATTATACAAGCCAATTCCCCTAATAAATTCCCTTATATATCTATACACATATCCTACTGGTTCTGTCTCCCTAGAGACCCCTGACTAATACAGATTTGGTGTTGGGGAAGCTGAGTATCATTTCTTCTTACTTTATTCTTTACAGCACAATTGAAGAGATCTGTGAAACTGTTTCCTCGCAAAAAGGCTCTGATAAGTGTACAAAGCTACTTAATGGCAAAAGATAAAAGTTTAAAAGCTAATTATTACTGGTGCTGCAAAAGCAGAAATTGCAATGGCCAGGCAATAATCAGACTTTCAAATAGACAGTATATACTTATAAAATTTGTGGATCACAACCACTTTGCAAATAAAACTGTAGCAAGTGTTTTGAGGATCACAGAAGTGAAAATGCAGACAAAAAATACACAAAATCTCCTCTGCCAAATTATTCAATGGTGTATGATTTCTGCTCCTTCACATGCAGTGCCAATTCGCTATGCTATTTTATCTTCACATCATTTCTAATACTGGAAGTATAAATTGTGTAGAGACTTAGAGAGTTCTAATTAATTCTATGCATATTTTTGCAAACTGAACTCCACAAAAGTGCATTATCACAACACTGACTTTGTGTGTAAGCACTGGCTGTGTACATAAAAATGTGGAAGCCAGGTGTGGTGGAGCACCTGTAGTCCCGGCTACTAGGGAGGCTGAGGTAGGAGGATCACTTGAGGCCAGGAGTTTGAGGCTGAAGTGCACTATGATCATGCCTGTGAATAGTCACTGCACTCCAGCATGGGCAACATAGCTAGACTACGGTCTCTTCAAATAAAATTGAAACTGGCCAGGCATGGTGGCTCACGTCTGTAACCCCAGCACCTGTGAAGCCAAGGCGGGCAGATCACCCGAGGTCACGAGTTCGAGACCAGCCTGGCCAATATGGTGAAACTCTGTCTCTACTAAAAATACAAAAATTAGCCAGGCGTGGTGGTGGGGCACCTGTAATCCCAACTACTTGGAAGGCTGAGGCAGGAAAATCTCCTGAACCCAGGAGGCAAAGGTTGCAGTGAGCCGAGACCAGGCCATTATACTCCAGCCTTGGCAACAAGAGTGAAACTCCGTCTGAAAAAAAAAAAAAAAAAAAAAAGTTGAAACTTGCTCAGTAAACGAGATGTCCTTTTTCTATATCTGCTTTTGTGAAAGATAAAATTCGACAAGATCTCTGCTCTTCAGGCGACTGCACATATAGTGATGACCCATCCTGGTTTTTACTACCTCATCAAAAGACCTAGTTTGTCCATCATAGTATTTCAGAGGACCACAGTTAAAAAATGTAACACCCATGCAACTGTTGTTAGTATACTGAGTGAGTAAACTTGCAAAATACATTTGTTACTATTGCATTGTGTACTAGGCCATTCCTGCATTGCTATAAAGGAATACCTAGAACAAAAGAGATTTAATTGTCTTACAGTTCTGCAGGCTGTACAGGAGGCATAGTGGCATCTGCTTCTAGGAAGGCCTCAGGAAGCTTCCAATCATGGCAGAAGGCAAACAGGGTACAGGCATATCACATGATGAGGACGGAGCAAGAGTGTGTGAGGTGCCACACTTTTAAACAGCCAGATTTCGCCAGAAGTGGCTCACTGTCTCAAGGACAGCATCAAGGGGATGGTACTAAACCATTCATGAAAAATCCACCCACATAATCCAATCACCTCCTACCAGCCTCCACTTCCAATATTGGGGATTACAATTCAACATGAGATTTGGGCAGGGAAACATATCCAAACTATATTAAGTGGCCTATGAAGTGTTGTCATGTTTTTGTTTCTCAAATAAATCCCCCTTAAAAATCTAAATAAGTGTTTTTTTGGTTTGTTTTTTGTTTTCTTGAAGACAAAGTCTTGCTCTGTTGCCTAGGCAACGTTATCACAGCTCACTCCAACCTCTGCCTCCCAGACCCAAGAGATCCTCCCACCTCAGTCTCCCAAGTAACTGGACTACAGGTGCATGCTACCTTGCTAATTTTTGTTTTTCTGTGTTTTTTTTTTTTTTTTTTTTTTTTTTGGTAGAGACAGGGTTTCTCCATGTTGCCCAGGCTGATCTTGAACTCCTGCGCTCAAGCAATCTGCCCACCTTTGCTTCCCAAAATACAGAGATTACAGGTGTGAGACCCTGTACCTGGCCAAACAAGTGTCTTTTTTTTTTTTTTGAGACAATCTCACTCTGTCACCCAGGCTGGAGTACAGTGGCATAGACCTCAGTTCACTGCAACCTCTGCCTCCCATGTTCAAGTGATTCTCGTGCCTCAGCCTCCCGAGTAGTGGGGACTACAGGCACATGCAACCATGCCTGGCTAATTTTTGTATTTTTAGTAGAAACGGGGTTTTGACATGTTGGCCAGGCTGGTCTCAAACTTCTAACCTCAAGTGATCTGCCCACCTAGGCCGCCCAAAGTGCTTGGATTACAGGTGTGAGACACGGCACCTGGCCCAAATAAGTGTCTTTCAAATAATTTTTTTTTAAATTATTTTTTCCAGAATTACATTTTTTGGATTTTGATATTTTGAGATTTCAGTATTTGGGATTATGGCATCAAGAACTGTGTCTTTTAGGCCAGGCGCAGTGGCTCATGCCTGTAATCCCAGCACTTCGGGAAGCTGAGGTGGGCAGATCACCTGAGGTCAGGAGTTCAAGACCAGCCTGGCCAACATGGCGAAACCCTGTCTCTACTAAAAATACAAAAAAAATAGCCGCGTGTGGTGGCACGCACCTATAATCCCAGCTACTCAGGAGGCTCAGGCAGGAGAATCGCTTGAACCCAAGAGACGGAGGTTGCAGTGAGCCGAGATCGCACCACTGCACTCCAGCCTGGGCAACACAGCGAAAGTCTGTCTCAAAAAAAGAAAAAAGAAAAGGAAGAAAAAGAACTGTTTCTTTCAGAACTATGGCCTATACCCATCTGAAACAAATATTCAAGAAACCTTTGGGAGAGCTAATATCTACAAACATAAACTTGGGTAATATTTTATAAAACAGTCTTAAAAGTCACCTTTATCCACACACAAGATAGTTTTAAAAGCTTTTGAGACTGAGTTCAGCTCTATCGCCAGGCTGGAGTGCAGTGGCACGATCTCGACTCACTGCAACCTCCAACTCCCAGGTTTAAGCGATTCTCCTGCCTCAGCCTCCCAAGTAGCTGGGATTACAAGCACACGCCACCACACCCAGCTAATTTTTGTATTTTTAGTAGAGACGGGGGTTTCACCCTGTTGGCCAGAATGGTCTCAATCTCCTGACCTCATGAGCCACCCACCTCAGCCTCCCAAAGTGTTGGGATTACAGGCATGAGCCATCGCGCCCAGCCTTTAAAAGCTTTTTAAAAAAAAAAACACTAGAGTAACAATCTTGGCATTTTTAAACGTATATAATTATCCCTATATATAACTATTTCAACAAAGATAACTTCATACAACCATTTTAACTCTAGAATAAAAATACTATTATAGTGAGATTTTTTAAATCTTTAATTTAGTAGTCAAATGTTTAACAAAAAATAAAATATGAAGTATATAGTATATATTTTAATAAAAGGCTAATAAAACTGAATGAGGTCAGTAAGAGAAGGAAAATATTGGTTTATAAAACTAAGGCCTTCAAGTGACAGGGGGCCATAGGGAAAACAAAAAACTAAGGCTTTACTCATTTATAAGTGGCAAAACAAAAAAATTCCTATTTCCCTATTCCCTAATGATTTAATGTAAACTAAAGAAGAGAGAATGCATTAGTTACTCTTCCTTAGAAACCTATACCACCTATTAATTTGCTAATGAAATCAGATACATGACTTCTACATGATCAATGTTGTGACTTTACATTAGTAGAGACGCTACTTGAGTTGCATTGTGTCACTGGGTTCCAGGGAGAGAATTTCCTAACGAATCACTCACTAAGAAAGCTTCTTCAACATATACAGGATAGGCCAGTATCAAAATATTAAAAAAAAAAAAAAAAAGTAAGCAGATAATGTTTGGCCTATTGAAAAATATTTATTAAACTTCTCTAAAAAGGATGAGAAACATATTATCTCAACTACTATAATCAGATGTCAATTCCAATTCCTTAGTAATATTTTCAAGATTTACGCCTTAAATATAGGCGTACGAAAAACCAAAAGCATCAACAGAAGTTTTATATAAAAAGTTATGCTGGAATGTTAAAATCTAATATTTTGATTTTGAAAGCAAGTTGATTTTTTTTAAATCCTGAAAACAATAAAAGTGAACTGGCATTCCTTGAAAAGCTGAACAAAATACGTTCAGTAAAAACAAGTAATAAATTCATTAATTCAGAAAGGATCCTGAACCATGAACCAAAGAGAAAAAAGTAACTGAAGAGGCCAGGCGTGGTGGCTCATGCCTGTAATCCCAGCACTTTGGGAGGCCAGGCGGGCGGATCACCTGAGGTCGGGAGTTTGAGACCAGCATGACCAATATGGAGAAACCCTGTCTCCACTAAAAATACAAAATAAGCAGGGCGTTGTGGTACATGCCTGTAATCCCAGCTACTTGGGAGGCTGACGCAGGAAAATCGCTTGAACCCAGGAGGTGGAAGTTGCGGTGAGCCGAGATCGTGCCATTGCTCTCCAGCCTGGGCAACAAGAGCAAAAACTCCCTTTCAAAAAAAAACAGTAAACAAAGCTTCCACAGCATATTCCTTTGAGAGCTGGCAGCAAAATTTTATTTCATTTATTGAGTCACTCAAAAATATTTGCTAAGCATTAGCTACATACCAAGCACTGTTCTAGATGCTGGGAATATGATGGGGAACAGACAGGTCCTTGCCCTCACACAGCAGACTATTCTCCCAGGTAGATCCCAGGATCGCACTTTCCAGTTCCACTTCACTTTCTTTTTCTTTGTTTCTACAATCCAAAACTAAACTCTTCCTCTTCAAATGGCCACAAACTTATCCTGCAAGTTATATTCCAGCTCATTTAAATTAAACTGATTCACACAGGGTACAAGTTAAGGGCATAGAGTCCAGAGCCAGGGTGCCTGTGGTGTCACAGATATATACTGGGTTTGGTCCAGCTCTTGTAACAGTCTTCTATTATAATACTGGGTACGTTAAGGGGAATACTGGGGAAACAATCTCTCACCTGCCCTCTATTCACCTGCCCTAAGGCAGGACTCTAATCCTTCCCCACCTTTCAGACTGTGGCTCTTAAGACCCTCCTCAGGCCGGGCGCGGTGGCTCAAGCCTGTAATCCCAGCACTTTGGGAGGCCGAGACGGGTGGATCACGAGGTCAGGAGATCGAGACCATCCTGGCTAACACAGTGAAACCCCGTCTCTACTAAAAAATACAAAAATCTAGCTGGGCGAGGTGGTGGGTGCCTGCAGTCCCAGCTACTTGGGAGGCTGAGGCAGGAGAATGGCGTGAACCCGGGAGGCGGAGCTTGCAGTGAGCTGAGATCCGGCCACTGCACTCCCGCCCGGGCGACAGAGCGAGACTCCGTCTCAAAAAAAAAAAAAAAAAAAAAAAGACCCTCCTCAGAGGGCGTACCACCCTATACCCTGGGAGAAGAAATACTGACATCAGGAAACTTCCATAAAAATCCAAGAGGAGCTGGTCCTAGCACTTTGAGAGGCCAAGACGGGCAGATCACATGGTCAGGAGATCAAGATCATCTTTGCCAAGATGGTGAAACCCCATCTCTACTAAAAATACAAAAATTAGCCGGGTTCGGTGGCGCGCGCCTGTAATCCCAGCTACTCTGGGGGCTGTGGCAGGAGAATCGCTTGCAGTTGCAGTGAGCCAAGATCATGCCACCGCACTCCAGCCTGGACAACAAGAGCAAAACTCTGTCTCAAAAAATAAAAAATAAAAAATTCAAGAGGAGGTCCTTTCCGCCTGAAACCCCTCTGTCTATAGAAGATCCCCCCACCTTCTCTTCTGCCTATTAAACCTCTGCTCCTAAACTCCTCGTGTGTGTCCGTGTCCTAAATTTTCCTGGAGCGTGACAATGAACCCCAGCGTATACAGCCCAGACAACGTAGCTGCTTCATACTGGTGGCCTCGTCTGGGATATCAAATTTCAACATTCATTGAAACTGTGAACAGAGGAGCGGAACTCCAACTCTGTCCTTTCACTCTGAGGCTCTCGGTCTCCATTTTAGACTCTTCTCTCTATAGAGAGCACTGTTGTTTCTCTTTCTCTCCTCTTTTGCCTATTAAGCCTCCACTCCTAAACTCAAAAAACAAACAAAAAACAACAACAACAAAAAAAACCAACAAAACCCAAGAGGACAAGGTTTGGGGATCTTCTGGATGCTGAACACGTGGAGGTTCCAGGAGGGTGGTGGCCGGGAGGGTATGGAAGCTTGCCCCTTCCACCAAACATTGTTTCACGCATCTCTTCAACTGTATCCTTTCCAATATCCTTTATTTAAAAACTCGTAAATCTAAGTGTTTCCCTGAGTTCTGTCAGCAAATTAACTGAACTCAGAGAGGGGGCTGTGGGAACCCCAACTTTAAGCCAATCAATCAGAAGTTCTGGAGGCCCTGGACTTGTGACTAGTTTCTGGAATGTGGGGCACAGTCTTGGGGACTTAGCACCCAACCTGTGGCATCTGACACTATCTCCGTATAGTCAGTGTCAGAATTGAATTAGATGACACCCTGCTGGTGTTCGCTGCTTGGTGCGTAGGGAATAACCCACACACATTTGGCCACAGAAGTCGTCTGTGTTGATGACCGTTGTGGTCTGAAAGTAGAGGAGGCCGGGCGCAGTGGCTCAGGCCTGTAATCCCAGCGTTTTGGGAGGCCGAGGTGAGCGGATCACGAGGTCAGGAGATCGAAACCATCCTGGCTAACATGGTGAAACCCTGTCTCTACTAAAAATACAAAAAATTAGCTGGGTGTGGCGGGTGCCTGTGGTCCCAGCTACTCGAGAGGCTGAGGCAGGAGAATGGCTTGAACCCGGGAGGCGGAGCTTGCAGTGAGCCGAGATCGCGCCACTGCACTCCAGCCTGGGGGACAGAGCGAGACTCCGTCTCAAAAAAAAAAAAAAAAAGTAGAGGAAAAGGCTGGGTGCGGTGGCTCACGCCTGTAATCCCAGCACTTTGGGAGGCCAAAGCAGGTAGATCACAAGGTCAGGAGATCGAGACCATACTGGCCAACAAAGTGAAACCCCATCTCTACTAAAAATACAAAAATTAGCTGGACATGGTGCTGGGCGCCTGCAGTCCCAGCTACTCAGGACATTGAGGCAGGAGAATGGCATGAATCCAGGAGGCAGAGCTTGCAGTGAGCCGAGATCGTGCCACTGCACTGCAGCCTGGGCGACAGAGTGAGACTCCGTCTCAAAAAAAAAAAAAAGAAAAGAAAAGTAGAGGAAAAACATGATTAGCGGTGAGTTTTTCCCAATTCCCAATCCTGGCTCTGCTACTTAATAGCTGGGTGACCTTGGTCAAGTCACTCAACCTGTGATTCAGTTTCCTCATTTGAAATAGAGGTAATAACACTACCTCCTAATTTTTTGTCAAATGTTTAGAACAAGTCCTAGCCCTTGGAATTTATTATTTATATAAAAATATTCACATTGTTGGCCGGTCACGGTGGCTCACGCCTGTAACCCCTAGCACTCTGGGAGACCAAGGCGGGCAGATCACAAGGTCAGGAGATCAAGACCATCATGGCCAATGAAACCCCGTCTCTACTAAAAATACAAAAAAATTAGCCAGGCATGGTGGTACGCGCCTGTAGTCCTAGCTACTTGGGAGGCGGAGGCAGGGGAATCACTTGAACCCGGGAGGAAGAGATTGTAGTGAGCTGAGATCGTGCCACTGCACTCCAGCCTGGCAACAGAGTGAGACACCATCTCAAAAAAAAAAAAAATCACATTATTTATTATTAAAAAGGTTTGGGTACATAAAATATCCTTGCCAATCTGTTTTGGAATCAAAATGAGTTGATGCCGAAATTTCCTGTAAATCCATTTTATTTAAGCCAATTGCTAAATTTTTACAGATCCTTCTTATGCAGACTAGGGCTTTGGCCATGAGAAAATCAGAACAGTAAGAGGCCAAAATGATCAATTCATCATCTATTTCCGGCTCTTCCCTCTTCCTTCCCACCACCATCCCTCTGCAGTCAGAACAATGCCCCCAACCATGTATTCACACCTCTCTTCACAAAACTTTGCTCCATTTATGAGACTCAAGTGCCCCAGCCCCAGGTTCAAAGCTATTCCTACCTTGCTCTCATACTATTAGGCCCACGCTCCCTTCTGACCTTCCCCTCTCTGTCATCTCCAGGCCCTTAGCCTGAGAGCCCAAGGTTTGACTGATAATATGCTACATACTTTTGAGCCTTGGTTCCCAAAAGACCTCTCAGGAATGCTTTTCCCCAGTCTTCCACTTGTCTCTCTCTTGTCCATCCAAATGCCCCCTCCTCTACAACCTCCTCCAATATTCTTCCCATACTTAATGAGGAGGAACAGCTTCTTGCCTAGTTCTCCCCAGCACTCCAGCTACACCACCATTACAGCCTTATCAATCCTTCATAGGTTTGATAAATATTAATTTTCCATATTGGACTCTCCCATAGACCCTGAACTCTAAGGAAAAGTGAAGTGTTTTATTTGATTTTTTTTGTGTGCCTAGCATGGCAACTACTTAGCAATCTTGGCTGAACAGAAATTTTCTTTTTTTCTTTTATTTTCTCTGATGTGTTTCATTCCCATAGGCTTCATTTGGCCTGTGTCCCTTATCTTTAGGGGAAGCCAACTTTCAGCACATATGCTAGCCAACATAGCAAAGTTTTTTTTTTTTTTTTTTAAAGAGACATTTAACAAATTATGCAGGCTGTGATGTCCTTCATTCCAGCTCAAATTTCTCCTACTGAATATGCTAGAACTTAAATCCACTTCCACAAAGACTTCAACAAGAGAAGATGAAAATCCTATTCCTGCTATATTTAAACTCACATCTATTAGGAAAAAAACCCAAAAAAGTAGCATTAAGTTCAATGCATAGTGTACCTTTTCATTTACATCTGTCTACTAATGTGCAGGTACTGGTAAATCTGTTCAGGTTCATTTACACTGACTGTATGTTGCGTTTATTTCTGGCTGGAATCTGGCAGGCATGTTCTCTATACTTCTGCCATGGAGTAACAATTCTATTTTAATGTTCTAAAACTCTCCATGGGCCAGGCACAGTGACTTACGCCTATAATCCCAGCACTAGGATTATAGGATTGGGAGGCCTAGGGGGAAGATTGCTTGAGGCCAGGAGTTCAAAATCAGACCTTGGTCAACAAAGCAAGACCCCGATCTCTACAAAAGAAAATAAATAAAATTAGCAGGGTGTGGTGGCATGCGCCTGTAGTCCCAGATAGGAGGCTGAGTCAGGAAGATCATTTGAGCCCAGGAACTCAAGGCTGCAGTGAGCCATGATCATGTCACCACACTCTAGCCTAGGTGACAGCACAAGACCCTGTCTCAAAAATTAAAATAAAACCCTCCAGGAGAAATACCCGGCATTCCTTACAGGGCAGGTGGTTCTCTGGGTTTGTCACCTAAACTGCTAATATTCCATCTGACCCTGTCTGCAATGGTTTTCCTGCTTATATTTTCTCTGGATTTTTTCTCCTATTCTTTACTGATTTTAGTTACTGTTAGAAGAGCCTTGCAAGTTTTCTACAACAAATCCAAATTCAACATTACTTTAACAGAATTATGTGAACAGGACATAAAGACATCGATTAATAAGGAATGGCGATCACCTAAGAATATACAAATTTGCGATGAAACAGACACATTTTATTTTAACTGTAATATATGGCTAGAGATGGGGAAGAGGGAAAAGTATTAGAGAGCAGAGGCTCAGAGGCAAAATGGTTACATTCATTCTCAATGCACTGACAGGCAACAATGCAGACGATGCGGCTATAAAAGCAAAACACAGGCCTGACTATAAGGGCCTTATAGCCTAGTGAAGGGGTGTTTGAAAATATTCTGCAAGTCTTTTTTCAGCAAAAATCTTATGTTGATATACCCAAAAGATAAGAGAGATGATGAGTTGCTCTGGCTGGAGTTGGGAAGAGGATGACCCTCATTTCTACCCCAGCCAGGCCACCTGTGCCCCAAAATGCCTCTGCAGACCTGGGGGAGCCCAGCACGGAGAGATGAGAGTGCCCCCCGGCTTACTCTCATCTTATTCTGTTTTGATATAACACTTACTACACTGCCACCTACCTACACAGCTAGTGCTACATACATATTTTTTAATAACATGTGAGGGCTCTGAAATAATTTACAAGTCACTGGTCTAATAAATGGGATTGGCAGAAGTGTATGGGGAACAGTGGAATTGCCAGACACAAGGCACAAAAAGTTGTGTCCAAATCAATGGAATCCAAAACTAGACAAAGAATTATAAAGGTCTGACCAGTTTCTCTAAAATCCCAGGAAGTAGAAAGCTCATCTTAACTACTTTCTTACTTTTATCCTTACAATTATTGTTTCCTTAGTCAGCTCTATCTGCTTGGCAGGAAGTTTCTTAAAATCTTTCATGATTTCTTGAAATCTCCAACTCTCCACAGCCCCTCCTCCTCCCTAGGCAGAGGATTTTCAGTGTGCAAAGAGTATTCCTTACATTCCTGCCCTGTGTGCAGTCTGCTTCTCACCCACACACCTCTGCTCACACCTCTGCTCTCCTCTGGGAGAAGGATATTCTTACTACCCAACGCCAATCACAGGGGATCACACTGGGTTCTGAGTTCCCCAGGAAGGTCCTCAATCCAACATCCTCTCAGTCTCCTGCATCTTCACACCATCCTGTGTGCTGGCTCCTCATCAGGATTTACGCATGCTCTGGTTTCTCATATACTTAGGATTTTCACTTCAGGATAGTGCGAAAGTGACAAGCATTCAGTAGGAACCCTATTTTGAGTACCCACATAACCATTCTGCTTCTCACTTTTTCAGTTTAGTATTCAATAAATTCAACACTTTCATTATAAAATCGGCTTTGTGTTAGATGATTTTGCCCAATTATAGGCTAATGTAGGTGTTGTGAGCACATCTAAGGCTAGGCTAGGCTATGACATTCAGTAGGCTAGGTGTATTAAATATAATTTTGACTTAGGATGGATGGGTTTATCAGGACATAACTCCGTAAGAAGTATTTATGTTAAAAGAAAAAAAACACATAAAAGAGTTCTTCTCTTAATCCCAGATTCTCCCTGCATCTGTATTTTCCTTTTCTCCAACAGCCAAACTTTAGGAAGGACTGACTCCCAATTTACTGTCTTCGCTTCACCTTTCTCATCAACACATGACAATCTAGCTTCAGTTATCACTCCCCAGAAGCCTGCCTCCCTCTCCACCCAACTGACATTTCTCAGTAATCTTGTCTACTGCCAGACACAAGGCACAAAAAGTTGTGTCCAAATCACTAGAATCCAAAACTAGACAAAGAATTATAAAGGTCTGACCAGAAAAACTCTTCCCTGGTTCCATGCTCTCTGGAGTTTCCTCCAGCTTATCTGGTTGCAGCCCTGCTGCTATTTAAGAGCCACCATGCTCCCTTAATCTTTCACTTTTCTCAGTTTCTGTTCTGGGCTCGTGAGCACTTGTCATTGTTAGCAAGAATAACATAACTCCCTGGGGGGTTCTGAAACTACAAAACCTGTTAGGGGCTGAGACCCAAGCTAAGTCTCTATTACTAGCAGGATATGCCCATCACTTAGGAAACAAGGTAGAAACAACTTCTCCACATATTCACCTTCTTCATCTACCACTAAGGGCAATCTCATGTACTCCTAGGCTGGAATTATGATATATACACAAACCTCCAAGTTTTCATCTATAGGCCAGTTCCTTCTCCTAAATGGCAGATCTGTGCTCAAACACGTGATGCCTTACAAGCATCTCAAACTTACATTCAAAACCAAGTTCATCACTTTATACCCTATTCCAATCTTCACTTCCTCGGTTGTTTTCTAATTCAATGAATGGCAATGCCATCACCTAGTTTCCCAAAAGAAGTCTTGCCTCTCCTTGGCACCTCCTCCCTCACCAAGTCTATCTTCAACAGCTCTCATCCTAACACCACTGTCCTCAATAATGTCACTTAACACATCTGGCCCACCGTGTATCAAATACTGCTGCCTATATAACAGTGAAGGAGGCACGCTTAATCCTGAGAGGAAGAGGGAAGTAAACTAAAGGACAAGATAAATTCAGGCTGTTCATGGAGGCTCATGCCTGTAATCCCAGAAGGATCGCTTGAAGCCAGGAGTTCAAGACGAGCCTGGGCAAAGTGAGACCTTTGTCTCTATTTTTTAAAATAAATAAATAAATTTAAAAATGTTTTAAAAAATAGATAGATTCAGACTATAATAAAAGCTATGAACAAAACAAGGCAGGGTGATGCAATGGGGCACTACTTTAGACAGGAAGGGTCAGAGAAAACCTCTCAGAGGTTACATTTAAGTTGAACCTGAATGACAAACAGAAACAAGTCAAAGATTTGAGAAGCAGAGTGTTCCAGACAGAAGGAGGAGCCAAGGTAGAAATAAGCTTGAGGAGTTCAAGAAACAGGGATGGCCAACAAACCCATAGCTTAGAGAGCAAGGAGACCAGGTCAAACGGGTTCAGAGGGAGACAAAATTTAGATAGGACCCTGCTGACCACCATGAAAGCAATGAAAAACCACTGGAGCATTTTAGGAAGGCAATTGACATAATCTAATTTGAATTTTTAAGAGGTCACTTTAGCTGATAAGTGGAAAAAATGGTTTGGGAGGAAGGTAAAAACAGGGGGTAAGAAAAACAGGAAACTAATAATACAGTTCAGATAAGAAGGTATAGTTCTTGAGATGAGAGGGAACAAATTCATGAGATACATATATGTACATGGTTTTTGTGTGGCACAATCACAGCTAGCTGATGCAATACTCCCACCTCAGCCTCCCAAGTAGCTGAGACCACAGATGAACATCACCATTCCTGGTTAACTTAAAAACATTTTAGAGACAGGGTCTCACTGCGTAGACCAGGCCTTTCTAAAACTCCTGGGCTCAAGCAATCCACCTGCCTTAGCCTCCCAAAGTGCTGGGATTACAGATGTGAGCCACCACAACTGGCCCAAACTCAGGATATGTTTTGAATATAACGTGAACAGAGCCTGCTGGGCAATTAGATGTTGAGAGTGAGGGGGAAAAGGAATCAAGAACAGTTTCTGCGTTGTTTCTGGCTGCAGGTTACAGGTGATTTTTACAGTTAAATCACATACAGCATACGATTTAATCAGTTTTGATGAGTGCCTATCAAGACCTAACTATTTTCATATTCTAAAAAGTTCCCTCACATCTTCTCCTAGTCAATTCCTTTCTATCCAAGAAGCAACATCAATCTGAAATCTAGTTCACAAATAAGTTCTGCCCATTCTGGAATGCTGTTAAGTGGGATCACCCATTACGTATGATTTTTGTTTGGCTTTTCACTGAGCATAATGTTTGTGAGATTAATCCTTATTACACGCGTCTGTAGTTTGTTCCTTTTTATTGTTTGTGGTCTTCCACTGTATGAACATGCCGACTTGTTATCCACTGTCTCGCTGATGGACATCCGGACTGTTTACTTTTGGTTATCATTTGGCTATCAATATTCTCATGTAAGTCATATTTGTGGACATTTTCATTTCTCTTGGATAAATACCTAGAAATTAAACTGCTGGGTCACAGGGCAGATACATGTTCAACTTTTTGAGAAATTGCCAGTTTTCCAAAGTGGTTGTATCATTTTATACTCCCATCAGCAATGCATTCAAGTTCCAGCTGCCTGAGTCCTACGTGTTTTGCTTAAATAACTCTTACCTATGCCACAACCAAACTCAGTCTTTCAGCTCTTCAAACATATTTCATTCCACATCTTTTTTTTTTTTTTTTAGACCTTTGTAGATACACTCAGAGGACACTTTCCTCCTTGCCCTATCCCCTTTGCTGCCTCTTATTCATTCAACAAATATCCTGAAGGATGAGAAAAAGGCTAGCCTTGCCAGAGGGCTATAGACAGAGGAAATAGTATACTAAAAAGTTCTAGATGGTGGCTCACACCTGTAATCCCAGCACTTTGGGAGGCCGAGGTGGGCAGATCACGAGGTCAGGAGTTCAAGACCAGCCTGGCCAACATGGTGAAACACCATCTCTACTAAAAACACAAAAATTAGCTGGGCCTGGTGGCGGGCACCTGTAATCCCAGCTATTCGGGAGGCTGAGGCAGGAGAATCACTTGAACCTGGGAGGCAGAGGTTGCAGTGAGCCAAGATTGGGCCACTGCACTCCAGCCTTGGCGACAGAGCAAGACTCTGTCTCGCAAAAGGTTCCAGAGATGGGAAAGAGCTTGCCACCTTCCAGGGCCTAAAAAAAAAACATGAATGTGACTGGAGGGCCGTGAGCAAAAGCAGCAGGAGGGTCAGAGACAGGTGGGAGCCAGATTATTCCGGCCCTTGTGAACCATGTGGAGGAGTTTGGAATCTAAGTGCTATGGGAAACCATTAAAAGATTTTAAGCAGACACACGACTCTTGGCCGTTCTGGGTGAAGTAGAATAGAGACACGAGCAGAAATGAGGCGGCCATCATCATGTTTCAGGTAAGAGGTGAAGAGGGTAGTGGCAGTACAGATGAAAGAAGTTATCTTACGGAAATAGCACTGACAGTAACTCGGTGATAGATTTAGAGGTAGACGTTGGTGAGAGAAAAGGAGAAATCTGATTTGAGAAACTGGGTATATGGTAGAGCCACTTATGGACTGGGGGACAAATGTAGGACAAAGAGTTTGCGAGGAGTAAGTGTTCAGTTTTGGACTTAAGAAGCTCACGATACCAGTGAGATGGTCAAGCCGCTGTGTCGAGCAGGAGTTGAAGGCGCTAGAAGACATCTAGCTGAAGATGTCAATGTGGGGATCATCAGCTTATGAACAAACACAAAAGCCTGGGGAGACCAGAGATCACCAAGAGAGACAGAACACTGAAAAAATAGGGTCTGGAGAATACCAATGGTCAAGCATAAGAGGATGAACAACCAGAGGTGGGAAGAGACACTGAATTCAGCAGGCTGATGAGGAAATACATGGTCCTGCTCTGAGAACCCTCTAGTGACCTTTTAAGTCAGGGTCACACACCTGGTACAGCACCTTCTATTCCCCTTATGAGAACACTTTTGATACCCCTATTTAATTGCGCTTCTCTACTATCTACTAGGCCAATATTTGAGGACATAAAATCAACAGAATTGGCAGGGACCAGCCCTGCTCTAGTCCAGTGTCTTAGTATATAGCACAACACAGACTGATGGTTTAATGGGCAGCTACCATTCTAAGTGCCACCTGCAGGCAGTCCACTTCACCATATACTTTTCCTATTTTAGTTCCTTCCCCCAACAGCCCAAAAGAAGATATATCTCCATTGCACAGATGAGGAAACTACAGCTCAGGCAAAATGCCTGAAGTCACTGATAGCAAGTGATGGAGCCAGGATGAGGTTGCGTATCCTCCTTCACACGCTCTGCTGCCTTCCATCACGTGGACTTTCTTCAGCAATAGTATCCTCTCACATCACTGCCAAAGGGATACAAAATCTGTCCTCACGTAATTGGTCCCCCACAGCACTAAGTCAGGGAAACGCCCAGGGAAGTACTTCCCTGCTTGACTTCTCAAGAATCCCTATTCTTGCCAAGCACAGTGAACATTCTCCACACTTTCAAAGTAGTGCTTCATCCTTAGGGCACTTCTAAATGCAGCAGTGAAATCTAGCTTCTCTGAAACTGAGGTCTGGAGGTAAAAGAACTTATAGCTGCTGGAGACTTAACTTACCCATTTTAGCCACCTATCAGGAGTTTCACCCTACATCTAAAAGGCCTCACTCTAAATGAACTAATTCTGATCACGGCAAAGGAAGTTCCTCTATGTCACCTATTTTGGACCAAGGCATAATTAGGATGAGAGAAACCAATGGGGCCTAAGAAGCCAACACTACATATCTTTGTGAAAATTAACAGTAGTACAATTTTGTCTCTGCTTTCAAGACTGATGTGTACTGTCTCCCCTTGATATCTTAAGATTGGAACTATATAGGCTTTTTCCTGAGTACATTAACACCCAGGAGCTTCCTTTTTCCACTCAAGAGCCACTGTCAACTATGCTGGTAAGAGCATGGGGCACAGATGGCAAAGAACAGGTCCTACCCTTGATTCTGTCAGTATAAAGCCGCATAACTTTGGGTAAATTACCAGCTTCTTGGCATCTTCCTGAGTTGTAAAGCCAAAGGGTTAGACTAGACAATTTCTTAGGTGTCTTCCAGCTCTAAAATTCTATCATCAGAGTATGGAAAGGGGGTGGGAGAAGGCATGCTGGATGCCAGCTGGCTGGGAAAGACTGAGAGGATGAACCCTCTTGGCTATGGTTAACAAAGCCTGTCTGATCTGCATGGTTCCCTCCCTTGCCAGAGCCTCTGCTTAGAGCTTTCCTTGCTTGCCTTGATATCCCCAGCCCCCTATCCAAATAGAGGATTCCCAACAAAGAAACATGAACACAACTACAGGTCTAGATCTAAAGTAGGGGAGCGGGGGGAGGGAGGGTAATAGACACAACCAGAGACATGTTTCCTACACTAACACTCACTATTATAATACATCTCTATATTTTTTATCAGGATGATTTTTAAAAAAAAGCAGCCAGCACTCCTCTTTCTTAGCCTTTACAAGGTACCACTAATGATCTCCCTTAAGCTCTTTTGAGCCAGGTCCCTATTCACAGAGCATAAAGATATAAACAGAGGGAACACTTCAAACCAGCCCACTTCCATCCTTTGGATTAACTTCTCAAGATGCTCAGGGCTGAAACAAATTATTTACTTTGTTTAATGTCATTTTCATCCAGCCCACAGATCAAGTTCAACTGCCCCACTGGCAGAAAAGGCTTCAGAACAGGGAGTATCTTTGTGACCACTCTAAAGTAACATCCCCCGAGTTATTTCACATTGTTTTCTTATTTTCTTCACCGCTATTATCATCACCTGACATTTTTATTTACTGTTTACAGTCTGTCTCCAGAGTAGGCTCTTTCTTGTCCACCACTGCACTTCCCATGCTGAGAATGCCTGTAAAAAAAATTAGCGCACACACACAAGCGGACCTTAATTCACATTCAGGGACATGATGTTCAAATGTGCAAACCATCTTCCAATCAGACTGATATCAAATGTTCCAGTGAAGTTCTACTCTTTCCTATAGAACAGCTTACATACGCATACTGCAATAATGATATTTCCCCTAGTAGTCTTCTTTCTCAATTCCCCACTATGAAGCACCAGATTAAATAAGTCACTGATATACCAGCTAACTCACTTTCTAGTTCATCTTCCTGCTGGGTCATGCATATTACCCACAAAGCAAACACTGCTCTTACACAGAAAGTACTGATTGTGTTTCCGCCATGAGACCCTTTTCACCCATACCACATGTATCAAGGGTATTAAAGGACTTTCAACAGCCTAACCAATAATCAAAAACTATCCAGTGCGATGCGATCAAATTATGCTCTAACTATAAATACCTTGATTTCAGTATACTGTATTATATTTCTTTTTTTTGGACAGGATCTTACTCTGTCTCCCAGACTGCAGTGCAATGGCAACAACATGGTCCACTGTAGCCTCAACCTCTCAGGTTCAAATGATCCTCACACCTCAGCCTCCTGAATAGTTGGGACTACAGGCACCCACCACATCTGGTTTTTTTATTTTGCAGAGACCAGGTCTTACTATGTTGCCCAGGCTTACTGTATTTCAAAGGTGTCACTTTCATGTACCGTTTTACTCCAACAGTTTTATTGTTTTGCTTTATCTTGTTACTTTTTTACCTCCACAAAAAGAAAATGAAGACAGTAGAGTCAAAGCCTCAGACAGAATGAATGAGTACTAAGGTGCCTTGAACACAAAGTCCCCATGAGTAAGAAGGCTTAAGGCATATACTGGGGAAAGAACTGTCTTTGGTAAATACATCTTTTGAGTCCCAACTGGTCAAACTGAGTGAGAGCAGTCACCCTACAAAATGATTCTAATGCATTGTAAACTAGTCAGGAAGAGAGACAGCCCTTTATGTATTATGTTACTCTTATAAGCTGATAGCACAGTTTTCACCTCAGGACAGAATGACAGAATGAAGTAGGAAAACAGAAATTTTTCATAGATTAAATCTCACGTACACTGGCAAAACTGACCAAGTATGGGCTAGGTAAGTTTACGAAACTCCCAGGGGATCACAAAAGCATAAGCAGTCTCAAAAACCACCCTTTCCAGTATTTCACCTGAATCTAGATTTCGGATTCATCATAGCTTTAAAATAAAAAAATAAAATAGCCGGGCGCGGTGGCTCACGCCTGTAATCCCAGCACTTTGGGAGGCCGAGGCAGGCGGATCATGAGGTCAGGAGATTGAGACCATCCTGGCTAACACAGTGAAACCCCGTCTCTACTAAAAACACAAAAAATTAGCTGGGTGTGGTGGTGCATGCCTGTAATCCCAGCTACTCGGAGGCTGAGGCAGGAGAATGGCGTGAACCCAGGAGGCGGAGCTTGCAGTGAGCCAAGATGGTGCCACTGCACTGCAGCCTGGGCGACAAAGCGAGACTCCGTCTCAAAATAAATAAATAAATAAAATAAAATAAAAAAGCGGGGCACAGCAAGAAGATATGGATTCCAGGGCCACACTTACCACTGACTGATCTGTGCCTTGAGCAGGCAAAAAATCTAGTACAGTACAGGCTCTGGAGCCAAGAGGGGGAGGGTTATATCTAAGCCTTGACCCTCACTAGCTCTACCACCTCTCAGGGAAAGGAAAGATGGTCTACCGCTAAGGTCGGCTGGGTGGATGTTGTAACACAATTTAAAATGCCTTGGACAGAGTCTAGCACAAAGGCTTGTTTTTTATACAAATGCCAGCATTTTTTCCTACTTAGGTTGAACTCATGAGTAAAAGTCCAACTCCAAGTAAATGTGATCATTTCAATTACACTCCATTTTATCTTACAGATTTTTTGGAAGTTGGGCAGGTGCTCACATCTGTAACCCCAGCACTTTGGGAGGCTGAGGCAGGGGAATGACCTCCTGACCTCACCTGAGGTCTGGAGTTTGAGACTATCCTGGCCAACATGTCAAAACCTCGTCACTACTAAAAATACAAAAAAATAGCCAGACATGGTGGCAGGAGTCTGTAATCCCATCTATTTGGGAGGCTGAGGCAGCGGAATCGCTTGAGCCTAAAAAGAGAAGTTTGCAAGTGAGCGGAGACTGTGCCACTGCACTCCAGCCGGGGTAACAGAGAGAGACTCCATCTCAAAAAAAAGTATACCACTACTAGGTTATGGAACCTAAAAGCCACGTCTCCGGATATGTTACTAATTTTGGCAACCTTCTCTCACATAAATACATACAAATTACTTCGTTGAATGAAAATTTTATAACAATTTTTTCCCTTATAAGTTATAAGACAAGTGTAATATACATGTGAGTGTGATAACTGCTTACAATTTAATAGGCCGGGAGCAGTGGCTCACGCCTGTAATCCCAGCCCTTTGGGAGGCCGAGGCGGGCGGATCACCTGAGGTCGAGTTCAAGACCAGTCTGACCAACATGGAGAAATCCCATCTCTACTAAAAATACAAAATTAGCCAGGCGAGGTGGCGCATGCCTGTATTTCTAGCTACTCGGGAGGCTGAGGCAGGAGAATCACTTGAACCCAGGAGGTGGAGGTTGCAGTGAGCCAAGATCGCACCACTGCACTCCCGGCTAGGCAACAAGAGCTAGACTTCGTCTCAAAACAACAATAACAGAAAAAACAAAACCAATTTCAGTAATCAGAGTTTTTTAAACACCACACTGAACACAAGGTCATAATTCAAATCCTAACAAATTGTTTATTCTGGAAAATTCCAAATAATCTGTGTGGCTATATAAAAGTGTCCACTCGTGGGCTGGGCACAGTGGCTCACACCTGTAATCCCAGCACTTTGGGGGGCTGAGGCAGGTGGATCACGAGGTCAAGAGATCCAGACCATCCTGCCCAGCATGGTGAAATCCCATCTCTAAAATACAAAAATTAGCTGGGCACGGAGGTGAGCACCTGTAGTCCCAGCTACTTGGGTGGCTGAGGCGGGAGAATCGCTTGAACCCAGGAGGTGGAGGTTGCAGTGAGCTGAGATAGTGCCACTACACTCCAGCCTGGGCGACAAGAGCAAGACTCTTTCTCAAAAAATAAACACAAAAGTGACAGTGACAGGCCTGATGGTAACACACAAGAAAACTACTACCAAACCATCTCCAAAGTCAGTATCATAAACACTCTGCCCCTATGCTGGGATCCTTTTAGAAACTGTTCAAAGAGATTGAATCAAAAAGTGATATAGGCCGGGTGCAGTGGCTCACACCTGTAATCCCAGCACTTTGGGAGGCTAAGGTGGGCGGATCACCTGAGGTCAGGAGTTCGAGACTAGCCTGGCTAACATGGCGAAATGCTGCCTCTACTTAAAATACAAAAATTAGCCGGGTATGGTGGTGTGTGCCTCTAATCCCAGCTACTCGGGAGGCTGAGGCAGGAGAATCACCTGAACCAGGGAGGCGGAGGCTGCAGTGAACCGAGACTGCGCCACTGCACTCCAGCCTGGGCAACAGAACACCATACTGTTTCAAAATAAATAAATAAATAAAAGGGGATTTAATTAAAAAAATAAAATATAAAAATAAAAAGTGATCTGAGAAAGCCATATTGTACCATATTTGGCACATATCCGGCCAAGCAGCACAGTTCTAGAAATTTAAGACAAACAAATTCTGAGATTGGTACAGAAATACTTGCCAGTCAAAAGCATGGCCTAAGGCCTTCACACACCATAAAATCAGTGAAACTCATTGCGGTTCCTAAGCATCTGCAGAGCATTGGCTACCAGTAAGGAGTAAGTTGGGGGAGGCAAATAATTAGTGCACCCTGAGGTGACAGTTAACTCCACTAGCATACCATTTCACAGGAGATGTTATGGCATTCTACTTCGTCCCCCTACTCTGAGAATGCTGAAGCTGGCTGGAAATTTCAACCGTTAGCCAAATGTCAAATGTCCTTTGAAGAACTTTAATAAGATCCGGATCCTCCACAATCCCCTGCGTAGAAAGCTCTTGGAACTCCTCTGAGCCAACATACACAGACCCAATCACATGTTATCCACACATTTCCCACGTAGACAAATATTCTCTGAAGTATTTCTGATAACTTCTTTCACAAAGACAAAAAATATGTAAGGTGCATTCCACCCAGATCAGAATAACACACTTTCTGTTCTGAAGCACCAAACAGCAAGTGGGATTTTAAAAAAGAGTATACCCTAAGTTTTATGCTCTGTTGAAGGCAGAGGCTGGAAGCTAAAAGACAGGCTTTTAAAAGCCAGCTAAGGTACAGTCTGCATTTTTCAGAAAAGTTGCCTATGGCTAAAACAGAGCACAAAATGAGAGATAAAAAAGCAAAACCACAAACCCCTGTACTGTCTGACCTGGGAATCCTCACTTAACAGATGAGGAAATTACGAGGGTAAGTAACTTGCCCTGGGCTGCAGTTTATTTGGCGTCAAAGCTGTAAGCAGATTCCTGGTCTCCTAGGTCGGAATTCAGTGAAGTTACCCCACCCATCAAACAGCTACCCCGCGGAAGATGCTGTATAAAACTCTTCACTGAGGCTGTTAACATAAGGGTCCAATTATCATTCAAAGATCAGCCTGTTAGATAATAGCTCCAAAATTCCATCCATTTTACAGCAGTTACCAGAGACATCTAATCTTCAAGGGAAAAAAGCAAAAAGGAAAAGGGGAAAATCCTAATTTTGACCTGACCCCTAAGGTCAGACTAAAGGATTGAATACAGACCAGCAGACCGTATTGGTATCCGCAACCACAGAAACCGACAATAATCCCACCCACAAGCAGAGAAGACGGCCGCTCCTCGGCACCGCCCCCCAACTCACTAAATTCCACTCCCATTCCGGCGCCCAGGGGACAGTGCACCTCCTGCCGCAGCCTGAGAGGAATCGGCCCGATTGGCCACGCTCCCTCAAACCACCACTTTCCCCCGAAAAAGGGACGAGAGCCTCAGATCCCCAAACGAGCGCTCCCTCGCCCAGAGACCCCGGCTCGCACACCCCGCCCTGTTCCCCGCGGCGCGGGAGGAGAGGCCGCCCCACACAGGAAGTGTGTCCTGCGCCGGGACCTTGCTCCCAGCCCGCCGGTACCTGCCCTCCGCCCCCAACAGGCGAGAAGCAGCCGCGTCCACATGGCTTCAGGTGTTCACATGGCAGTAAACGGGCCCCTGTCCTACCGGGCGCCCCAGCGCGGCGCCCTCCCGCCCAGAGCCCGGCCCAGCCCCGCTGGCCTCGCCTCCAGCCCGCAGCCAAGAGGCGAGCGCGGCCAGTGCCCCCGGGGCTGCTAGGGGCCCCGAGGCAGGCGTGCGGTGCCCCCGGGGCTGCCAGGGGCCCCGAGACAGGCGGCGCTGACTCCCGGACGCCGCCCGCTCACACTCGCCGCCTTTGCACCCAAGGCCTCGCGCGGCGAGCAGGTACCTTCCCTCCGCACCCTCGGGCGAACACCGGCGCCCAAGCTCCGCCGAATCCCCGGGCCGGCCCGAGACACCTCAGCCCTCTGACGCCAGCCCTGGCCCGGGCCCCTGCCCGCACTCTCGGGTCGGGCCGGGCAGCAACACTCCCCTCAGCACCTCAAACCCTAGCTCGGAGTCCAGAGGGCTCCGCACTCCCGGGTTGGGTCCGGCCAGGACCTCTGCTCCCAGGCCCCCAGGCCGGACACCCAGGCCCGGCCCCAGTCTCTCAGGCCCGACCCTCTCCTTGCCCCTCAGGCCCGGGCGGCGGTTACCTGCTGGAGCCCCCCGCCCAGTCCCTCGGCCTCCGCCGGGGGCGGGAGGGGAGGGAGCGGTGGCGACGGCTGGCGGCGCTGCGCGGGGTGGGGGTGGGGGTGGCTCCGCCGCCTCCAGCTCGGGCGCCCGGGCCGGCGGCGGGGCGGGCCGGGGCCGTGGCCCCTCGAGGCTCGCTCCGGCCCGCGCGCTCGCTCCCCGGTCGGGCGCGCCTCAAGGCGGGCTCCCCTGGCGGAGGCCACAGCCGCCTCGCAGGGGCCGAAAGCGGCTCGGCTCGGGGTTTTTTCTCTCCATTCTCCCAACACACAGGAAATAACAGAGCGTCAGGTGACGGCGCGCGGCCAATGGGGAGGCTCTGGGCCGCGGCGCGCGGGCGGGCGGGCGGGCGCGCAGCGGGGCGGGGCGCGCGGCGGGGGCGGGGCGCTGGGGGCGGGGCCGGGCGCGCGCGTGCCCACCCGCGTGCGGCGGCGTCGAGGCCGGCGCGCGCCGGGCAGGGGCTGCGAAGACCCCCCCACCCCCACCCCACGGCCGGGTCGCGCGAGGTTCTCCGCCGCCGCTGGGCGCAGTACGCCGCCAGCCCAGTGCCATCTTGGCCCGCGCCTCAGGGCCGTCTTGGGGGTGGCCGCGAGCCAACTTTCTGGGGAGTTGGTGGCCCGGAATCTCTCTGGGATTTCTGGAGTTCCCTGGAGCCTCCAATGCCAGAATCGCGCCTCTCGCGGCCCGGGAAGCCCGCGGGCGAGGGCCCGGCCTCCTCTCGGTGACCTGTTTAGTCGGGCAGGGCGTGGGGGCGGCTCCTGCCCACCAAGAGCCCTCTGGGCCGGGGGCAGCCCAAGGCCTAGCTGGTCCCGCCTGGGTCCCTGGCAGTCCCCGCCCATGGGCGCCGGGTATCCGTGGAGGAAGGGCTTGGATGCTCTCAGAGCCTCAGTTTCCACCGCAGAAAACGCGAGGAGGGAGGCCCACTTACCTCACCTGTAAAATGGACGCTCCAGTTGCCTTCTGCTGCTGCATTAAGAAGCTGCAATGCCAGGCTGACTGCGCCCAGGGTCCCGAATTAATTTGCCGATAAGGCAGAGGATTTGCGGTGCCAAGGCCTCAGCCTGTTTCCAGCCTTCCTTTGCAGACCTGATGTGTTTCTAGAGCAAAGAAAGGGCTTGACTTCTTTATAAAGAAAATCGCAATTGTAGAGCAACTCCTGTGTAGATGTTGGCGCCCCCAGGGCCATCAAAAGTGACAAGGCCAGCAAGGGTAGAATACGTTGAGAATTTGTGATCCTGCCCCTGACCTTTGACCTGGCCAACTTTTCTTCCCACTTTGGGCCTCAGTTTCCTGTGGGTGAGGAAAGTTTGGATTAGATGTCCCTAATGTTGGCTAAAATTGCCGATTCTAAATTAGGCTCCCGTCTGTCCTAGATGTTAGGGGAGTATGTGGCTTCCTCTCCTGAAGCAACCCAACCTGCAAGTCAGTTGGGATTGGAAAGTGCTTCCAGCAGCAGATGGGGATTGACAGGAACCAGGTGTGGTCTGGGACCCAGATTTCCATATATTTGAGGTACACAGCTCCCCAGTGGGCCTGGTTTTACTTTTTGACCTTTCACCCCACCTAGCCAGAGATGTTAATGCTTGGCCTTTTCTCAGGCTACCCAAGGAGGGTCCCAGGGTCCGAGGCAGGGCCCAAGGCGGTCCTGGGCCCCTTGGCAGGAGCATGTCCTTGGGGAAGGCAGTGATTTCTTCTGGCTTCTGTCCAGTCTCACAAAGTGGGGGCTGGCTCCAAAGCAGGTCAGGACTATTCCTAGGGACTTGATTCCCCAACACCTCCTGCATGCCAGGCTCTTCCGGGGCAGAGCTGAACAAGCCACGAGGCCCTGCCCTTTGATTGTTCCCATTGTTCTTCTGAGTTTCATTTTCAAATTCTCAGGCCTCAAGACTTAAAAGACCAGTACCTGGCTTCTCCTGGGGTCAGGGCCATAAAGGGAAAAGGTGGAAGAGGCGCTCAGCACAGGGCCGTGTTTTCTGGACAAAAATAGGAGAATGCAGGGGAGCTTCCTGAAGACTGGTGTTGGGGGCACCCTCAATTTATTGAGAGAATTCATGAAGAAAGGTGAATCGCTTTTCCTTAGAGTTGCCTGCCCCATCATTCCTCCATTCTTTCCCTTCTTCGTAAGCTCACTTGCGTCTCAGATGCAGGGCCCTGGGGATGGTGACAATCTGTCGCAGAGTCTCATTCGAAAGGGAATGAATAAAGAATGCAGACGGATAACTGAAGTCCAGGCTCTTGTCAGCTCCTGCCTCTTATAACCATGCAGCCCCTCCCTGCCCTTTCAGACCCTGCCAGAACATTGCCCTGATGACCTCCACCTGGAAACTTCCCCAGTCCTAGGACCAGGCCAGCTGGGCCTCTTTATCCCTGAAAGCCTGCCGCTTTCTCTTTTGGTACCATTTGGAAAGAGAACGTGTATGGGCATCATAGCCAACAGGAAGACGTAGGTTACTCTTGCACTGTGTGGCCTTGGACAAGTCACTTCCCCCTGTGGTTTCCTCAGCTATAAAATGGAGATAATATTATCTCACTGGACCGGGTGTGGTGGCTCACACCTATAATCCCAGCACTTTGGGAAGCTGAGGTGTGAGGACTGCTTGAGGCCAGGAGTTCAAGACCAACCTGGGCAACACAGTGAGACTCCCCCCATCTGTATTTACTTTAAAAAAATTTTTTTTTTAATTACCTCACTCATAAGGTGTTGTGGGACTCTCAAGAGAGCTGCATAGGCTGGGCACATTGGCTCATGCCTGTAATCCCAGCACTTTGGGAGGCCGAGGCGAGTGGATCACCTGAGGTCAGGAGTTCAAGACCAGCCTGGCCAACATGGTGAAACCCTGTCTTTACTAAAAATACAAAAATTAGCCAGGTGTGGTGGTGGGTGCCTGTAATCCCAGCTACTTGGGAGGCTGAGGCTGGAGAATCGCCTGAACCTGGGAGGCGAAGGCTGCAGTGAGCTGAGATTGCGCCATTGTACTCCAGCCTGGGCGACAAGAGCAAAACTCTGTCTCAAAAAAAAAAAAAAAAAAAATTCAGTGTAGTACCAGGCACTGTTAACACTAGCTGCATGTTCTATGATATGGACACAATAGGACACATGAATAGACTGAGGCTCAAAGAGGTTAAGTTCTGCCCAAGATTACTCAATAACTGAGAGCCCCTTCCTCTGAAATCACATTAGTGTTTTCTGTTGTTCTCTCGTCTCAAATGCATGGATCCTGTTTTTCCTACCACATTGGGAGCTCTTTAAGGAAAGAACAGTAAAAAACAAACAAACAAACAAAAACAGTAGACTAGTTTTTTCCCCCTCCCTCCTAACCCAGTCCACTCAAAAATTACTCATTGAACTGAATCCGTGTATCAATTCTATAAACAAAATTAATCCTTTGCCTCTTCCTCTGGCTCAAAGATGGCTTTTAGAAACACTGTATCACTCCTTTTATTACAAACTCCTCTGCCCTCCTCCAGGCGCCTGGGCCACTCCAGGATTACAAATGGAGCCTTCTGCCTCTAGGTCACTGATTCTACTACCATCTGTCAGCGTGGATTGATTGAGGAGACTGGCCCTGCTCGGCAGATCAGTGACTTGTGCAAAGTGAGCCGGAGTGCCTTCAGAGCAGGCGGATGTCCTTCCTCACTTGCCAGCTCTGGTGAGCAGACACACAGCCCTCACCTTTATCCTTCACCAAGCTCCAGCTCTCCTTCCTCTTGGGAGGGGCCGCCTGCTAACTCAATCACACCAAGAGGGAGGCCTGGAATTCCTGCTCACAAGCTCAGGGCTTCATCTGCAGTCTTCCAGGAGGCAACCTACAAAAGCCTCTGGCTAACAGAGTGGGAAACTCCCCACAGCCTCCTGTTGTGCCTGTCCCCAAGCCACGCACTGTCCCCTTGCAAAGCACAAGGATACTGAGAGTGCACAAACAGCAGGGGTGGAGAGCCTCTGTGGGCACGCCCTCATTCTGTGCCCTCATTCCACAGGAGCCCCTGCTTTGTGCAAGTCTCTGAGCCCACATGGAGGGAGCATGGGGGCTCAGAACAGTTCCTTCTGGTGCAAGGTCAGAGGAGGCTCTAAAGCTATGGTGGTAGGGAGGGCTTCAAAACAGAGGACCAGAGAATACCGAGACGTAGGGGTGTGGGCGAGAGCCACCTGCTGTGCCCAGGAGGACTGTGCCCAGTGCAGGGGAAAAAGATGAAGCTGCGGAGTTGGGCAAGGGTGGAATCCTGCAGAGCCTTGTAGCATTGACATGTCTGGTATGGATTTGTTTCACGGGGTCCCACAGAAACTTCTGCTCTCTAGGTTTGCCCCTCACTCTGCCCTCCAGGATAGAAGTGTGGCATCCTAATCTGGGATGCAGCCATCTCTCCCCCTGGACTGTGAGCATATGCAGGGCAGAGACACCTCTGCTTCTCTCGGGTCTCCGGCATCCTGTGCAGGGTAGGGCACCATGTCCATTAAAATGATGTTAGTGAGGATGATACAACCCAGAGGAATCCAGGCTTACTATGAACCAGGCACTCTGCAGATTTCCCTTTGTCATCCCAGTTCTTCATCTCTGCAGCAGTCTAATGAGTTTGGTACTGTTATCATTCCTATTTTACAGATGGGGCTACGGAGGTGCAGAGAGTTTTTTTTTTTTTTTTTTTTTGAGACAGAGTCTTGCTCTGTCGCCCAGGCGGGAGTGCAGTGGCCGGATCTCAGCTCACTGCAAGCTCCACCTCCCGGGTTTACGCCATTCTCCTGCCTCAGCCTCCCAAGTAGCTGGCAAAGAGTTTAACTTATCCCAAGTCACACAGCTTGGAAGAGGCTGAGCTGGTATTTGAACCCACGACTTCAGAGGCTGCACTCTTAACCACCAGGCTTCCCAGCACTCAGCAAACACTGGAAAGACAGTCAGTGGGACCAAAAGTCTGCAGGCCAATAAGGGAAAGAATGTAAGAGGATGGCGTGGGCAGCACCAGCCTCTCCCACAGTCATATATTAAACACTGGGCAGCTGGGGCAGGTGGGGGGGCCTCAGACTCTCAGACCCCACGCTGGGAAGACCACAGTCTGGCCAACAAGCAGCAGCTGCTGTGAATCGACTGACACATCTTCCCCACAGGTGAGCAGAGAGCCGACACCTGAGGAGAGGCCAAGAAACGGGAAGCCCGTGCAGCCCCGGGTGCACAGATCACCCCCACCTGCCCGGCACTCACTGCCCCTAGTGGCTGGACTCTCACTGGGCCGGTCATGGAGCTGGGGCCAGCCTGGTCTCACCAGTGTGTGTCTTTAAATCATCCAATTCCTTCAGCTGTAAACTGGGCTGGGAGGGGCCAAGTGAGCTGCCTGCCTCAGGGGAGTCCTCGCCCTTCCCTGAGGGATCCCATTCACTCCTCACAACGAACCAGTGAGGCAGGGATTGTCCTGTTCATTGTACAGAGCAGGAAATGGGTGCACACAGAGGTTAAGAGACTTGTCTAGGTCACACAGCTAGGAAGAGGCTAGGATTTGAACTCAGACCTCTCTCCAAAGCCCCTACAGAGTTACTCAGGGCACTACAAAGAGTTAATCTGAATATGAAATGATCTGACAGTCGCAGTGACAAAGGCATGCTCTAAGAGTTTTTCCTGCAGTAACTTGCTTAATCCTTACAACAACCCTATAAAGTGGGTACTGTTCTTGCCTCATTTTGCAGATGAGGAAACTGAGGTACAGAGCAGCTTGGAGGGGGCAGAGCTGAATCTGACAGGCTGCAGGGCCCCTGCGTGGCTTTGTCACAAGATGACAATAAGGAAGTTCCTTTCCTTTGGGATTATTTCTGCCTGAAAGCTCAAGACTTTTAGCCATATCATTGTCTGGGCTCCACGGGAAGGCAGTGCCACATGCTGAGGCATGCTGGGAAAAGACTTTGTTCCATCCTGTTTTGTTGACATGCTCTTCATTTTTAAGCCTGAAACCCAAGCTTCCCGCTAAGAATTCAAACCATGGAGAAAAACGCAGCCATGATAATGGCCACTACTTCCTGAGCCTCCAGTGTTCCCCGTGCTTGGGGATCCATATATGTCACTTAACCTTAGCCTTCATGGCCCCAGGGCAGCCTCCATTTTCACCACTGAAGACATGAAAGCCCAGAGTCACTTAGAAGATGCCTGGTGGTGCACAGCTGCTAAGTGATGGTGCTGGGATTTGTCCTCAGGTCCTCGAGTCCTGACTCTTATCTGCTGGCTCCCCACAGAGGCATGAAGTCTTGTTTGCTGGGCATTTGACAGAAATGTTTCTGCTCATCTTCTGCCACAGATTGGTCCTTCAGCATCAAGATTCCTGGACCACTTATTAATAGAAGGCACCAGAACACAGGTGCAGGGATGCAGAGCTGGATGCTGCCTTCTCAACAGGAGAAGCCAAGAAACGCAGATGCCAATGCTCAATCAACTCCGTCTCTCCCTCTACTGACTCGGGAATAGCTGCCCTGCCACCAAGGCGATTGTCTTCTGGAAGCAACCACGCCGTGTGAGGTTCCTCATCACTGCCCTGCATCTCCCTGCAAGCTCTCGGGGATAACTGCCAAATCAACATTTGATTCCAGGGGAGCAGAAAGCAGCAGGAGCCGTGGATTCTCCAACTCTTAACTGGTCCTCTTGACTGCAGCCACTTTGCCCTGCCCACCCATCCCTGTGGCGGATTCATTAGTTATCCAAAGCCAGTTCTGACTTTGCTCCCCTGGCTCAGAAGTCTGTCAGTGGTTCCTGAGTGGCTTCATCATTCAAGTTTGTTCCTATCAGCCTGGAATACAAAGCCCTATCTGGCTCCGCTTGCTTCTCCAGACCTCTCCCAGGTCTCATTCTGCCTCTCCACCTAACTAGACAAGCTGGCTTCCTGTCCTGTGCCTTTCTGCTCCCTGCAGCAGGAATGCCCTTCCCTCCTCCCTACAGATTGAAATTATACCCTCTTTCAAGTCTTACTCAAATGCCACCTCCTCCACACTCTTACCTTAACACTTATTCATTCAACAAACATTGACAGCCCTTATGGCAAGCATTGATCCTAAGGGTCCCTGTGGTCATGAAGCTTATGGTGCCATGCAGCGGTTAGAAAAAGAATCATCACATAATCATCTGATAACAGCCATGATACAAATTAGTAAGAAAGTGTGACAGGAGCACAGAAGGTGTACAACAGGGACCCTGAGCCTTGGGGATCTAGGACATTTGAGCTGAGACCTGAAAGACAAATAGGAAGTAACCACATGGTGAAGTTGGAGGAGAGCTCCAGGCGGACGGCATGGCATGGGCAAAGGCCCTGTGGTAGGAGGGAGCAAGTAGATTTCCAGGAAGGGCACCAGGGCCTGCAGGGTAATTTAAGTGAAACAAGAAAGCTGGAGATGTAGCTGGAGCAGGACAGTACAGGCCATAGAGGCTTTGCGACTTTATCCCTGGGCAAAAAGAGGAGATGATGAAGGATTCTGAGCAGAGGACACAAGCCAATATGCATTTAGACGCGATCCTGCCCTGTGGCTGAGCCTCTTCTGAGAAGTGCAGGCCCTGTGTCAGGTCACCCTGAACCTCAGTCATCAGGGTTTTGGATGCGAGTTTCCGTATCCCTCCTCCTAGACCAAGCTCTCAAAGGCAAGGCTGACCTCTGGTCTTCAGCTTCATCCCCATCAGCCAGGCCAGTGCCCACCACAAGGAGCTGCTCCAAAAACATACGTGGGATGAACCAGTGACCAGGACAAGATGCTTATCATTTCCCTGTGAAGGAGCAAGGCTGCCTGTGAAGCCTTCCACATTCTCTAGAAATTACAAAGTAAAAGGGTTTTAGTGAGGCCACAACTCAGGGAGCCCTTGAGAGCCAAGCTGGCATTCCACTGCTGCACACACCCAGCCTGGGCACACAGTATTACCCTGGCCAGGCATCTGCCCATAGCCGTCAGGTGAATGACCAGAAACAGAACCGAAAGCTCTGTAAGGTGCTTTTGAGGTTACAAAGCATGTTTCACAGGAGCAGTCTCATCTGACATAGGCAGCCCTCTGAGCTAGGTAGCTACTGCTTTACAGATGAGGAAACCAAGGCCCAGGAGAGGGCGGGTCCTCAGCAAATCAAAACAAAACTCAGACTAGGACCTAACAAAAGTCCAGGCTATGAATGGCCCCCATAGGGTTAATAGAGCTTTCTAGACATTTCTTTGAAAACTACTGTAAAGTGACATATTTCCTCAGGATGTCTGTCACGCCAGCAGTGGGAGCCAACACACCAATTCTCAGAGGCTGTTCCCTCTGCGCGGCAGATCCAGACGCTCAGCTCCCAGGCCCTGAGGCTGGCGGCTTAGCCCAGGGCACAGGAGGAGGCTCCCTGGGCTTGGCGCTGACTTAACAGCAGGTGCTGAGGGAATGCTGAGGAGAGAGGCAAGGCTGATTCAAGAGGACAACAACAGAGAACATTCCTAGAGCTCGCCCACCAGCTGGGCATGGTGCTAAGTGCATTACCTGCATTCACCCACAACATCCTCACAACACTGTGAGTACAGTGACCATCCCCATGTACAGGCATGGATACTGAGGCTCAGAGCAATAAATAATTAGCCTGAGATCTAATGCAGGTGAGTGCAGAGGCCGGCTCTGAACCCACACATTGCCCTTAAGCAACCTCATGTCCTGAGCGAAGGTGAGCAGAAACATCTTGGGAAGAGGGAACCACGACTGTATCTTCTTCAGGAGCCATGATGGCGCAGGGCACCCCTTCCCCTGCTCACCTGACGACCGTTATTCCTATGATCAGTATATCCCTCTGTGGGCAAATAATGACAGACATGCATGGTAACCACCTCTTCACAAGTTTTGTGCCTCCCCAGCCTCCTCCCCTAGGGCTCTCTAGGCTTCCTTTACCCGTCCTGCCTCAGACGGGCTCCCAGCATCATCTGCCTCTGTGCCTTTGGTAGTAGGTGGGTGTTAAAAAGAAAGGAAGGACCGGGTGCGGTGGCTCACACCTGTAATCCCAGCACTTTGGGAGGCTGAGGCGGGTGGATCACCTGAGGTCAGGAGTTCGAGACCAGCCTGGCCAACATGGTGAAACCCCCGTCTCTACTATAAATACAAAAAATTAGCCAGGCCTGTGGCACGTGCCTGTAATCCCAGCTACCTGGGAGGCTGAGGCTGGAGAATCACTTGAACCTGGGAGGTGAAGGTTGCAGTGAGCAGGGATTGTGCTGCTGCACTCTAACCTGGGCAACAGAGCGACTGCGTCTCAATAAATAAAATAAGGAAGGAAGGACAGAGGGCGATGTGACCTACAGCAAGCTCCCTAAGGTCCTGCAGCCTCAGCCTTTTCACCTGTAGAATGGGGACATTAACGTCACCCCGCCCCCCCCCCCCCCCCCCCCCCGGGCTGCAGGCACACAGGGCTCAATCAGTGACCGCGCCTCTAAGTGAAGTTGCCGTCATTCCAGCCTCAGGCACCCCGTGAGGCGGGATCATTCACCCCGTGAGCAGACAGGCTCAGGGAAGTGTGGTGCCTGCAGTCACCCAGCAGCCACAGCGGAGCAAGGAGTAAGCCGCACCTATTGAATCCCAAAGCTTCTGCTGAGGGGAGGAGCCACTGGGGAGGAGCCGCTGAGTGAATGAGCCACTGGGGGACTCCGTGGCAATCAGGCTCACAAAGCCAGGTGTGGGCTGGATGTGGCTCCCCAGCCCCGTAGACACCACCCCAGGTGCTCCTCACAGGTGATGGGGGGTGGTGTCTATGGGCTTATGCGCCCTCTGGGGAGCTACTACTGGGCTGGGCCCTCTCGGTTCCCCAGCCCAGACCAGGTGAGTTACTAGCGGGGACAGGAGGAGAAATGGGAAAGCTAGGCAAGAGGTCACTTATCTATGGGCTGAGTGCAGAGGGGGAGGGAAGAAAGCATCCTTTCTGGAAAAATCAATCGGCAGATGATACCGCCCAAGTCACTACCTACATGGAAACCTTCCAAGAAAATCAAAGCAACAAGAGAATCACAGCCCCTTAGAGCAGTGGCAGACCTGAGAAGTGAGCAGACCCAAGTCCGCCTCACACAGCTAGGGAAGTCAAAGTCCAGGATGGTGGTCATGACGCGCTCAAGGCCCCATGGTGTGTAGGTGACTCTGCCATGTATGAGGGGCGTCCAGCCCCAGGCAGCTCATTTACAGTGGTGGGTGGGCCTTTGTGGTCTCCATGCCTCACACTCCAGCCATCCACTTCCCTCTGTTCTTGCCTTTGCTAAGCAAGGGGGCTGGTTTAGCTTCACCCAGAAAATACCAAATCTCTGGGGCTCTTCCCTGCACACTTTTAGTTTCTAGGCTGCCCTGGGCCCTGCTGTGCCCCTACATGTGGCTCAGAGTGGGGAGAGACTATTAAGCTAATACATAGTTAGGCAACTAGAACACAGCCTGCAAATCTCACAGTCAGTGCTCCTAGGTCTTGGCTATTATTACCAGACATGATGACCATCTCCATTTTACAACTAGGGAAACTGAGGCTCAGATGGATTGAGTGATTAGCCCCCAGATACTAGGTGCTAGAGCCTTCACTCTCTGGAGCTGTCTTTTTTTAAGCTAACAATTATTCAGTGCCCCCTGGGAACCAGGCTCTGGCTGACTGCTTTGTGAGAATGATCTCATATAATCCTCACCTCAGCCCTGTGATGTAGGTATTATTATTACCCAAGAACACAAAGACTTAGAGAAGGCAGGTAACTTCTTTGAAGCCACACAACTAGGAAATGGCAGAGCCAGGATTGAACCCAGGCAGTCTGGCCCCAGGACGTTGGCCACCCCTCTGTGCTGCCATCTCAGTTGGGGATAGGTCTGGGGGACTAGCCACCCCAGTCTCCCACAGGAGCCTCCAGTCATCTCAGGGTCCCAGGCTGGAGGACCTTCACCCCTTGATCGGCGTCCAAACTGCTTCCCCTCCAAGTTGGTTCCAGCGCAGAATGTGGCCTGGGCTGGTCCTGAGACTCCGAATTAAAAGAATACCCGAGTTGGTCCTTAAATTCAAGTCTGAGGCCATCTGGGAATCCCAGCACAAGGCAGCCTGAGAGAGGCTGCCTTGGGAGCAGCTAGAACAAGCCAGCTTTGCAAGATCCTGAAAACAGGTCCAAAGTGCACATCCAGGCACATCCAGAAGGTGAGTTTGCAGTAACTGCGGTGTCCATGTGGCACTGTCATCAGGTCAAGTTCTCTTTCCTCCAGAAGTGGCTCCCCCAGCCAGCAAAACAAGGGTCCCACTTCCACTGTCACCGCCTCTCCCCACTGGTCCCTTCCAACAGCTTCAGCCACACAGTGCAACCCACCTCTTACACCCTGGATGCGCTGTTCTTGCACTTCCCTCTGATGGTGCACCCTCTCCTGCCTTAGCATGGCAAACTCCTACTCACTATTCAAGGCCTTCAAATGCCACCTCCTCTGTGAAGCCTCTCTTGATTTCCCTGTCAGAATTCACAGGGGAACTCAGGGAAAAGATTTCTGTGGGGAAAAAACCCCTTGGGGTGAGTCTGCCCAAAGGAAGTGAGCCCATCACACCATCTAGGACATGGGGAGAGGGCAGCTGTTCCATCCTGGTGGTCCCACTTCCTGGGGGAATCTGAGTCTGGGTCTGCTCCTCTGAGCTCTAGGCACAGGGCTCCTCTATGCCCAGCTCTGGGCAGGTGCCAGGAGGGCAGAGGGGAGGCCTTAAATGTCCCTGTACCCAAGCATGGTCACCCAGGCTCTGCACCCAAAGGCCTAACAGGGAGACAGACCCACCTCTGTGTGGTCAGGACTGTGAGAGGGCACAGAAAGTGGGCCAGGCACAGGACCGAAGTTCACCTGAGAGGAGGACAGGGAAAGCTTCCTGGAGGAAGTGAGTTGAGACCAGAAGACTTGACCAGAAAAGAGAAAGTGGTGAGGTCAGGTGAGGGACCAGCTCCAGGGAAAGGGAGACTGGAAGGAGGGCCACAGCCTTCCCCTGACCCTCCACCTGTAGATGGTTTCTGCTCTGGCTTCTCAGCTTAGAACTCACAGTCTGCTAGGGCCTGAGCTACGGCCTGGCCCTGGTAAATCTCGCTCCACCACGCATTCTCTGGAGGCCTGCTGTAAACACACTGACCACCTGTGTCCATGTCACTGCACCTGTCTGAGCCCTGTGGCAGCCCAGAGACTTGTATCATGGCCGCTTCCTGGCCCAGGGCAGGCTCAAGCTCCCTTGCCCTCATGGGCCTGTCAGAGGAGTCAAGGTCCAGGAGGCTGTGCCAACAGCCCCTGGCTGCAGAGCTGTTTGCCAACCTCCAGGCCAGCCAGGCCAGCACTGTAGCCAGGGGAGTGCCTGGCCCTGGCCTTCATTCTGCAAAGCCCCATCCCAGCCTCGGTCCCAGGTTCTCGGTCTCTGGTTACGCTTGGGAAGCAACTGCGGGCAGAAGTAGCCTTCAGACACTCAGGCTGCCCAGGTTAAGAGAACGATGGAATGGTGACTCTGGCTGGGGGCAGAGACCTGGGAGGAAGGTCAGGGAGCTGGGACAGTGCCTGGGGGTTGGGAGAGCTGCCCAGGCCTCCTCCGGGATGAGCTGAGGAGGGGCTGCCATGCCTGGGAGGAGGGGGCCGGCTTCTCCTGCCTTGCCGGCCTGTCTGTCTCCAGCTCTTCACTGTAAAATAAATGGAAGACTCACACGCCAAATAGAAAAAAAGGGAGGGCCAAATAAAGCCCCATGCCCGGCCGCCCCGCACGGGCTCCCTCCGTGGGTCTGGGCCAAGGCCTCGGCCTGGGTTACTTGCTGTTGCTTTTCCCGGGAAACCACTGGTGCCAAATTTGCATTTACCACAAACAGAGACAACACAATGTCATAATCCTTCTCCTGTCATTCTCTGCTCTCCCTCCTCCCACCTCAGACACACACGCTAACACAAAATGACGGCTCCCTCGACAGCCTGAATGAGCAAAGCCCTCGATCTGCCTCTTCATTGTTGGCGTTTCTCTCGGCCCTCGCTCCGTGCCCATCGCCCAACTCGCAGCAGACCACCCACTGCCCCTCCTTTGTCCCGCATCACCGCTGACAAATGGCCTGCTGGAGGTGGAAGAACATGCCTGGAAATAGTGGAGGGGGGGAGAGGGAGCAGCCAGCCCCCGCCCCCTGCCGCTCTGCACCCTCACACCCGGGCTGGCCACGCAGGGCGGCTGCATCTGGACCAGAAGGGACGGGGGCGGGCAGTCGGCCCCTGGGACTGTGACCCGGGGCCCTGCCCTTCACGCCCCTGCTGCTGCCGCGCTCCCCGAGCAGCCCCCTCGGGCCCCTCCTCTCCCGGCCACCCTCCTGGGCACTGCTCTGAACATCCCCCGCCTCCCCGCCCTCCATCGCTCTTTATGGCAGTTTCAAAGCTACAGCCGACACTCGAGCAGCTGCGGCCTTTGATGGGGACAAGGCAGTAAAGGCCGCCCGGGAGGCCCCTGCCCTGGCCCGGCGCGCCTCCTGCCCGCCCCCGGGGAGCCTCGGGCCAGGGCAGCGCGGTGCGGCGGAGCACCCGGCGGGCACGCCTCGCACGCCAGAGCAAACTTTCACGACCGCGGAAGAGGCACCGCGCACACCATTACCTTTGCAGCCGCATCCTTCCCTGGCCCTTGCCCCAGACCCCCTGCCAGCCCGGCGACCACCGGGGAGGAAAACAACTCCTGAGCCGAGGCGGGGGAGGAGGGGAAAGGAAAAAAAGGAGAAGAAAAAGGAAAGGGGGGCAGTTTCTCGGCTCTCAGCCTCCTCGCGGCTCCTCCTGCCCAAGCCAGCAAGTGAAGTCACAGGGCCGGGGCGGTGACATCAGCTGAGCCTCTGACATCACGGCCCCTGCCGATCTCACCTCTGCAGGGTGGAGATGGAGGAGCAGCGGGGAGGAGGGATGGATAGATGGAGGAGGGAGGGGAGCACCCGATCCCTCCGTCGCCTTCAACTGCGGAGAGCGCGTGCCAGCGTGGAGGGGGGCAGGGGAGGGGCGGGCTCATCTGAAGAGTATGTCTTATCTCTGTAGATAGGGGCGATTATGTGTCTATTTATAATTGGCCCCAGAGTGAATGGCTTAAAAGGGGCGAACGCCCACCACAGGTGAGAATCGCAGCTCACTGCTGTGCTTGGAGACTGTGGGGTAGAGGCAAGTGCGACTATTGATAGAGCACCTACTGTGTGCCGGAGACTTGCACCCAGCACCTTAGGTGGTGGTCATGAGGACCAGAGAGGGCTGCATTTCACCTGGCAAGGCTCAGAAAGGGAAGGGCATATCTGAGCTGCAAAGCAGGAAGGTGAGTTGGGATGTGAGGAGCAAAACAGCCCAGAGCCTGAAGGGCTAATTGAGCAGCTCCAGGGCTTTTTAAAGCCTTCAAAGACCACCGAGGTGAGCCCAGGCTGCCCCTACAAAGGTGAGCTTGGAAAGGACAGGGCATGGCAGTCCCAACCACCCTTTGTCCCAAGTCCCATCTCAGAGAGGCCACAGCAAGAGGAGGCCTAGCTTGGGGTCCTGGCTCTTGTTTCTCTGTGTATGGCAGCAGCATTCGTTCTGAGGGGCTGAACACCTACTACCTGCAAGCCCAGCACGGGCGCTTCACACCCCGCTTCCTACTCCACAGCAATGCCTAAGAGGTAAGTACCAATGCCCCATGTCAAGATGGGGAAACCAAGGCCCAGGAAGCACTGGGACAGAACAGAGACCCAAATGTCCAGTGCCTAGACTCGGGCCCACGGCCAGATCCTTGGCCTGAGCTGCCTCCTCCATAGCTATTCAAGTCATCCTTGGCCTGGTGGGCCTTTCCCATCCAGTGTTCCAGCTTCTGCCCTCAGTGAGAGACCATGCACTTCACTCTGCCATGCTCGCTTCAGCCTGAGGCTCCTGGCCCAGGCCCTCTCCAGGCCCTGCTCTGCCTACTCCCCAGCAGCGCCCTTCCCCTCTTCCCTGGTGCCATGGGGCAGCTGGGCTGCTGACCACTGGCTGCCCCAAACTTGGCACACGCCTGCCACTAAGCTTCTGTGCCTGGCATCTGGTGAGGGCCTACTAAGCGCCAGGTCCTGGTTATCTCATTTCATCCTTTCCATATCTAGGATGTCAGGGTTACAGGTAAGGACACAAGGCAGCTCCCACTGACTATAAAGTACTTCCTTTTCTCCTGGCCTTTCCCAAATACTGGAGCTACTGTTCCCACCTCAGTCCTTGGGACCCCCACTGAGCAATGCCCTAGTCCCTACCCCTACCAAGGGCTGGGTCTGCATTTAACACCTAACATGGTACAGAATCCACATGAGGCAGTCAGTAAACCCTTCTAGATAAACTGACTACTCAAAGATTGCAACTGGAAATGCCAGTGAAGAAACTTAGAACAAACACCTTCATTCTGTTCTCTTTTCTTTTTTTTTTTTTTTCATTTTTTTGTAGGGACGGGGGTCTCACTGTGTTGCCCAGGCTGGTCTCGAACTCATGGGCTCAAGTGATCCTCCCACCTGAGCCTTCCAAAATGCTAGGATTAAAGGCATGAACCACTGCATCCAGTTCTTTAAACAAACCATGCTCTCTCTTGCTTCTGGGCCTTTGCACAAGCTGTTCCCTCTCCTCCCCCTACTCCCACCACTTCCTGCATTACATGAGGGTCTCGACTTAGACCTCACTTCATCAGAGAAGCCTTACCCCCAAGTCCAAGTCAAATGCCACTTTCTATGCTTTTCCCCCATAGCAGCTCATATGCTGTGTCCTGGAAGGCAGGAAGAAATGGTGGAAAGGGGTAGGGACTCTGAGGCTGACTGCTCAAGTTCAAATCCTGGCTCACCAACTTGCTCACTGGGTGACCTTAGACAAGCCACTGACCCCTCTGAGCCTGCCCCACCCTATGTGAAGCTGACAGCAAACAGCAGTGTCCCTTCAGAGGGTCTCAGCACAGGGCAGGCCCTCAAAAGACTCTAGCAGAACTGTACCTGCCCCCTCCCAGTGGGGCTCTGAGATCGGCCAAGGACATGGGTCTGTGATCCTCTGCCCCTTGTCCTCTGACCCACACAGTGCATACTCAAGAAATATGCCCTGAGAAACCTAGGCAAGGTTGACAGAAACAGTGAATTGAAGAACTGCAATTCAATTTGGCAGGCACCAACATCAGGCTGTCTGGTTTTAAATCCTGGCTCCACCACTTCCTTCCTGTGTGACCTTGAGCAAGTTCCTTCTCAGAGCCACACATGCTCCACCTGTAAAACGGGGATAAGAATAGGACCTACCTTATAAGGTTGCTGTAAGATTACATGAGATAAGAGATGCAAAATGCTTACAGCGGCGTGGCCTCTCCAAGCAGGAGCCGATCCCAGTTAGCGGCCAGCATGATTACTTTATCTGATCAGGGTCTGCAAGGTGTCCAGAGGACAGAGCACAGTCTGAGAGAGATGTGCTGTGGCAGTGGGAAGAAAATGAGCTTCAGGGGATCAGAGACTAGGCTCCAAATAAGCTTGCCAAGCCTCAGTTTCCTCCTTTGAAGCAGGGTAACACTCTTTATGTCACTGAGATTTTGAGTGGGTAATTTCAGACAAGGAGTGCAAATGTGCCTCCTCACACCAGGCCAGGCACTTCATAGATAAGGAATAGATGTGGGTTCCTGTCAGTCCCTTAAACCGTGGAGGACATGTGTGCACAATTATTCAACAACTTCTCACAAACACCCTAACATGAGTGAGGTGGGATCCCAGGCCAGGAGCAAAAGATGCAGAGAGGGGCCTTGAAAGGAGTATAGCTGGGAGTCAGCATCAGGAAAGGCTTCCTGGAGGAGGAGGTATGTAAGCTGGATCAGGATGGCTGGGGGGAAGGGAGGAGGGGGCAAAAAAATAGAAGGGTATGAGCACCCAACCCCCAAAGCAAAAAGGCACATTTCCAAGGCGGCAATCTCCCAGGCACATTTGGGTAAAGAGGACACGTTGCCTCTATTTGGGAGCACAGGTTTTTGGGAGCGTGGTGGCTGAGCTAGAGGGCTCAGGGAGCACCACGCCTTTGTTCTGGGCACATTATTGTTGGGGATGAAGGCCAAGAAAGAAACCAGAACATCTGAGCTGGGAGGAATGCTGGAATCATCTAGTTCAACCATTTCACAGATGAGCAAACTGAGGCCCAGAGAACTGAACTGAGCTACCCAAAGTCACACCACTAACAAAGAGCAGAGCTAGAGTTCCACTCCAGGCTGTCTAGCTCTAGAGCCTAGGCTTTTAACCAACATACTCTACTGCATCTCATCATAGCACAGATCCATCCCATCATGTATGCATGCATTCACTCAAGCAGGGCTGTGTGAGCTCTTACTGTTCCCGGCACTGAGGCGTCAGCAGTGAAAACATAGCCCAAGGAGCCCCACCTGCCTCTCCCTGACCCCTGCCACCTTGCACTGTGCCCAGCTGTTTCAGCGCTCAGTTGATCCTCCTGAAAAGCCCGGTTTCAAATTTAGCTGCTCAAGACCACAGACCATTCTACTGCTGGAAAACCACAAACCAACCCCCTTTCAAAGGCCATTACATTGCTTGCATGGGAAAGGGGGAGTAAAGACAATTGATCCAGTATCCATTTCTGGGCACGGTGAGTTGCATGGAAGTCTAAAGCCTCACTAGCCAAAAAGAAAAGAAAAGAAAAGTCTTACAAATCAGATTTGGAAATGTTCAACCCACAGGGCGTGAAGCAATTGAGTGAAAAAGTGCAATGGTTGAATTCCTTCACCATAAGAGCTTTCGGCAAGTCCAGCACCCTGGGCAAAGAGGAGGCAGGCCAGTTGTATGTGCTGGGCACCCTTCAGAAAGCCCTCTTGGGCTCCCAGTAGAACGTGACCTTTTCCTGTTAAGAGAGCAGAGTGCTGGCCTGGCGTGGTGGCTCACTCTTGTAATCCCAGCACTCTGGGAGGCCAACATGGGTGGATTACTTGAGGCCAGGAGTTCAAGACCAGCCTGGCCAACACAGTAAAACCCCGTCTCTACTAAAAATACAAAAATTAGCCGGGCATGGCCAGGCACGGTGGCTCACGCCTGTAATCCCAGCATGTTGGGAGGCCAAGGCAGGCAGATCATGAGGTCAGGAAATCGAGACCATCCTGGCCAACATGGTGAAATCCTGTCTCTACCAAAATATAAAAAATTAGCTGGGCATGGTGGCGCATGCCTATAGTCCCAGCTACTCGGGAGGTGGAGGCAGGAGAATTGCTTGAACTCAGGAGGTGGAGGTTGCAGTGAGCCGAGATCGCACCACTGTACTCTAGCCTGGCGACACAGCAAGACTCCGTCTCAGAAAAAAAAAAAAAATAGCTGGGTATGGTGGCGTGCTTCCCAGCTACTCATGAGACTGAGGTGGGAGAATCACTTGAACCTGGGAGGGAGGCAGAGGTTGCAGTGAGTCGAGATTATGCCACTGTACTCCAGTCTGGGCAACAGGCTGTATTTTTGAGACCCCGTATCAAAAAAAAAAAAAAAAGAGAGAGAAAGAGAGAACAGAGTGTCTGCTCTGTTCCTTGCCCATTACACTGTTCTACCCCAAAAGGCTGGCACAACGTTCCCATTCTACAGATAAGGAAACCGAGGCCCAGAGAAAGACAGACTTGCCCAAGGTCAGTGCAGGTCTGGCTGGCTCCAAAGACCACAATCCTCCCTTCACACCACCACTTTGGTGCAACCCTGGGCAGGCCTCATTCCTTCTCTGCACCTCGGTTTCCTTGCCCTTAAATGAAGACACTGGGGAAGATCAGGAGGCTCCTTTCCAGCCCTGGCATTCAGTGCTTCCATCCAATGAAGCAGTCAGGCTGGGGCTGATGACTGGGAGGAAGGCCAAACCAACAGACGTTCCCCGACCCACATCACCACCAGTTTCACCGGGTCTCCACTGCTACCCTAAGTTAGACTACAAAACAGCCCCAGAATAGCAGATCTTAAAACAGTCACCTGCTTTTCTCACTTTGATCTCCACTTCAGGGAAGTGAGGTATTTTTACACCCATTTTACAGATGGGGCCACCAGTGCTCTCTCCCTGCCACCACATCCCAACAACACGCTCTGGGAGGTTCCAAACACCAGATCTGCCATTGTCCAAAGAGTAGAGACAAAGCAAGAGGAACTGGTGGCTGCTGAACTCAGGTTCTTTGTAGAATTATTATTATTATTATTTTTTTTTTGAGACGGAGTCTTGCTCTGCCTCCCAGGCTGGAGTGCAGTGGCCGGCTCTCAGCTCACTGCAAGCTCCGCCTCCCGGGTTCACGCCATTCTCCTGTCTCAGCCTCCCGAGTAGCTGGGACTGCAGGCGCCCGCCTCGTCGCCCGGCTAGTTTTTTGTATTTTTTAGTAGAGACGGGGTTTCACCGTATTAGCCAGGATGGTCTCGATCTCCTGACCTCATGATCCGCCCGTCTCGGCCTCCCAAAGTGCTGGGATTACAGGCTTGAGCCACCGCGCCCGGCCAGAATTATTAACAATAATCTTTAATATCTGCATAGCACAGAGCCACTCTTGGCTGTGCAAAACGCTCACAGTCTGTTTCCTCTTCCATGAAGTGGGAAAAACAATAGTGACTTTCCCCAAGATGGCAGGGTAGGAATGATGCATCCTGTTCTACAGATGAAGAAACTGAGGCCCCGAAAGGTGGTGTGAAGCGTGCGGTAAAGCTACAACTCCAATGTGGGTCTGTGACCCTGCACGTAGGCGGCTAAAGGGAGAGAAAGGTCTGAGATAGGTGTCAGATGGGCTGAGATGCTGAACCACACACACTTTTATCTGCTGGCAGTCTGCCGATGGCTGCAAATAAGGGATGATCTGCCCACCTGGGGCCACCAGGAGCCTGCAGCCTGCCCCGGGCACAGCTGCCACCCTGGCAGACCCCCAAAGAGACCCCCAAAGAATTGCTCTGCTCCCGAGCTTTTTTCCCATTCCAAACATGCCAGAGCCCTGCGGACCCCGGAGGCTGCTACTTAGCGCCAGATTAATCACACCGAATTCTCCATCCAGATATTGCGTGCAGGCCGAACTCCCACCGCTAATCGCCGTAATATTCTCCTCGGCGTGTGCAGGCGGCCGGGGCGATGTTCCAGGAATATTAATTCTCCACAGCCGGCTCACTCCCGCCGCACGCATGCGCCCCCTGCACTGCCGGCTGCTGCTTGGGGAGCCGGGGTCAGCCAGGGGGACAGGGGCCAGCAGGAGGCAGGGCTGGGCCCCAACCCTCGCTGGGGGCCAGGGCCAGAGGTGGGCCAGAGCCTACAGCAGGGCCTGCCCCCTTCATCCTCTCTCCTCCCAGTCCTGACCCCCAGTACCCTGCCCTAGGATGTGCAGGAGGCTCGGGGCCCCCGAGAAGCGGCTCAGCACAGGCCGTCTGATGTCCTCTCAACACAGCAGAGCTCCGAGGAACTGGCAGCCAGGGTCTAGCTAATCCCAGCCAAAACACGAGTGTGTGTGCGTGTGTGTGCGTGCACACACACGGAATGAGAATCTTTCAGAATCTTTCATCTGCTCAAAATATAAAAATCCCAGTGAAGGGAGGCTGGGTCAGCTGTGGGTGTGACCAGGCCATGGAGCAGGCGGGCTGGTGGCAGGTGGGAGGCCTCTGCTCCTGACCTTTGCTTAGCACAGGCAGGGGACCCTCTCCCCACAGTGTGGTCTGTGATATTAGAGCCAAGGGCAGGCCGGGAGGGAAAGGCTTCTGGTTTCTGGAGGGTACCAGAGGAGAAGGAGCGCACGCCCCTCAGCCCACTGGCTCTGGCTGCAGCATACACTGCTGGGCCTGCCCCCTTCAGCATTGGTTGCTGGGCTACACTAGGCCTGGGGAAGAGGCTGGGATGAGGTGCTGGCCTGTACCCAGAGGCAATTCAAGGACGAGGTCAGCCTCCCAGAGCACACAGGGGCCTTGGCGCAGGCCTCCGGACCATCCTGGCCCACTGAAGCCCCTAGAACAGTGCTGGGAAGACTCACACCTTCAGGGGCTTTGCAAAGCACTCCTCTTACCTTCCCTCCGTACAACCTCAGTACAACCATGAGAGGCGGCTTGAAGATGCCCACTTACAAATAAGGAAACTGAGGCATGGAGAGGAGAAGTAAGTGGTCCAGCCAGATCCGTCCCCAGGCTGCCAGGATCGGAACCCTCTCCTCTGGACAGTGAAGCCTCACTCCATGCCCCGTCCCTCCTGTCTCTGAGACTCTATCTCCCCTTCTCTGAACATTTTAAGGTCCTCCCAGTCCCCACAAACTGTCCAACAAACACAAGCATTTATTGAGTGCCTCCTGTGTGCCAGGGATCCAGAAATGCATGATGTTACTCAACAAGCTCACAGTCTGGTGGGAAGGAAAATAAGTAAACTGATGACCACAGTCCAGCCTGAGCCCCAGGGGAGGGGCCCTCCCCACAGCCTTGGGGTCAGAGAGGGCTTCCAGGAGGAGGCATTCCCTGAGGAGAGAGCAGTGTGTGGAGGGGCAGGGGGAGGGGATCTCCATACTAGAGTCTCAACCATAGTAGTCAGATGTGTGTCCTGAGCCCGCTGGAGGTCACAGGCCTCAGGTCTGCCCCTTGGCAAAGCAGTTGGACCGTCTGGACAATGAGTCCTGGGGCAGCAGCAGCAGTGCCTGTGGTGGGACTGCCTCTGGGAGACGTCATCTGCCAAGAGAGCAGTTTTCCTGATGGCGCATGCAGCAGAGGCAGCCCCTGCAGTGGGGAATCAGAAGAGAGCAAGAAAGGTGTGGCTGAGAGCGTGACAGACGGGGCGCTGGGCAGGGCTGCTGTGGATCCAGGTGCATCCTGACCCAGCTGCCTGGCCTAGCCCAGGCCAGGCAAAGGTGGGGTCCTGGGGCCACAAGGTGCCTAAGAGGGGCTTCTTGAGCCAGGGTCTCCTGATTCTGGTCCAGAGCACAGGTACTCACAAAGACAGCCCAGCAAGCAGAAGGGCTAGCGTGAGGGTGTGGGGCTCCGCCCAATTCCTTTCCAGCACAGATTAAGAGCACAGAAGTTGAAACCACAGATGTGAGGGAGGCAGGTCAGGCTCCTGGCTCCACAGCCCTCCCTGACAACAGCCAGCACCTGTTGTCTCCTGCCCCTGTGGACCTGAGGTGTCTGACCTGGGTAAAAGCAGGCACCTCTCACATACCACCCCTCGTATGAGTCCCATGAGCACTAATGGGGCCTCACTCCCATTCCTTTTTTTTTTTTTTTTTTTTTTTTTGAGACGGAGTCTCGCTCTGTCGCACAGGCTGGAGTGCAGTGGCGCGATCTCGGCTCACTGCAAGCTCCGCCTCCCGGGTTTACGCCATTCTCCTGCCTCAGCCTCCCGAGTAGCTGGGGCTACAGGCGCCCACCATCTCGCCCGGCTAGTTTTTTGTATTTTTTAGTAGAGACGGGGTTTCACCGTGTAGACCAGGATGGTCTTGATCTCCTGACCTCGTGATCCACCCGTCTCGGCCTCCCAAAGTGCTGGGATTACAGGCTTAAGCCACCACGCCCAGCCCACTCCCATTCCTTAGATAAAGAAATTTAGCACAGCACCCATAGGCCCTCCCGTCATGCTGGGCTCTCTGTCCATAGTCTTACAGAGTATGGGTGAGGATCAGCACCCCCAATTTTGCAAGAAGAAAGCTCACCCAGGTCCCACGGCAGTAGTAGGCAATATCTTACAGTTCCCAGGGTTGGGCCTGGGTGTTCCATGTCCTGATCCTCTGAGGCCCCAGTGCTAAAGTCAGGCCACATGCACAGGTCAAGGATGCCACAGAAGGAGCCCTTTCTGGCCTCATCCTGCCCTGCGGTCCCCAAGCACGGTTCTGTGCTCCGGACTCACTTGACAGATGAGGAATCCGAGGCAGAGCTGGGACTCAGCTAGGACCCAGGAGATACACTGAGGATATGGACGTAACTAGGGCCCAGCCTGGCCCTCAATGAGGTAACATCCTGTGTGTCAACTGTAACCAAGGTAGGTTGTGAGATGCCAGAAGAGTGGGCAGCATAGTGGCCTGGATAAATCCCAGAAGGCATCCCAGAGGAGCAGGTGTTTGAGCAGGAACTTGGAGGACAAGGAGGCCTGTTTGAGCTGCAAAGCAGCACGCACCTGGGACACAGGACCCCACGGTTAGGGAGACAAGACTCAGATTGGACTATCAGGCCTCTCTGCTCCCGGTGAGCCCCTCTGTGCCTCCAGGGCCAGCCGAGCACTAGCCCCGGCCCAGGAGAATCTATTGAATGACCGGGTCTCAGCATGAGTGGCACAGACACATGGCTGGTGAGACCCTTCCACTGTCCCCAGCGCTGGATTCTAGATCCCACATCCCCCTCCCACTCTTCCCTGCCCACCAGGAGTGGTGGGGTTTGAATTTCAGGAGCCAGGCCTTATAGGCAGGGCGGAAAGGCCAGGGAGTGGGGCCCAGCTCTGGGGCAAGGCAGGGCAGGATACAAAGCCCTGGGGCCAGCTCCCAGCAGGAGGCCTCCTGGCCAGGCCCAAGCCCAGGAGGAGGCCAAATGTCCTTCCTTGGCACCTTCCCTAAAAGATTCAATAGTGTAGTGTTGGCCCCCCAGCCTCTTGAACAGGGGAAAGATCCAGGGCAGACCCAGCTTCTCCACTCCTGGCTGACTCTGAGCAAACTGCCACCGTGCTGCAGCCTCAATGTGCTCATCTGAAACAGGGGCTGGACACACCTGTCTTGCAAGGTTCTTGCCAGGATTCACAGTATTGTCCCTAGGTGAGTGCCAAACAAAAAGGGCAAAGGTCAGCTCATTCTCTCGGGCTAGGCATTCAGACAGACCCAGGGGAACAAAACCAGGTGCTTTCCTGGAGGCAGGAATTCCCATTTGGCCTCCTTTATCCTGCATTAGGACTACCTGGGGAGGGTGGTTCTCATTCCACAAATGAGAGTCTGAGGGCAGCAGGGTGAGGAGACTCCGCCAAAGTCACACAGCTCCCAATCTCAGGTGTCCCTGCCTGACTCTGTAAGGGGGTGTCTTTAGGCTATGGGAAGGGTAGGGTAAGGACGAGGCCTGGGGCACCTTAACCAGCCCACTGACCAACCTTAACCTAAGGGCAGGCCTGGGGAGGCAAGATGCTTAGCCCCCAGCTCAGAGTAAGAAAAGAATGCCCTCAGGCTGGGCATGGTGCTCAGGCCTGTAATCCCAGCACTTTGGGAGGCCAAGGTGGGCGGATCACAAGGTCAGGAATTCGAGACCAGCCTGACCAACAGGGTGAAACCCGTCTCTACTAAAAATACAAAAACTAGCCAGGTGTGGTGGTGCGAGCCTGTAATCCCACTACTCAGGAGGCTGAGACAGGAGAATCGCTTGAAGCCGGGAGCCGAAGGTTGCAGTGAGGGGCAACTGTGCCACAGCACTCCACCCTGGGTGACAGAAAGAGACAGACTCTATCTCAAAGAGCAACCTCAGCAGCCCATCTCTCCATGTGGGCTCTGGCAGGGGCTTGTTTTGAAAGCCAGGAGCTGACAGAGCCCTAGGACAGGAGCCAGGAAGAGCTTGGAAAGTGGGAACATTCCCGCAGGGCCAGCCTCACAGTGGGGAATCCCCCCTCCCCACACACACACCCGCCAGCCCGCTCCACTCAGGTCACATCCCACCACTGCGCCTGCAGTGCGGTGCATTAATAGAGCACAAACGCTGCGTGCACTGCACTGGCAGGCACCTGCCAATCTCAGCCCGCGACCCCGCCCCAGCCCCCTCTCCCGGAGGACAGATAATTCTCTTGCTCTCCCAGCCTGACAAAATAACTAATGCTAACTCAATAAAGTCCCCCTTGAAGGTTTTTAATTACCAGACTGTGCTGAAGACTAAAGACTCCAGGAGCGGGAGGGAGGCCAGGGGAGGCTGCTGGGGGTCGGCATGGCAGAGGCAGGGAAGTCACTTGCAGGCTTTGCTCCCAGGCGAGCAGGCTGAGAAAAGGCCCTCCCTCCCAACTCTGGGAGAGGGCAGGGCCAGGCTGTTGCTGTCCAGGGTGCTGGGCCCAGCGGTCACAGGGATTTAGGACTCACATTTGCAACAGCGGCCACTGATGGAGGCCAGGCTAGGCTCCTGGCAGGGAGTTGATGGAGATTATCTTGTTTAAGCCTCACAGCCAACCACAAAGTAGACGCTGATGTCCCCACTCTACAGACGAGGACAATGAGGCTCAGAGGTGGGCAGTGCCTTGCTGTAGTCACACACCAGGCCTGGACTGTCCAGTTGCAGCAGGTGCAGGCAGAGTGCCTGGCAGCCTGCAGAGAGGAATACACACCAGTGTTGTGGTTGGAGTGCCTGGCAGCCTGCAGGGGGGAACACACACCGGTGTTGTGGTTGGATGGAGGGCCCTGGGGGACAGGGATGGCCTTCAGATAGGGTCCAAAGGTGCTTGATGGCTTGTGTGCAGGGAGACATGCTGGCGCTGGCCAGATCGAGGCTGCCCCAGGAGACCTACGTGCTGCCTAGAAGGCAGGGGCCACCTGGCTGGGCCCATCTGGAACACCATCAGACATGGGCAAGGGACCTGAAAAGCCGGTGATGAAACCCCACTGCCACTGAGGGAGACAACAGCGCCGGGGGAGGCACAGCAGGAGAGGGAGTGATACAGTCTGGCTCCTAAGCCTCCTAACCCTAGCCCGGGCCCTTTCTCCTTGATGGAGAGAAAAGACAGTAACATTTGAGGCGAAGCATACAGCTGTCCCTGCGTCACAGCCACCCTGAACTCCTCTCTTGCTGCAGCCTCCCCACCCTCCGTGACCCGGCCCTACCCTGTCAGCCCCATTCACTCCACACTCCCCACTGCTGGGCTGCCTTCTGGTCCTTCCCACCTGGCAAGCCTGCTGCTGCCTCGGAGCCTCTGCCCTGGCTGTTCCCCTCCCCGAGACGCTCCTCCCTTATGTTTTCATACAACCAGCTCATGTCCTTCAGGCCAAAGCCCAAATGACACCTCCTCAGAGAAGCCTTCCTTGAACTCCCCACCTCAGCGGCAGAAATCCTGTGCAGACTTCAGCCCCAACCCATATACCCATCCCCTCCTCCTCCAGGCAGGCTTCCCACGCAGCGTGACCAGCTCCCACATGGTACAGGCTGCCCTCCACAAGACCCTGGGCATCACTGAGGGCGTGAACTCTGAAGCCAGCAAGCTGCAGTTCCAATCTTGCCTTTGTCGTTTTCTAGCTATAGGTGGATCTGTTTCTTCATCTGTAAAATGGGGGTAAAAGCAGTCCTTAGCCATTTGAGTTTTATGAGGACTACTGAGTGAAGATGTGTCAGGACTTAGAACCCTGCCTGGCAGGTGAGTGCTTGGCAGTGCAGGGTCACCATTATTACCACCGTCATCATCTTCAGCAATAGCCTGGCCTCCCCCAGCCAGGCCTCAGCAAACGGGATGCTGCGTCCTTAACCTCCAGCACAGGCCCTGGACACACAGACACTCAGCAAGTGCTGGCTCAGTGTCTGACCCTGTGAGACAGGCCTGGGGGTGTGAACGGCTCCCACTGCCCTGGCTGCACTCTTTGCTGCCGCTTTGCAAACCCGCAATAGTGCCAACTTGGGGGGTGGTACCGAGAGCCAGTGCAGCTGTGCCCAGCTCCCCAAGGGCCATGAGGGGCAGTTGGAGGCCCCAACACCCAGCCCTGCCTGGAGTCTCCTGGCCAGGATCACAGCCCTGCGGCGTTCGAGCTGCTGCCCACCAGCCGGCCCCCTGGCATCGGGCCCGGGATGCCAGCCAGCCAGAGAGGAAGCAGCTTGGCTGGCAGCCAGCTCATGGTGCCCGAGCTGTCAGCCGGGAGGCAGGCCAGGCAGGGCTGAGACCCCCACCCCCAAACAGGGCTCCAGCCAGGCAGTGGGACAGGGCCAAGTGTCTCCTCACCACCCGAGCCACAAGGGGGCCCTGCTGATGCCAGCCCCAAGCAGGGTTCAGGGATGTAATCGCGCTGCAGGGGGACCCAGGAGGCCCCGTCGTCATTTATTCAGCTCAGCTTTTCACAAATGAGAAAGCAACACGAGGAGCAGGGGGAGATTTTTAAGTCAAATAACAATAAAAACAGCAGCAACTACAGCTGACACTCAGCAAGCACTCATTCCATGCCAGGTGCTCCATGCACTCCGGCACTGATGCCTCTCCAAAGGAAGGTGCTATAGTTAAACCCACTCTACAGACATGGCAACTGAGTTCAGAGAGGTGCAGTAACCCACCCAGAACCACACAGCAAACTGGAGAAGTCAGTTTAAACTCGGGCCCCAGAACCTGCGTCCCAACCCTTGTGCACTACTGGTTCAGGCAGGCCTCAGTGCCCATACCCACAATGGATGGCCCGCTAGGTGGCCTTGGGCAAGGAGGCTGCCCATCTGGAAAATGGGCATGATCAGAGAGGGCTATGCTGTAGAACTGACCAGGGGGCTGAAAAAGAAAAACAGGTGAGGAGCTACTTCCTGTCCCCTGCCAGGCCTGGGCAGAGGTCAGGTTCCCTAGCTGGGTTAAGGGTTGGTCATATTCATGGAGCAGCAAGAATGAGGAGTGGGTCCTCATTTGCATTAGACTGTAAATCTAAAGACACTGGTTGTGCCTTCTTTTTTACCAGCAACAAAAACTCATCAGAGCCCCTCCCAACCTTCTCCCTCTCCCCACTGCCTCCTGAGCACCCTCCAAGGGCACAGCTGGGTAGCCCCATGGCTGGGCTGGAGGGGCCAGGCACTGGGGAGGGGCAGTTCACAGGGTCAGCCATGAAAGCCCATGATCCCTGATCCTCGAGCTCAGCCCCCAGGAGCTGCCCCTTCATAACCTCTTCTACCAACCCAGACCAGGCAGACTTAAGAAATACTGGCCAGAGAGAATCTTCAGCCACACAGTTCAGACAAAACATGTGTGGACTCCCCTCTTGCCCCACAAACCACAACAGAAGGGCTCGGGTCGCATCCCCCCAACCAGCTGGGGCCCCTGTCAGGCAGGGCCCAGCATTCCTGGCTGATGGTGAGGAGGTGAGACTCAGAGTGGGAGGGACACACGGAGGGTTCACAGCAGGGCTCCTTTCCGGCACGGATGAACATTTGCTGGGTTCAGGGGGTGCAGAGGTGACCGCTCAGCCCAGCTGCTCACATCTGTACAAAGTGGTGGGGCTTTTCAGCATCTGTCTTCTCAACAGACTCAAAGCAAACCTATGGGAGAGAAGGTATCACCACTGTCTCCATTTCTCACATGTCCTGAGAAGGCCAGTGACTTGCCCAAGGTCACACAGCTGATCAGAGCACAAATCCCAGGGCCCTGGTGCTCCTGTTACCAGATTTCCTAGCCCGGGGGAGGGCTGAGTCCTCAGCCAGAGCCAAGGCTCAGCTTCCAGCAAGTCATCCAGGAGCTGAGAGGGAGCAGGGGATGGGTGAGGACGAGCAGGGGATGGGTGAGGACAGGCAGGGTTTGATGAGCGGAGGTGTTCCTGGAGAGAGGGTAGGTGAGGGTGGGCACATGGGCGATTGACCTAATGGGCCGACTGTGCCTGGGACACCCGTTGGGTGTGGAACGTGACAGCAGCTGTCGCTGAGAAGTTATCCTAGGGAGACAGGAGTAGTGTCACTAAGGTTTCAAGGAGGAAAACAGGGCACGTGCCGGGGTGGCGACTCCAGGGCTGAATGAAGCCTCCTTGGCTATCACTGAAGACCATCCTGCCCAGACCCCCGAAGCAGAAGGCCAGGGTCCCAGCCCTGCTGTGCAAGTCTCGGCACTTCCCTGAGCCTGGGCTCTTCATCCTTGCACTGATGGTGCTGGGGGAGGGGGCAGCGGGACAGGCAACACTCCCACGTCCCCTGTGGCTAGCTGGGCATACAGTAGGCCTACCAACTGGCATGGTCGCAAATTTGTCCGAATTTCATCTATCTCTGCACTTGCCTTTTGTGGCGACACCAACCCAGATGACAAATTTGACCACAGAAACCAGAGCAGGGATGGGCCAGAGCCTGGGGTCCAGAGCAGCAGACAGCCCCCTCCCCACCAGGCCTTCCCCAGGACAGTCCAGAACCAGCGTGCCCAATGCCCCAGACTCCAGGAGCCATCCTTGCCTCTGGTCAGGGGAGGACAAGAGGGTCCAGGGCAGGGAGGGGCCAGGCACGGCCAGCACAGAGGAGGCACCCACTGGAGTGTCCTCAGCCTTAGAAGCTGCAGACCGACTGGAACAGAGAATAACCACAGCAATGAACAGTGGGGTCCAAGGGTTCCCACACCTACCGCCTGCCCAGACCGCTGCTGTGGAGGGAACGGAGACCCGGAAGAGAACCCCCACATGAACAGTGGGGTCCAAGGGTTCCCACACCTACCGCCTGCCCAGACCGCTGCTATGGAGGGGACGGAGACCCGGAAGAGAACCCCCACATGAACAGTGGGGTCAAAGGGTTCCCACACCTACCGCCTGCCCAGACCGCTGCTGTGGAGGGGACGGAGACCCGGAAGAGAACCCCCACATGAACAGTGGGGTCCAAGGGTTCCCACACCTACCGCCTGCCCAGACCGCTGCTGTGGAGGGGACGGAGACCCGGAAGAGAACCCCCACATGAACAGTGGGGTCCAAGGGTTCCCACACCTACCGCCTGCCCAGACCGCTGCTGTGGAGGGGACGGAGACCCGGAAGAGAACCCCCACATGAACAGTGGGGTCCAAGGGTTCCCACACCTACCGCCTGCCCAGACCGCTGCTGTGGAGGGAACGGAGACCTGGAAGAGAACCCCCACAAATCTGGACTCAGCCCTACAGGCTCCTCTGGCCTTTAGAAGGCACGGGAGGACGGGGGCAAGGGGGCGGTAGGCAGACAGCAAGAGCAACCAGAGAGCCCAGAGGACAATCACAGGGAGGAGCGCGGCAGGGAGGTGAGGCCATGTCTGGCTGGGGGCACAGGAACTGAGGGTCCTTCCCAGCCCCTCTCCCCACATGCAGCCCCCTGCTCTGGCACTCTCTCCATCTGCCTCTCACACACCAGTCCCCTACCCACACCCTCTCTACCTCCCTGCCACCTGCTGGACCCCACAGTCCTTACCTTGTTCTCCCTCACCATGGACTCTCTCTCCCATCTCCCCTCCCCACTCCTAGCCATCCTTCAATACCCTGGAGCCTCAGTTTCCCCCAGGACAAAAGGGCCTCAAGCCTCATGAACAGAACATGCTGGCAGTGGTGGGTCACCCAGGAACCCCGTGGAAATGGAATGGGGTTAGAGGGTATGACACGTCCCATTGGTCACCAGTCCCACTTGCCTTTCTGTCCCAGTTAGCACCTCTCCAACCTCTGTACCTCTCTCCCAATGCAGGCCGCCCTGCCTGCACCCCGACACTTCAACCTCCTAGGGGTAACCCGGCTGGGGTCTCACAAGGCCAGGTAAGTAATGGCAGGAGGGGAGGGCAATTAGCATGTACCTGGAGTGGGGGTGGGAAGAGAGAATAGCAGAGGAGGAGGAAGTGGTGGGGATGGGGGAGGGGAAGAGAGAAGGGGGAGGAGGAAGCGGTGGGGAGGAGGGAGAAGACAGAAAGGGGTAGAAGGGAAGCGTGGAGGGGGTGGAGGAGGAGGGGAAAGGGAGCAGAGGAAGAAAGGAGAGGAGGGGAAGGAAGGGCGGGGAGGGGGAGGGGCGCACTGAAATCACCCGCAACATCAAAGCCTTCCCCAGCCGCAGAGCAGTCACGTGCGGCCTGGTTCCTTTCGTTCCTTCGCTGGGAGAAGCTGCTGGGCCTGGGGCTGCTGAAGGAATTTTAAAACGAGGCAGATTGTCTGGAATATCGGGGGGTTGGGGGAATGCGGTTTTATCTCAAGGCAGGGTAAGGGGAGGCAGGTTTTGAAACCTGTTGCCCCAAGGAGAGTGGCAGGGCTTTGGGGCCTCTGCTGGGCGGCTGGGCAGGTGGCCAAGAGTGAGGACCACCCAGCTACTCCTGCCGGTGAGAGCTCGTGGCTGGGCCAGCCCAGATATCAACAGAAGCCAGAAATCTAGATTTGTATGTGAAAGCTTCCCTGTTTTAATTTTGGCTCAAACTAAAAAAAAAAAAAAAGCACCACATGGGCCAAACAGAGTATGTCCTGATTGGGGCCCAGGACCTCGGTCACCTCCCACTTCTGATGGTGGGCACCAACCCTTTTGTTTCCCAGGGGGCACTGAGGCCCAGGAAGGGAAAGGGGCTTGTTCAGGGACACACACGCTGAGCACTCAAGGGGTACAGGCTAAGGCTTGGAGTCTCAGGACTCCCAGGCCTGAAGCCTCCTGTGGTCAGCGGCCCAAAGGGTAGGGCTGTGGCTGCTAGGAAAGGGAAGCATAGGGAGGTTAGTGGCAGGGGAGGGTCTCAGAAACTCCCCTCGTCCAGCCCAGGGCCAACACATGACCACTCAGCCCCCCTCATCACCCTGATGACTAACCTGGGCTTGCCTCTGCCTTCGCCTCTGCTCAGCCCATCCTCCCTACCCACTTCTCACATTCCCTCCTCCCCCTGCCAAGACCTGGGCAGCTTCCCCTCCCCGAGCCCCACCTGTAGAATGCACCGTGCATTCAACCATTCATTCTTCTGTTGCCCTCCAAGGCCCTGAGTCAGCCTTAGCCTCACCTACAGAGGCCAGGACACAGGAGGGTGTTTAGGATAGAGAGATGTGGCCTCCAGGGAGGAAGCAGCTACCTCTGTAGGGTGGCGATAGGCGAGTCTCCAAAAAGGAAGGTCCTAGGGCAGAGCATGGCATTTGCACTCACCAGGGTGGAGGTGTAAATGGCTGCTGGAAGCCAGAGGCAAGGCTGGGAGGAGGTGGATGTGGGGGTTCAGAAATGTGGAAGTTTATCTGTGGGCACTAGGGAGCCGTTGGAGGTGTGTGAGCAGGAGAGAGGTCAGCTCAGATCCTCACTATGAGGCTGTCAGGACAAGGCGAGTCTGGAGTCATTTACTGGTTCAACAAGTGTTTGCTGAGCACTTACTCTGGGCCACGCCCCAGGGAGAAAGAGGAGAGCCAGACAGACAAGGTGCACACCTTGGGGAGGCAGACGTGACCACACAAACACCACCACAGGGTGAGGGGGCTATGGTGGGGGCTGAACTGGATAAGGCAGGTGGCCTGGTCCCTCCAAAGAGGAATCCACCTTCAAGGTGAGGACAGGAGGGGACACCGTTCCCAGCCAAGAAGGTGGCATGCACACAGGCCCAGAGGTGGAGAAAGCAGGGTTTTCCTAAGTCAAAGTAATTCGACAGGCAGAGATGTCTTGAGAACCATGCCAAAGGTGACAGAGCTCCCTGGTGTAGCTCCAGGGCAATGCGGACCTTTGGGAGGGGTCTGGGAGCAGCGAGGGAGGAAAGGTGGGAAGCAATGCTTGCAGGCTGGGGAGACCTGGCTGCGTCCCTTGGCTCCCTGAAGGCTGTGGTGGGGAACAGGGGGACTCCCTTTCTCACAGCCAGCGGGCGGAACCCGAGCAGATGGGCAGCCATTCCCCTGGTAGATTTCAGTGCTCCCAGGAGGAGCATTCCAGTGCAGAACCACTTGGCTGGGTGGCCATGGGGCCTAGTGTGAGCAAGACTCAGGGCAGGCAGGCCTGGATTCCGGGCCCAGGGCTCACAACTACAGCTGGATGACATCAGGCGGGTCCCTCAACCTAAGCCCCCAGAGGAAAGGCCTCTGTGGAGAAGCTGAGAACCCCGTGATGGGTATGCATGGCCACAGACTCACCTCTTAGCCCAGAGCCAGAGCTGGAAAAGGAGGGACGGCTAACGGGACAGGAGGGAAAGGGGCCAGTCTGGGAGAGCTGAGGGGCCCCTCACTGAGCAGGTGCCTTGATGCTGCCTTAAGGGCACTAGCAGATGTTGAGTCCCCTTCTCCAGACGAGGAAACTGAGACCGGGGCTGACACTAGATGGCACGCAGGCTGGTGGTGGCTGCAGCTGGGGCTCTCTAGGACAAAGGCGAAGGTCTCTGTGGGGACCCAGAGAGTGGGCAGCCTCCTCTCTCAATTCCAGCCATGGACAGCTAAGTGGGGGGCTAAGGGTAGAGAGGCAGCCTTGGTGGGGGCATGCCTTGGTAGAGGCATGTTCTTCTACCCTCAAAGAGCTCCCACCCCACCCACCAGCCTCCAAACCATGCAGGGAGGCCACTAGCCATGCCCCTTTCACAGAGGAAGAAACCGAGGCCAGAAGAGGAGGCTTTGCCAAGGTCACCAGCCAGTGGAAGGCATACACAGAGATGTCTCACATGGTGGGGCCAGGGCAGGGAGGAGGAGGAAAGAAAGAAGAACAGAAATGGGCACTGGCCACGACCCTGCCCTGCAGGACTTATCCAGAACCCCCCACCCACTACACTCAAATCACAGACCACACGGCACCTCCCATCTTGTAATTCCGGAACGATTTCTTCATCCATATGTTTGCCCCACGCCTGGGTGCAACTTCAGGCTGGGAGCCCGTCAGGTTCAACCAGAGCCTCCAGCCCTGGCACACACAGCAGGGGTTTAATAGACACTGGGATGACTATTAATGGAAACCACCACCATAGCCATCTATTGTTTTTTTGAGACGGAGCCTTGCTCTGTCGCCCAGTGTGGAGTGCAGTGGTGCAATCTTGGCTCACTGCAACCTCGGCCTCCTGGTTTCAAGCAATTCTCCTGCCTCAGCCTCCCAAGTAGCTGGGATTACAGGTGCCCACCACCATGCCTGGCTAATTTCTGTATTTTTAGTAGAGATGGGGTTTCACCATGTTGGCCAGGCTGGTCTCAAACTCCCGACCTCATGTGATCCACATGCCTCAGCCTCCCAAAGTGCTGGGATAACAGGCATGAGCCACCATGCCCGGCCAAGCAGCCATCTATTGGATGTCCCCTTGTGCCAGGTTCTGCCATGCATCATCTTGTTTAGTCTTCACCACCTGCACTGAGGAGCCGAGGGGTATCCACACTATTGTGCACAGGAGAAGACCAAGGCTCAGAGAGGTCCGGCTCAGGCCCTTGCCCCAGATCAGACAGAAAGAGTTCATCCTCGTGGACACTCCGAGCATTCACTCGATGCAGGGCAGGGATCCAGGCACTCTGCAGTCAAGCTCATGTAACCTGCACAACACCCCGTGGGCAGCTATTACACCGTTTTCCAGCCGAGGGCATGAGTATGCAGAGAACTGAAGTAACTTGCCTGATGAGCATATGAACTGGGAATGGATTCCGGACTGTCTGGCCCCACCTTTAACTACCTCCTCCCATGATGGCCAGCCAGGTGAAGGAGCCAGACTCCCACCCTCAGCTGTGCCCTGCCCACACATTCACCAGGGGACCCTTATGGATTAGAGGAGATGGGTCTGTGGATGGCAGGGGAGTGCATCGCTTGGAAAAGGCTCAGGTCAACGGGAGGAGGAAGAGGACTGGGGGAGACGACGAGGAAGTAGAGAGGTGAGAGGAGGCAGGGCAGGGAGCTAGGAACAGGAAGGGAGGGAGAGGGGAATGTGGAGAGGAGGGGAAGGGGGAAAGAAAAGGAAGAAGGGGGAGAGAGAAGACAGAAAGGAGAAAGGGGAAGGAGAGGCAGGAGAAAGAGAATGATGAGGGTCCACTCTCTTCCAGGTGCCTGGCAGACCACATTCCAGTCTAGCTGGGGCCACGGCTGCAGCCTGTCTGTGCCAGGGAAGATCTGCCCCACCCCCCTGCTGCAAGAACATCAAAGCTGGGTCCCAGCCAGCCCAAAGGTAGCGTCCTTTGAGGTTTGGCGATGATGGGGCCATATTTCAGGCTGATATGAAGCAGGCTGTGCCCCACCCCCTCCCACTGGGAGATCCCCATCTGGGCTGTCTACTTAATACCCCATTAAGGGAGAAAATATACAGCCAGCAGCACCCCCGCCCCGCCTTAGCTGCCCGTTCCATGGAAAAGATCAAAGCTGTGCTAGATTCCCGCCTAGAAATTCCATAAATAGAGCACAGATTGGAGGAGAAGAAGGTTGAGCCCACAGGGTGGTGACCACAGGGAGGTGGGGAGGCTGGGCTGGGTGCAGGAAGGGACCTAGCTCCTGGATGCATGCTGGGGGTGTTGGGAGAGAGCCCTGGGCAGCCAGTCCCACATCCCTCAGCCCCTCCCCACAGAGCCCTCCCAACTCACTGAGAGGACTCAGCACCGTCCTCTGGGCTCACAATGCCTGTTGCATGCTGTGTCCATGCACTGCTGTGCAGAGATCCCCCTGTCTGGTCCTGGGAGGTGCAGGGTAGCAAGTCTACACCTGTTGTGCCAGGCAGGCACGCTGATAAACATTTAACTCTCACAGCAACCCTATGAGGTGCGCAGAATCATGTCATTCCATAGCTGGGGAAACTGAGGCACAGAGGAGTGAAGTGACCTGCCCAGGGTGGTGAGAAGCTGCAAGTTTTAGCTTCCTGGTGTCCACTCCTCTACACTGAAGTGCTAGACTTACACTGGGGGAGGTCCTCACTTCAGGGGCGCTCTTGGTGGGATGTGAACTAGGTGTCAGTTGTACAGCCAAGGTCGGGCGCTAGGGCCTGTTCCAGGCTGAAGATTGGAGTCCCGTGAGCTCCAGCTTAACCTGGCCCCAGCTTCTACCAGGGGCCTCGTACTCTTGGGGTTTGTCTCTACAGCTTGTGTTCTTTTCAAACCAGGAAATAGGCTCAGAGATCCCCAGGGAATGCACAGCCTGTGGGATGTTTGAGCACACAGCAGACTCTCTCCCTGGTTGCCCATGGGAGAGAGAAAGCAGGACCTGAACCGAATGCCCCCCTGGAGCCCCTCCACATGCAGTCCCACAGCACTGCAAACACAACCTGAGCAAATGTCAGACCCACGCTCCAGCTCCAGCGCTGCCTCCTGGCCCCCAAGGCTCCTGGTGAGAATCAGTTCGAGAGCTGGCTGGATCCCCTAATTCATACTAGGCAGTGACTGACTACTTCCTATTAATGAGGACCAGTTCCCTCCCCCACTCAGGGAATGGCACTGCCATCCACCTGAGGCCAGAAACATGGAGCCATCCCACCCCTTAATCCCCAGCACCCTTCTTGGTCCTCCTATGACTGCCTCCCAAACACTCCACACTGGCCACTCCATGGGTCTCTCTAAACCGCACATCTGACCAAGTCTCTCCCAGTCCCCAGGGGAGATCAGACTACTGGCCCTGCACACCTGCCCCACCAGTATCTGCTGTTATCTCCCCAGCAGCTGCTAAGCCAACATCTACAGGACAAGCAGATGGATGAAGGTGCTATTCCTTGAAATGCACTGTGCTGTTCCAGGATGGGGGACCTCTTTCCCAGCCACCTCCCATTCGTCCTTCCAGACCCTGGCCTCCCCAGGTTGCCTCCCCTGGTCTCCACACCCCTGGCCTGACAGTGGCCCCTGGCTGGGTGTCATGATCAGTGTGCCACCTACCTCCCCCATGGCTGGCAGATCCCTGGACCCCCCACTTCAGATCTGGCACTCCCTCACCCCATCTCCATTCTCATGCAGGCCTGGTCCTCAGAGGTTCTCAATGCTGGAGGGCAGGAAAAGCCCCTCGGGAGGGAGGCACTGGAAGCCGTGGAGGGCAGGGGTACTCCTGGAGCTTGGAGACCTCTGCTCCCTTCATGGTCCAGCAAAGGCTGGCACTGGCTGAGCCTCCTTTCTCCTCTCCCCACTGAGCAATCTCCCAGAACTGGTGAGGCTTCGTGAGCCCATCTGAACATGGTAAAAACCTCCTGCCTCTGCGAGGGGGCACCGCAGGCAGCGTGGACTTAGTGGCTGCTGCGGCCTTGCCGCCCCCACCTCAAGCTGAGCGCATGGCTAAGCTGGAGACGGAGCCGCCGCGCACGGCTGCCAGCTCCCCGCCTCACAGAAAGCCTCCATTTTGCAGGGAGAAATTAATGAAAGGCAGAAGCCTGGGAAATTAGGAGTTGCCACCTGCAATTCTCCTTCCAAGGAAAGTGGCACGAGGGCTGATGAGGGCTGCAGCCGCCCTGCCAGGCTGGGCCAGCAGCTGAGGACCTCATCCGCCTGCCAGGAGCAGGTGGCAAGCAATGTGGGTGGGGTGTGCTGCTAGGGGACCGCTAGGCTCAGGCAGCCCTGCCCAGGGACTTCTAAACTGGGAAAGCCTCCAGGAGAAACTTCCTTCGTCCTCCATTACCTCTACCTGACAGGCAGGCAGTGGGCCTCCACTGTGCCCATGGAACCCCTGGTTTACAGGGCACCCACGGGCCCACCTCCTCCAGGCTGGTGGGAAAATTAGGGAAACGGCACTAATGGGGCTTTGCCTGTGCCTGGGGCTGTGCTGGGCGCCTTTGCCTTGGGAGCCCTGATGCCACTGGGATGGAGCTGCCGTAGACATTTTACTGAGCAGGAAATGGAGGCTCAGGAGGGCAACACTTGTTGAAGACTAAGAGGAGTGTCCAGGCGCAGTGGTTCACGCCTGTAATCCCAGCACTTTGGGAGGCCAAGGTGGGCGGATCACCTGAGGTCAGGAGTTCGAGACCAGCCTGGACAACATGGTGAAACTCTGTCTCTACTAAAAATACAAAAATTAGCCAGGTGTGGTGGTGCATGCCTGTAATCCCAGCTACTTGGGACGCTGAGGCACAAGAATCGCTTGAACCTGAGAAGCAGAGCTTGCAGTGACCCGAGATTGTGCCACTGCACTCCAGCCTGGGTGACAGAGCGAGACTCTGTCTTAAAAAAAAAAAAAAAAGGCCGGGCGCGGTGGCTCAAGCCTGTAATCCCAGCACTTTGGGAGGCCGAGACGGGCGGATCACGAGGTCGGGAGATCGAGACCATCCTGGCTAACACGGTGAAACCCCGTCTCTACTAAAAATACAAAAACTAGCCGGGCGAAGTGGCGGGCGCCTGTAGTCCCAGCTACTCGGGAGGCTGAGGCAGGAGAATGGCGTAAACCCGGGAGGCGGAGCTTGCAGTGAGCTGAGATCCGGCCACTGCACTCCAGCCCCGGCGACAGAGTGAGACTCTGCCTCAAAAAAAAAAAAAAAAAAAAAAAAAAAAAAAAAAAAAAAAGACTGAGAGGAGGGGCAGCCAGGGCCGGGCACCAACCCTTGCCATCTGACGGCAACAGTGGGGCTCTGACAACAGCACAGGGTTGCCGCTGAGATGCACCAAGGGAGGCAGCAGCAGAGGACGCCAGCTGCAGTAGCTACAACCAGCACCTGACCAGCAGTGCACAGTGGTCAGGTCAGGGCCATTCTCTAAAAGCATCCTCGCCCCGGAATGTGAGGGTGGAACCTTGTCTGGTCACCAATCAAGCCAAGTTCCTTCATTCCCTGCCTTCCATCTGCACTTAGGCCCAGGGCAGCAGACAGCTGGGACGGCTGACTTTGGAGCCACTGCTCTGATTCCCCTGCCCCACCTACTCTGACTGGAGCTAGCCTACTTCCTTCCTTTCCAATAGCCCGCTGATCCCTAGCTCCCTCTGATCTCTCCCCTCACGGGATGTGAATTCGGATTAAGGTGTGAATGACTGATACCCTCCTCCTCAAGGGCATGTACATTCTGAAGCACTAAACTTGACATCCCAAATGTGATGATGGTGATTCACAGAGGTGAGGAGCTAAGTGAAGAGTCCCCTGGGATGGGAATCTGGAAGCTATGACCCAGCACAGGCATGGAACACAAGATAATGCAACCATCACAGCAGAAGACGAGGCCTCCTGTGCCACTCGCACCCCTTGGGCTGCACGTCTGCAGGTAAGCCCCATGGCTCTCTGAGCCTTGATCTCTTCACACTCTCCCCTACCCAGCTGTGCGACTCCAGTCAGGTCCCTCAGACTCTCTGAGCTCCAGCTTGGATGGCCAGGTGGGCGCCAGCCTCCTGTGGTATCCTTTGGAAGACGAATTTCGAGGCACCGCTATCTCCCAGCTCCACAGCCCTGGCCATATATTATTATTATGGCCTTGGCCAATAGGGGCGCAGGCTATTAGAATGAGTTAAGACCAGATTAATCTGCTTAAAAAAATATGCCTGGTTTTTACACTATGCATTCCCTCCTAACAGCTCAGGCTCCTTCCAGGCCATTATCTCGTTTTATCGTTAATTCAATTCCATAAACATGTATTAAGTGTCTATTATGTGTGGAGCCCTGGTCTGGTAGCTGGGGTGGGGAGAGGGGACTATGGGGGTGACGGAAGCCCTGGCCCCCAAGGTGCCTATAGTGAGGCGGGAGACCCATCTGACCCTCAACCCCTGGGACATGAAGTAGGTGAGAGATAGAGAGCTCGAGGAGGAAAATGTTCACCAGCCTAGAGGTTTGGGGGTGCTTCCTGGAGGGGGCCCACAAACACTAGAGGTGGAGACAGTAACATGTGACTCAGACAGAGGGCTACTAGGGGCCAGGTAGTGTTCTCAGCACTTTACAGACTCACTTAGTCCTCTCTACCCTTGGGGGCAGGCACTAACGTCACCCCCATTTTACAAATGAACAGTCTCAAGGAGGTAACGAAGGCCCCAAAGCACCCTAGGCGAAGCCATGAATCCCACCCCAGAGTCTGGGCTTTACCTCTGCACAATGTCTCCGGGGCCTTAGAAGGGTGCCCAGGGCCATGGCAGGCACAAGATATCTGGAATGAAAGAATGAACACTGAGCCTCCCCCATGGCCAGAAGTGAGTTTGGTCCCTTCAAGTGGGTCCTTGAGGGATGGCTGGATTTTGGTGAGCAGAGACGAGGGAGGACAGGGAGGGTGATCCCCCCAGCTAGGCCAGGAGCAGGACCACAGAGGCAGCTGGCCCTGGGTCTCAATCCTGGCTCCCTGTCACTGGCCAGGTGATCACATGCTGTTACTTAATCTCTCTGAGCTTCAGTTTCCATCTCTACAGAAATGGTAGGTGGCACCTGCCTTGCTAGACCCAGGCATGGGTGAAACAGGCTGGGATTGCCCACAGGTCCTGAGGGTAGGGCTTACTGAGAGCAGAGGGGCACTGAACACCCGGGGAACACGCCAGTACCTGCCGCCTGGTGCAGAGGCCTCACAGGACACATTGGCTGGGGAGGCTGAGAGAAGCATGGCCAGCCGGGCGGCCACAGAGAGGCTGGCTTGGAAGGGGCAGGGAGTGGTGGACCATACCCACTCTGCAAATGAGGAGGCAGATAAGAGCAGGGCCAGCAACCCCTGTGGGACAGTCACTAGGCTCGTTTTCATGTTCTTCCCCAAAGATTTAGAGACAGCAAGTGCTCCCCAAGGCCTCCACCGGGGGACAAATGCCAGGAACCCCCCTTCCTGCCCTGTCAGCTGGAAGGGGACACTGCTAAGGGAACAGGGTAGACTAGACAAGCAGGACAGGGGACTACAGAGCCTGTGAACTGCCACATGCCAGGATCCTCAACCTGTTACTCAGACCCCGCCAGGCCCCAGTGCCCTGGGCCTCCCTCCCCAGCTTGGGCCTCCCCACCCTGGCCTGACCCACCTCCTCAGCCTCCTCCTTTACTGCTCCCCTTCTGCCCACCTTGCCCCCGCTGCCCCAGGTTCCTGAGCTTCTCCACTCCCCACATTCAGGAGTTCCCTACCCATCTAAGGCTGCTGCACACCCCAGCCCTGCCCGCGGCCCTCCACACCTCTGCCCACACAGTCCCCAATGCCAGCAACACCCCTGCAACTCCCCACCTGCCTAGAAGACCTGTATTCTTCCTTCTAGTGTCAGCTCAGACTCTTTCCTCTCAAAGCACCTCTGGACTGCCCCGTCTGGCTTTTCGTGTCAGCTGCAAGTTGTCACCTCTCTGAGTCTTGCTGCCCTCGTCTGCAGAACAAGGGTGACACCAGCACCTCACAGTGTTGTGGTGAGGATGAAGTAAGAAAAACACAAGAAAAAACTGCCTGGGCAGCTGCTTCTGTCATCATCGCCATGAGGATGCTCTGAGGTTGTGTTCACAGGGCTAACTCCACACTGGCCCTAATCTCACCCCTTTCAGCCCTGTCTCTCCAGTGCCCTGCACAGGGCCTGGTGCCCAGGCACTGCTGAATCAGAGGGCAGAACAGCCAACTCTGCCTGGAGCAGCCAGGAAGTTTTCCCAGAAAAAGTGGGCTTTGAAGGATGTGTAGGAGTCCATAAAGGGGCAGATGAGGAGGAAAAGATGAGGAGGAAACTCTTGGCAGAGGGAACTGTTTCTGTTGGACCTTGCAGGCCTTAACTGCCACACTGAGGAGTTTAAATTTCATCCCAGGGGCAGCAGGAAATGGAACGTTTTTAATTAGGGCAATGACAATCATATACATTCATCAAACACTTGCTAAGGGCCTACTATGTGCCAGGTCCGGGGGATCTAGTGGAAACAAGATGAACAGTCCCTGCGGTTACGGAGCCCATGTTCCTTTGGGGGAGACGGTGAGAGACTCTCACAAAATAAGCCATTGATGCCAGCTCTCTGTGGGGGTGTGCAGGGAGGGTAAGTGGTGCTAAGAGACTGTGGACAATAACAGGAATCCAGCCTGGCGGGTGTGTGGGCTCAGAGGAAGCGGTGTTTCAGCCAGGCTAGACGAGGAGGCACGCAGAGAACATTCCAGGCAGAGCCCTGAGGAGGAGAGGAGTCTGGCTTGTGGAAGTGGTGGCCCACATGGCTGGAATACGGTGGAGAAGACTGGCGTGGCAATGGAGTGCGGAGAGACAGGGCCTATGGGGCACGTGGGCGGTCTGGATTAGCCCCCAAGCAATGGATGGCCACGCTAGGAGCCTGAGCTTGGAAAGTTGCAAATTCCTGGACAGGGAGTGACAAGCCAGCCCCAGCAGGTGGATCTGTGGTTTAAGGAGGCCGCTCTGAGAGACCAGGAGGGCCCCGCAGAGCCTGTCCCGCCTGCCTGCCTGCCCTCTTTTCTCCCCAGCAGAGCAGCAGCAGGCAGACTGATGAGGCGGAGGCCCAATCTGTCTTGAGTTTAGCTCAGCTTCTGGCTGCATCTTGGATGACACTGGCTCATCAATACCCAAGAAAATATGGCCTAGAGGGTGGACCACTTAGGAACCATACGGCTGGCCCAAGGCTGGCCCGGTGGCATCCAGGGATCGCTCCCCTCAGAAGGTGCACACATGAGTGCAGGAATCAGGGAATGGGGGTGGCCAGGCTCCCAAGCTGCGGCTCACACACAGCCTGCCTCCCCCCAGGGACCTGCATGCCAGCCCTCCCACCTGCAGCAGGGCTGGCGACTGGGACCTGCAGTCAGGGAGGCAGAAGGAGGCTGCCTGAGTGCTTCATCTCCTGGCACCAGGACCAGGCCCAAGGCCTTTCCTAAGCGGGCTGAGGGGAAGGGGCAGGAGGGGCACTGAATGGTGTGTCATAGAGTAGGTACTCCCTGTGCCTCAGTTTCCTCATAAGAGAAAGGAGGACATTTTTGCCTCAGGGTGGTGTGAGGCTCAAATGGGCCTCTGGAAGTGATAACCTTTCCGAAAGTACAAAAAGCTGTGAGGATTGAGCCCTCTCTCAGCAGCTGCAAACCAGAGGGGCTGCCCTTGATGCCCTGCGGGGGCCACACTGCCATCATACACCCATGTCATGGGCAGGGGCAAGGTGCAGTTGAAGGGTATGGATGGGAATCATGCAGAGCCCAGGCCTGGCCCTCCCAGTTGGGAAACCTGTTGGTGGTGCCTCAGTCCCCTCCCCTGCAAAACCGGGATGAAAACATCCCCAGCCCAGGGCTATAGGGCTGAAAAGTGTAAGAATAGTGCAATCCCAGGCACCCTGCAGGCACACAGAAGCTGCTACACGTCCTCCCAACTCTGTTTTCCCTGTCTCTTCCACAGACCCCTGCACCAGAGCCCTGCATATTCACGACAGTCCTCTTCTCCTAGGCACATGGGTTACCCAGAAGCTGGGACTCGAAAGGGTCTCCTTCCTAGAAGGGGTAGTGAGACTCTAGGGGTCTGCATTTTAGAAGAACTCAGAGCAACAGTTATGTCAAAGGAATGAATCACAAATGGTAAAATTTCTGCCAAAAGGCAATAGAGAAGGAGGAAGACATGGAGGATAGGTAAGGCTCCTCCTAGGACTTAGAAATCACCATGCAGAGACAGGCAGTAGTGATAGGGTATGTACTATATGGCCAGCATTACACCAGGTGCAGGAGCCACAGAACAAGGGCACTCTCCAATGCCGAGAAGGTGCCATCATGGATAAGTGAATGAGTAAGCAGCTGCGAGGATTACAGCACCAAGAACTCTGCCACTGCCCCTCCTGACTGGCCCCCCAGTGGTCAGGGGGCCACCTGCCTGGTACCAGGACGGCCCACACAGACATGGCCCTACCTTGTCTAGATCAGCAGCTGCTGGGAATGAGATACCTGTGGGTGCAGCTGGTAGAAAAAATGGGTTCCCTGGCTGGACTTGACCTTATTGAGGGAGTCTGATGGAGCCAGGCCAACTGGGATCCCAGGCCTCAGAGGAATATACAAAAGGAGCTATGGAGGCGGGCCTGGGGGAATGAGGGTTGGGGGAGTGTGGATTCTATCCACACTCTCCACAAAACCACCACGGGGATCAAAGCCCGAGATGATGACCCACGTTCATAGCCACCTCAATTATCACTCATTCCCCAGGGTGTGGAGCGGGCTGTGGGGACAGACAGACCTGTTGCTGTCCTGGCCCGGCAATCCCATTGCTGTCAGGTCCCGGTCACCCCCCAATCCCTGCTGAGCCTCAGGCTCCTCATCTGCAAGATGTGACTGGTCATTACGAAGAGCCAGGAGCTGCAAGTTCCTGAAAGCTCATAGAGTATCTCCCTCCTCTCCCGACTGTCTGAGCCACAGGTGAAAGCATGGGGCACCCAGGCTGTGGCCCCAAGCCTGTGCCCTGCATGCCCAATGCCCAGGCCTCAAGGCCCACATCTGCAGAGCCCAGGGTTAAGGTGCCTCGAGGACGAAGCTGGGTCCTGGGGAGCTGGCTCCGGTACTGGGGGTGGCTCACTGTTCCCTGTCCAGGAATGTTCACGACAACCAGCTTCTTGCAATCTTCCCAGCTCAGGCTCCCCAGCCTGGCTCACACCATCACCATGCTGTGGGCCCTGGACAAGCCTCCAGACTTTTCTGGGCCTCACCTTCCCCACCTGGGAGTGCAGGTGCTAATGCCCACCTGTGGGCTGTCACATAATATGCCAAGAGCTTCCTCAGTGCCTGGCACTCAGTAGGCCTGCAATAAATGGAGACAGCGGCTGGGATGCAGGTGAACCCCCTGGTGCACAGTAGGGCCTCAATCCAATCCCACTGACCCCACAGCATGGACAAGGTGAGGTTCTCAAAGGCCTCTGAGAGCCAGAGGTGCCTAGACCTGCCTCATCCAATACAGCATCCTCTCCATGAGTTAGGAAAGGCCCCTGCCCGCTGTGCTCTCCTGTTCTCTCAGCCTTCCTTCACTTCACCTTGCTTCCTACCTCACACCACCTCCTCCAAGGGGTGCCTTGATTATCTGCCAGAACGCAACTCACTTTCCTGTGGACACCTCTGGGGCTCTGTTAGGACCCCGGCTCTAACCCTGGATGTCCCCAAGACACCTGAGGCTCACAGCAGCCTCAACAGAATTTTCTTTCTTTCCTTCCTTCCTTCCTTCCCTCCCTCCCTCCCTCCCTCCCTCCTTCCCTCCCTCCTTTCTTTCTTTCCCTCTCTCTCTTTTTCTTTCTTTCTTCACAGAGTCTCGCTTTGTCACCTCAGCTGGAGTGCAGGGGCACAATCTTGGCTCACTGCAACCTCCACCTCCAGGGTTCAAGCAATTCTCCTGCCTTAGCCTCCCAAGTAGCTGGGATTACAGATGTGTGCCACCACGCCCGGCTCATTTTTGTATTTTTAGTAGAGACAGGGTTTCACCAAGTTGGCCAGGCTGGTCTTGAACTCCTGACTTTAAGTGATCTGCCCGCCTTGGCCTCCCAAAGTGCTGGGGTTAGAGGCGTGAGTCACCACGGCTGGCCAACAGAATTCCCTGCCTCAGGGAACACCTTTGCCCAGGCTGTTCCCGCGGCCTGGAATGCTCTTTCCCAAGATTTGTGCATGACTGCCTCCTTCCTGTCCTTCACTTCTCAGTGCAACGGCAGGTGCTCTGTCTGCTGTGTTCAGAGCTGCGACCTTTGTGCCTGCAACAAGGCAGATACGGGCTCAGCAGGGAGCCCCATTCCTGAGGCTGGGGCTGCCCTATAGGGGCCCCTTGTGGCCACTCCAGGGAGGGAGAAGACATCTCCACTAACCCAAGGCCTGAAGATAAACTTGGATGTGATGCGGTGCGTGTCTGGAACTGGCCGGAATCCGTCTCTTCCGGATGTGTGCTCTGGGGCAGACGCCTAACGCGAATCGCTTCTGTCATCAGGACACCCGAGGGCTTGACACGGACCAGCTGCCGCTGCCGAGGGACAGGCTGCCAGAGCGCCGATGGGCTCTCAGCGAAATTGATGGCCGTTGTCAGAAAATGATTTCCCCATGGCCACGTCGCAGGCCCTCAGAGGTGCTTGAATCCCAGGCAGCGATGCCTCCTGCGGCAGGCGGGCAGGCGGCCAGGCATGTGGGCAGGCAGCCCACACCTGACCCAGCTGCTTCCCAGAGCTGGGGAGCTGGTAATTACCAGGCGGGAAGAGGAACCCACAGGTCCTGCACCCAGGAGGCCTGAGTCAAGGGCTGAGGGCTAGCAGGGAGCCTCCCTCTCCCAGGGAGAACAGGGGGTCCTGACCTGCACCCCTTCTGTCTGCTCTGTGCCCACAAGCCCAGTGTTGAGCTGGCACAGTGCAAGCACCTGGTAGATGTCTGCTGAATGAAGGAAGGAAGAATGAACTCAAGAAAGCTTCAGAGGACTCTGGAGCAGCATCTGGAGAGGGGACTCAACAATGATAAAGAAGGCAGGGGCATGAAAACCTGGGCTCCAGAACCCGTCCCTCCAGCCCCTACCCAAGGAGGAGGGGAGTGGCTGAATGCGGGGAGGTGGCAGAGCAGAAGGCCCTCACACCCCAGCCTCCTGGCCCAAAGTCTCCAGCTCACACCACAGCAGGATGTTTTTGTTTTAAACTGGCTGTGCCTCCTTTAAAAGTAAGAGGTGGCAGGAAATTGGATCTGATGACACAAAGCCAGTTTTCACATAATTTTTCAGAAACCTGGAATCAAGGAGTGGTCTGGGAGACGCAGGCAGGGGAGGGGGCGGACATGAGGCTTTGGACACCTCTAGAGATTTCTGCAGGACAGTCCTGACAGGGAAGGTTCTGGAACAGCTCAGTCTGTCAGCAATCACCAGCCACCTAATGGCCTGAAGCACTGAAAAGTGGGAGAAGCCAGTGGGGGGCCCCAGGGTGCTCACACACCATGCTGGGAGTGCAGGAGAGGCACCCCAGTGGGCTCCATCTGGGGTCCTCGTGGCAGGTGGGCTGCAGGTGAGGACAGGCTCAGAGAAGAGGGACTCTGTGAAGGACAGGCAGCTTGAAGCTGGGGTATCCAGGCCAGGTGCACAGGGTTAAGAGAGGAAAGGAGGGCAGCCCAGGCAGGTGGAATGCGCTGGACGTAGGCAGGAAGGGCAACATTCACTCCCTTGCCTATTCACTCAACAAACTTTCACTGGTTCTACCTCTGGGCAAGGTCCTGGGTTGACCATGGGGCCAACACTGAGTGAGACTTCCTCACTGAAGCTGGTGTCTTCGGGAAGGTGTGGGCAGTGTCATGAATGAGGGAAGCCTAGGGGGCCAGGGAGGGGGGCACATAAGACACCTACCATCCTGGGACAGAGCTGGTCAGAGAGGACTCCCCAGAGGAGGCATCATTAGAGTGACACAAGAACCAGGGGTAGCCCAAGTGGAGGAGGCAAAAAAGGCATCCAGGTAGAGGAACAGCAGGAGCAAAGATAGAAAGACAAGGCCGGGCACGGTGGCTCACGCCCGGGGTGGCTCCCAGCACTTTGGGAGGCCAAGATGGGTGGATCAATTGAGGTCAGGAGTTTGAGACCATCCTGGCCAACATGGTGAAATCCCATCTCTATTCAAAATACAAAAAATTAGCTGGGCGTGGTGGTCTATGCCTGTAATCCAGGTTACTCGGGAGGCTGAATCAGGAGAATCACTTGAACCCAGGAGGCGGTGGTTGTAGTGAGCTGAGATCGTGCCACTGCACTCCAGCCTGGGTAACAGAACAAGACTCTGTCTCAAAAAAAATAAATAAATAAAGATTTAAAGACAAGAGGCCACATCAAGGCGGGGTTTGGACTTTATCCGAGCACCAGGGAGCCCTGGCGGCTTCTGAGAAAGAAGGGATCCAGGCAGGTTTGCAGGCCAGGAAAGTCACCAGGAACAAATGGAATAAAGACTGCAAAGTGCTTGCAGGCTTCCAGGGCCAGAGTGGTGATGAGAAGATGCTCCCAAACGCTGACCCTGTGAAAATGTGACACCCAAAAGAGCACTAGCATGGGAGTCTGCTCAGTTCAGTCCCCTGGACCTTCACTGCACCCATGCAGCAGGGGCACATCACGCATACTCAAGGAGACAGATTGGCCCACAAGTCAATCTGTCAGAGGCAGGAGGGTCAGAGCAGGGCAAGGTGGGCAGAGGCTCCTCCACCACCCACCAGGTTCAGGCGATTCTCCTGTCTCAGCCTCCTGAGTAGCTAGCTGGAACTACAGGTATGCACCACCATGCCTGGCTAATTTTTGTACTTTTAGCAGAGACAGGGTTTCACCATGTTGGCCAGGCTGGTCTTGAACTCCTGACTTCAAGTGATCTGCCTTCTTCAGCCTCCCAAAGTGCTAGGATTACAGGCATGAGCCACCGCGCGCTGCTGGCCCACCTTTTCTTTCTGAAGCCAGGATCCGAACACATCACTTCCCTGCTCAAGCGCCACCGATAGCTCCCTCTGCCTCCTGGATCACAAACTCTTTGGCCTCCAGCTCCTCTGAAGCTGACACTGGCAGAACTATCTGGTCTCATCTCCACCACTTTACTCCAGCCAAGCGTCACCCTTTCCCCAATTGCCAGGCATCTTTTCCCGCCTCCGAGCCTCTGTGCCCACTGCTTTTCTCTTCCCGGAACGTCCTTCCTTACCCCCTTCGCTGCCCAGTGGACTCTGGCATGCCCTTAAGGCATCTTCAACGGTCTCATGTCCTCAACACTCTTCCCGGACACCCCAAATCCCCCAGAGAGCACTGGCGACACTATCTGTCTGCCTCCCCTGCAGACTGAGCGCTCTGTGTGCTTGGCCATGTCTGACTCACCCCACCTTCCCCACCCGCCCTCACTCGGCACACCCTCAGCATTTGCTGAAATGAATAAATTATCTCATTTAGCCACAGAGCACTCCCAGCTTGAATGTCGGAGGTTCAGCCAAGAGCCCTAGCGTGGAAATCACCACACTGAAGGTGGCAATATTTCACCTCGCCCAGAAATTTACTGCAAGTTCTCAAGTCTCCCCAGAGCGCGTGTTTGTGTGTGTGTGTGGTGGGGAAGGAGGGGCGGCGCTGGGTGACCAAGCTTCGATTTAAACACAGATGACAGATAAACCTCCTCCTCCTCCCACTATGTCTGGCCCACCAAGCCCACCTAGGCCCTTCCCCAGTGTCACCTCATTAACCACTCACTACCTGGTACATGGGCAGAGAAAAATACCCCCATCTCACCAAGGTGGAAACTGAGGCTTGGAGAGGCCAAGTGACTGGCCCAAGGCTCTGCTCCTGCGTCCCTGCTGGGGGCAGGACAGGATAGGGGTGTAGACTTAGCCGCAGGACAGTGGGAGGGTGCAGGTTCTGTGGGCCTTTCCCATGGTCCAGCAGTGGGGAGGGTGGAGGAAGGGCACTCAGGGATCCTGAGGTGGGCACAGGGCGATCCCTCCCTCACAGCGCTACAGAGAAAAATGGCAGCCAGCCAGCAGGGCCCAATTAGGTAGCCAGCTTCAAAGGCACCCATGAGCCAATAGGAGCCAGATACCACTAGAGCCCAGGCGGAGCACCCTCCTGGCTGCCTGCCGTGCATGCCTGTCCATCCCCTGGCAGCCCCGTTGGCCACACTCCCAGAGCCCTATGGGGCAGGCAGACCCAGGCCCACCCATGCCCAGGGCAGCCTGGACCTTGACCCCACAAGCACCCCCAGCCCGCTTACCTGCCAGAGGCCCTGGCCATGGCCACAGGCCCCACTGGGGCATCCCAGGCCCTGCCCTGCTCGCCAGGTATGATTTGCATATGCTAATTAGCCGCACATCTCTTGCTCCCCTTGGAGCCAGCTTGTTTGGGGAACGGCTGGATCTGGCTATACCTGTACCATGCTGATGTCACGCCGAGCTATTTCCAGCCCAGTTGCCATGGAAACCACAAGGCCTCAGCTCCAGTTAGGAGTTCAATATATAATTTACTTACTTCCCCATCCCCCCAGCCCCACCCCAAAGAGACTGGGGCGTACAGGGAACAATTGGCTAAAATATACAATAACACCCTCCACTTCCCTCGCGGCCTGTGAGAGGAGAGGGGAGGAGGAGGAGGGAGGAGTGCGGCGCAGCAGAACGGTAAATTCATTTTGGAAGAAGCGGGGATGGCAGGGAGGAGAGAAGAGCTTTCCTCATTAAGACGAAGAACAGAGGCTGGCACTCAGTGATGATTCCAGGGAGCAGGCCCAGGCCAGGCAGGAGTCAGGATGCCGCCCTCTGCCCAGTGAGCCCTAGCACTGCCCAGCCAAGTCTTCATCAGGGACCACGAGTAAGGGATGACTCCAGACCCCCAGTCACCAGGCTGCAAGTGACCTGGGGTTTCTGTGGAAGCCCAGGGCTTGTGAGGGCACTGCTGTCTCAGCTGGCACTGCTCTGGTACTTCCAGACACAGGGATGCCATCAGGGCCTGCTGTTCATAAGCAGGTCCCAGTATGCGGGTAGGGGCACTGGCCACCTCCAGGCCTGGGTGTCCAGGGTGCTCCTGACTGACCCTGTGGCCTGCTGAGGCCTGGGGTCATGAAATCAGCCAGCGGTGGCACCTGCCCAACGGGGCTTAGGGCCCTGGTACTGCCCTGACCTGAGATCACTCCAGCTCTGTTCTAAAAGCATTCTCTGACACCTGCTCCGTGCCACACCTTGTAAGGGGTACTGGGGGCATGAGAGGACTCAGACACAGCCCCACATGCAGGGAACATTCAGGCTGGCCATGGGAGGGCAGATATGGTGCTATGAGGACACTAAGGAGGTATGGGACCATCACAAGTAAAGTCTAGGAAGATTTCCTGGAGGAGGTGCTGGCCAGAGCTAAGGCTTGAAGGATGAAGACTTGGCTGGGGGCTGGGGGAGGACATTCCAAGCAGCACGTACTACATGGGGAAGAGTACTCCTCTGGCCCTGCCCTTCCACTCCACAGGCATGGGGATCTGGGGGCCAGGCCACCTGCCGCTGCTCTAAACTCCCTAAGTGCTCCAAGCAACCCTGGCCCCGCTCCTGCCTAGGCAGCCATGGAAGGCCACAGGGGCTCCCATCGTGTATGTTGGGGAAACAGGGGACCTCATCCCAGGCTTCTCTCCCCAGACCTCCCCTGCCTCCTGAGCCTAGCCAGCAGGGCTCTGGGCAAGCCATTTCACTTCGGACCTTCAGTTCCCTCCCAGTAAAATAGGACATTATTTGAGCCCACAGGATCAAATGAGGGAGCAGGTAGTCAACAGGCAGGGTTTTCACTTCTATCAGCGCTGGAACTTTGCAACCATGACTCCTAACCCCCCATGAGTATCAGGATCCCCATTTCCCAGATGAAGAAACTGAGGACAAATGAACAACTAAACAACGTGTCAGGGCTGACTCTGGGCCCTTCTTCACACCCTGCAGTGGCCTGGATGAACTCCACAGTGGACAGGTGAGGAGGCCAGGGAAGCCAGCTGGGAGTCCTGGGTTTCCCACCCCGGAGCAGGGCTGTGCTGCAGCTGTGTCATTGGATCCCCTTACCCCCACCTGCAAGGCCTTTCCCAGGAAGTCTCCTTCTCCCTCCCACCCCAGCACCTGGGCTCTCCCAGCCCTGAGCCCCCGGATCCTGCCCCACTGCTCTACTCCAGGCTCTACCCCAAGGCTCTGCTCTGCTGTCTCCCATCTTCCCTCCATTCCCACCACTGCCACCTCAGTTCAGGAGTAAGATGAAGAAGCAGAATGAGCCCCTACTTTCACTTTCAAGATTGCCCCTCCTCGACCTCTCCACCTTCTCTGCTTCCATTCTCACCCCTGCTCACTCTACTCCAGTCACACCGCCTTCTGGCTGTTTCTCAAAATTACCGGCCTCCTTTGGGCCTCTGGACCCTTGCAGGTTCTGTTCTGCCCACCTAAAATGTCCTTCCCAGAGAGCCATGGAATGCAGCAGTGACAGCAGGCAGGACAGAGCCGTACAGCCTGGGTCTGATGCGTTGCCACTTAGCAGCCATGGACCTTAGGCGTCACCGGTGAAATGGGCACGATGACCCTCAGGGCCTTGTTGTGTCGATTCACACACAGGGGTTGGACACCAGCCCCTTCCCTCCTTCAGGTCTCCGCCTCAGTGTGCCCTTCCTCCACCTCAACCCCCACCGCCAGCCCTTCCTCTCACGGCCGATCCAGTCCCCGGCCTGCACTGGGGATTTAGTTGTCCATCAAGTGAACATCCCTCTCCCCTAGCACTTCATCTCCAGGAGACTAGAGCACAGTCAGTTGCATTCCTGCTGTATCTCCAGGCTGTGTACACAGCAGGTGCTCAACACGTGTGTGGGGACTGATGTGGGGATGAATGCACCTGGCAGTGCATAAATGAACAAAAGACACGTGACCCACAGGCCTCCCTGGAGCTCCAGAGTCATCCCAAGCTGGGAATCCCTGTTTATCAGCCAAATGGCTGCATCCGCAACTTTGCCAGGGGCGGCAGAGGGGACTCAGCTACCGTGAACACCTGGCTGGCAAGAAATGCCTCTCATGAGGGACCCACCAGAGGTGGGGGCCCCCAGATCAGCTTCCAGCACCAGGCACACTCACAGCTGTGTTTGTCCACAGGCATGGCCATTCCCACTCCACCACCGCCCAGTAATGTACACACAGTCTCCCAGGAAACTGCAAAAAATGAGTTAATATAACATTATGGCTGAGAATTTAAATACACAGGAGTCAGGCAGCGCAGACTTACAGTTCCCCAAGCAACTGTAAAAGCCGTGCAAGCAATTCAGGAGCAAGGGCTGGGAGAAGATTTAAGGCCTTCTTGGCCAGAGGTAGACCTGGGGGCTTTTGTACCCTGACCTCTCAGTGACGGACAGAGGCTCCAGACAGGCGGCACTTCAGAGCATGAGGGAACGCCTGGCACCAGGGACAGGCAACGCAGGCCATGTGGCTCATTGGACACAGCCTCTCTGGGGAACACAAGGGTGGCCCCAGCAGGGACTGGAAGGAAGAAGCCTGCCCCATGGCCAGCTCTGTGAGCCAGGTCCCAGCTCCACTCACATCCCTGCTTCCCGGCTCCTGTGGCCAGGTCACCCTAAGGGCCCAGGACCCCATATGCAGCTCTATACCCCTGTCCACTCTTCTGCAAAGGCACGGCCCACAGGGAAGCTTTCCAGGGCTCCTGTCCTCTATTCGACAAAATGGACTCCTTTTTACAATTACCATTGTAATTCCCTGCTGTGTTCACATCCCAACTCCACACTCAGGAGTCTCGCAACCTACAACTAGCAAATTGCTGGTTCGCTGGGTACTCAGCTTCTTCATGTAAAATGGGAGGACTAGGCTGGGCGCGGTGACTTACACCTGTAATCCCAGCACTTTGGAAGGTGGAGGTGGGCCAGGTCACTTGAGGTCAAGAGTTTGAGACCAGCCTGGCCAACATGGTGAAACCCCGTCTCTACTAAAAATACAAAAATTAGCCGGGCATGATGGCAAACACTTGTAATCCCAGCTACTCGGGAGGCTGAGGCACGAGAATCGCTTGAACCCGGGAGGCAGAGGTTGCAGTGAGCTGAGATCACATCACTGCATTCCAGCCTGGGTGATAGAGCGAGACTCTGTCTTAAAAAAAAAAAAAAATGATAGGCCAGGCGCGTGGCTCAAGTCTGTCATCCCAGCACTTTGGGAGGCCGAGACGGGCGGATCACGAGGTCCGGAGATCGAGACCGTCCTGGCTAACACGGTGAAACCTCGTCTCTACTAAAAAAATACAAAAAATTAGCCGGGCGAGGTGGCGGGCGCCTGTAGTCCCAGCTACTCGGGAGGCTGAGGCAGGAGAATGGCGTAAACCCAGGAGGTGGAGCTTGCGGTGAGCTGAGATCCGGCCACTGCACTCCAGCCAGGGCGACACAGCGAGACTCCGTCTCAAAAAAAAAAAAAAAGATAATAAAAATTAAAAAGTAGGGAGACTAACACCTACCTCACAGGCCTGGGACAATGAGACGAATTCATACATGTAAAATATTTGGAACAAGGCCCAGCACTCAGCAATTGCTCAATAAATATGAGCAGGTATTACGGCTGCTGTTATTAATATTGCTATTGTTCTTGTTTTTCCTTTCTCATTCAAAAAGAATCTGAGGAAACACAAAACAGGCAGTGGCACTTAAGGGAGGCAGAGAGAATAAAGAATTCATTCATTCATTCGTTCACTCGGTAAAGATTTACTGAGGGCTTGCTGTGCGGACCTAGAGGGGCAGCTGTGAACACTCAGAAGAGGTATAATAGGACCCTGGGGAGTGAGCCCAGCACACACCATAAGGGCCTTTCA